>NW_028261384.1:87248669-87571169 GCF_051295495.1 Thamnophis sirtalis | reverse complement strand
AGAACTATTCTAGGGACCGATAGGAATATATCTGTAGTAGCAGTACAAGCAAAAAGAGGCACCCCTTCATCTATTGTCTAACAGTAATGAAAGTTTTTAATTATTAATCTAGTTTTCTCTCAGTGGAACCTGACGGAGTACCACAAATGTGCCTTAAAGAACAGATGGGCACACTTCAATTCTACCACAAGGGGGACTCACACCGTGGCCTCTCAGCACAATACCTATCCTCAATCTGCCATCAGGCCATGACAATATTCAAAAAAGAGTTTTGGATAAACTCTTTGGATAAACTAAACTAATATTAAGTCACTTGCAAACATCAAGTTGTTGAAATGGCTGGCCAAAAATAAAATAATCTTCCAAAGAGAAAAATACTTGACAATGGATTTGACTCAGTATCATAAATAGCTCTTACCAGAGAAAGAGTCAAGCTGCTAGACTCTATGATCAAATAGGGAAGTCAAGTGCCATATCTTGAGAGAATGTATATTCATGGAACATTAGAAACAAAAGACATATATCCTCCTATTCAATTATCAATTATGTGCCTCAGCAAGGATTCAAGTCTTACAGACACTATTCAACAGAACCATAAATGGATCCCAAAAGATTACCTTATTTTTTTTGGCACAAATATAAATGTAGTCAATAGAACTGTTGAACTGTTGAATTTATAGCCAGAACTGTCCAATATAGAATATGTTTTATAAAACACATTGGGGGTCGCATGTGAAACTGATGAATTCACTTAAACACATGCTGTTTCTGAACTTTAGGATTCATTTCACTATCTATCTTTGCATTCTACTTTACTTTTATCTTACTCTTTTATTTTTATTTTATGTTACCTACTATATTTTAGTCTATTTTATCTCACCATAGCCTATTTTATCACATTTTGCTGTATCTTACCTTATCTCATTTTGTTGTATTTTACTATGGCAAAGATCATGGTTTGATATGGTAAAATCAACTAAGTATTCTGCTCCTACAATAAATTATACTAATACAAAGGATTAATTTTATGTCAAAGAGTTAACACTTATTATGTTAGCATGTATAAGGGCCAATTAGTAGTTATTAGAGAAATGTGACGTTGTAGAAAAATGCTACTCAGGAAAGAAAGCTTGTTAGATATTGAAAAGCCAGATAATGCTTGATTTTAAGGCTATGCTTGCCAGACAGAGGATAAGGAGGACATTCCCTTGTTTTACTGGATGTTTGGAAATCTTAAGTGCATCTACTGTGGGGGTTTCCAAATTGGATTTAACAGAACTATAAGAGTTAAATAGATTCCATGAGATTAAGAGTGTGTGGGGGGGAAATCTTCTCAATGCAGAATTTGGGGAGAAAGAATCCTCTCTGCTAGAGGCTAAGTCTTAATTTCTGGAATAGAAGGTGTGCTTTTAAAAAAAAATAGTCTCATGTGGAATAGGAGTTTCTTTTCTACAGGGGAGGAAGGGGAAAATTTTTTCCACAGGTGTAGACGAAGCAGGTTGATAACCTTGATAAAAGTCTGCAATAGCTGTTAAGAGAAAATAAAAGACAAGTCAGTCCTAGGAAAAGGGAAAACATTCAAAATCAGTCCACCTTGATCCTGTTTAGTGTAGGGATAGGGAAAAACTTCGGTTAATTTTCAAAATTGTTATTGCATCCTAGAACATGTCAGTAGATGACGTGTTGTTCTTATGAAATCTTCTTCCTGTCATAGCTTACCTTCAAAGATCTGACAGCAAGGAACTAAAGAAAAAAAGGGTTTAATCCCCTGCAGAGTTTCCCCTCCCTTTGGACACTAAGGTATAGCACTTGTCAGCTGATATTCAGAAGCCCCACCCTTTTTGATTAAGGGTGTTGGAATTTGTTTGTTTTTTTAAAGGCAAATTGGTTCTGCACCCTGAAAAACTTCGAAGCCTCCTTATCTAGTGGGTCTCTCTCCCTCTGCTCCCCACATATGTACACAAAAATAAGTTAAAGTGTCTATGATTTTTAGTGCATAAGTGAAATTTTAGTCACACTAATTCTTCTCCAGGAATCAAATTACTCGCTTCCTAAAATTTTGTGGAATGTAGTATTCATGAGGCAAGCAACTGTGTTATGTCCTACACTAATTCTTTTCTATTCTCAAAATTAACATGTTTATAAAAATAAGATTCTTGAACCAGCCGTACTAGCTAATCATAAACCTCTAGTCAAACAGATTATTTCATTTCTACACCCTACATGAGCAATAGTTACCCATACCTGCGTAGGCTAGATTTTCTTCAGTTACCAGTTGACTGGCCTTGGTGCCGTCAGTGACCAGGTTTACCACAGTTGGGACAAAATCATTGTTTTCAGTATCTGTGAAAGGATCAACCTTGATGGGATTGGGAATCTTGGCTTCTTCTTCACTCATTTGGGAGCAGGATGTTGTGGTGCTGTGTATGTCAGGATGCTGCACTGGTGTAAAATCAGAGTATCCATGACATTTCTCCAAGTCTGAGTTGCCTGCATCCATGCTATCTGAATCTGTAGTAAGTATAAAGAATGCAGAAAAGCCTCACATAGTCTGAGAATTAAATGATTAAATACTGATAGAATCTCTCAAACTTTTACAAATACAATGGCCATAGTTAGGCCATAAAAACATCTAGATATTTTAATATCCTGCATGATGATGAGAAATATAAAATATGTTAACTATTGTTTCACATTCAATATATAGATCAGCAAAAATCATATATTTTGTGCAGGTTAATTTAATAGCAACTGGAATAATATAGTCTTTCTAGAATCTTTAAGCCAACTATAAGCAGAGAAAGTATAGAGTATTTCTGCATAGAGATTAATAATAGGAAAATATGTTGTTAAAATATATTAGTATATTGCATTTATCAACAATTAAATGGAAGAATTCCTTTATTTTTTTCTTGTAGTCTTAGATGCCTTATTAAATAACCTCCAAATAATGCATCAGATATGATGATAATGAATGAGATAAATCATGTCTTACAGGTAGAGACTTTATAATTTGCATAAAAATGAATTCAAAGTCTGTGTTTCTTCTTTAATCCAGAGCATAACTAAGAGGCACACTAAAAAGCTATTTTTGCATTCCAAATTACACTTGATAAATTATAGGTGATAAATCTGGGTGAGTGACTGAAGTGACTGATTTGTCTTCATATACTTACAGTACAAAGCCTGATTTTCCAGGTGTTATTGTACTACAGTTCCTTCGCCCAGGGACTGCATTAGCTGGGAGATGATAGGAAATGTACAATTCAGCACATTCAGAGAGCCCAGATTGAAAAAGACTATTTTAGAAATAATCACAAGGTGGCAGTAGCGGACTTCCTACTTTCCTCCTAATCATAATGCCAGAATTTAGTACAATTTCCAAGAGGCTAACTCACCAATTTTGTTAGCTTGGCAGGGGGAATGTTTATGATGACGTGTTTGGTGATAGTTGCATGTGTAGTCTTCACTGAGGAAAGAACGAGGAATACTGTCTGCCTAAAGGGGGAAAAAAACAGGGCAAAGTGTAAAATATGGTGGGAAAAGTAGTTCTGACCAACAATCCAAACTCCCTATAATTATCCCAATAGTAGTCAAATAGGTCAGAAATATTTAGATATGCATGTTTTAGAAAGAACATAAAAGTAAATTGTTCCCAACATTATGCATAAATCAGTGGTGGGATTCAAATAATTTAACAATCAGTTCTCTGCCCTAGTGACCAGCTGGGTAAGCGTGGTAAGCGAAATGAGATTTCTTCCAACAACTGGTTCTCTGAACTGCTTAGAAAGTTAACAACCGTTCTCCCAAATAGGTGCAAACTAGTTGAATCCCACTACTGGCATAAATGCATAAAATTGCTTGGACTTTGAATAGTTGAGTAACACTGTAGAACATCATAAAAATTATTTATGTATCCAAAGGTCTGCTAGTTAAATTAATGTGACCTACTTTCATGCCAGAAAAAGACAAACTATACTTAATTCTTCTAATACAATTCTTTTTTCAGGTCAATTTAGGTACAAGGAGTTAATATGGGTATGACTTTGGTTAAACTTTTAAAAATGCTTCTCTCTAATCTTTTTCATGTTCCCATATTAGATACTCACATCTCTCAAGTTGAATGTTATCTCCAAATTGCTCCAAAAGTTATCTGAAAAGGATGGGTACATGTCCAAAACTTTCAGGAGATCTTCCCGGTGAATCTTATGCAAGTCGCAATAAGTCAAGGCTCGTACATCTGCATTGGATTTTCCAGGTCTGGCATACAGACTGATAGGCTCTCCAAAGATGTCGTTTTTTCCTAAACAACACATGAACTCCTATTAAAGTATAGTAATTTTGCTGTTGCTATTTTGCAATTGCTAGAACAATTGTTCAGTCACTCCTTTGATTGGTCCTTGATACCTACTGACACATTACAGTGGAAATATTACAGGAAATTGTACAAATACAAATGGTGATTTTTTTACATTTGCAATTCAGATTAGGATTGTAATCCATTCATATTAGAACTATTCATTAGTATCAGTAGTGGGTTTCCATTTTTTTTTTTTACTACTGGTTTGCTTACTCGCAACACTTCTGTGCATGCGCAAAAGCTTCTGTGCATGTGCAGAAGCATCTGGGTGGGTGGACGGAGCCTTAAACCACCACCACCACTATTGGTTCGCCTGATCCGGGCCAAACTGGGAGCAACCCACCTCTGATAAGTATTTTTAAAAATAAATATAAGAAATATAAAATACTTGTTTTTCAGGTATCCCATAGCCTACTTATTAAAGATAGGGAAGCACTTATTTAAATTGCTGTTTCCAACTCCCTTGATCAATGTAGAAATCCAAATTTAAGTATCTGTGGCAATTGTCTGGGTAGCCAACCTTCATGATGAATGAATGGTTCAACTGTCGAACTGTTGGGACGCCCCCCCCAATATTAGAATATGCCCCATTTTGGCCGGTAAAGAGCTGCAGGAAGAGTCCGTCCTGTCTCCCCCCTCTCCCTGCTAACACAGGAGAACTACTGATCCAACCCTCAAAGAAATCCAGTTTGACACCCTTGCCTTAAATAACCTTTTAAAAATTCTGCTTGCAAAACAATGGCTACAAGTTGCTGTTTGTAGTTTTTATTCCAATCCAGCCAACTTGAAATAATAATTTAGCCCATCTTTTTTTCTTTCATTCCTTTCCTGAATTGTAATTTTCTCCTTAAAATGATTATCAGACTATTTTTGCTGAAATAAGAATATTATAGCTATAGCATATTCAGAATATATTAAGCAAATTACCAAACAAAAAATGAATTGCAATAAGGTCACTGAAAAGACTTTATTGACAAATTCAATAATGATTGGTCTCTTTCTCTTTTTTGTGTGTCTTCAAGTCAAGATCATGGTGATTGTCTGGACAAGTCCCTGTGGTTTTATTGATAGTGTTTTAAAGGGTTTTGTTTGGAAGGTCTAAGTAACTGGTCTAGGATCACTGTGTTAGCTTGATACCTAAGATAGAACTTGAGCTCAAAGTCCTCCAAATTTTAGCTGCTGCTTTTAACCACTATACCTCAAAGTCCTCCAAATTTTAGCTGCTGCTTTTAACCACTATACCTCAAAGTCCTCCAAATTTTAGCTGCTGCTTTTAACCACTATACCAAATTAGCTATTGACTAAATAATGGTGCTAGGTAATGACTACAGGAAGACCTTGTTTAGTTACCACAATTGGGACCAGCAACTCAGTTATTAAAAGAAATAATCACAACTATATTTATAATCTTATTTCAGTTTTCCATGGCTTTATAGATCTGCAAAGGTCATAAATGTAAACATTGGTCGTTTTTTTTAGCAACAGATAACTTTAACTTGTTGCTAAACAAGGCAGTCACTAAATGAGAACTACTTGTACATTGTTTACAGCTTCTTACAGATCAATCTTCGTATTATCTGCCCTAGAAACTTCGGGGAAATCATGTCAGACTGACTGGTTTGTGGTTTCCCCATCTTCCTTTTCTTTCTTCCTGAAGGTAAGGATAATATTTGCTCTCCATCAACTGATACTTCTTCAAGATTTCTCAGTAACTATTAATGATGCAGCCAGACCTCTGATAGTTCCTTCGATATTCTAGAGTGCAATTCATTTGGCTTTGAAGATTCAAACTCAATCAAAGTTAATATATGTTTCTATCAATCTCAGCATTCAATCCTGCCCCTTTGTTTTTTGCAATTTGCAAAAATTGTCTTTTACAATTATTTAGTGAAGCACTTTGCCACTAGAGAAGATTAAACCAAAATAATAATGAGCATTGCTGCCATTTTTTGTTATCCTTTTACCAAATGAATAGATGATATATCAATTATTTTCTTTCATATTTTATCAATTCTTTTCTTTCATATTTTAAGTAAGATTTATTTATATGTTTATATCTATAATCTATATGTATATACAGTATCTATTTCTATAGCTACACACCAGGGGTGGATTGCTGGCCACATTACTGCTGGCTCAGTGTGTGTGCAATTTTGCCCATAAATGGGTCTGCACATGTGCAGAACATTTAAAAATAAAAAATAAAAAAAACATGCTGCGCCATACGAGGAACCGGTTTGGAGGCGTGGCAGGCCTGGGTTGCTTCCAGTTCCAGCGATCCAGGCTGGCAAACCATTACCGGTTCAGCCAAACCAGTCTGAACTAGTACGAACCCACCTCTGACACACACTCACACAAACACACACACACACACACACACACACACACACACAGAGTATATGGATGGCTACAGGTTAAGAAGGAGAATCCATATACACTAAAAGTTGTACATTCTTGCCAGATGTAGATAGGATAAAGAAGTTGCTTTTTTCAGCTTCAATAAGTTATTGGAACTGTAGTGCCCTCTCCCTTAAGGAAAAATGGAGGGACAAAATTTACAATTTGATAATTCCTCAATGGCCTGATGATCAACCTCTACTTGCTGCAAAGGAACCAGTGAGTTGAAATGAATCCCCCTCCCCATTTTCTAAAACTATCCCCCATGCTGGAAAATTTTTCACCTAGAATGGCCACTACTATGTCCTCCCTGAGAATCTCAATGGAGCCACGTGAGATAAAGTAAAGAGTGGTAAGGACATCTCCATAATGCACCAGGGTATCACCAGGGGGGGCATGTGTTGTCCTGAACTTCATTGCCAAGGCACGTAAGCAGCCTTTGCTAGCTCCTTGGAAGGCCTTGCAATTTTGGAGAAGGGTGCGATTGAGGTGGAGGCTGATATCAGCCTGTAGGCAATCAGGAAATCCTTTCAGCACCTGAGTGAAATGAAAACAAGCATAGATAAGCAAATGAATTCTGTGAATCGTCTTGTATCTCAAACACATATTCTGTAGAGTAATATATTTAGGATGTGTTGGTTATATTGATGGAGAGAAATAAACTAGAAAAAGGCCATCTATAAATAAAGTTGAACTTGAAGTATCAGACAATTCATGAGTTGTTCAAATATTTCCAGATTCAGTTATCACTTCTAGAAATTAAGCTTCTAAGATGGAATGCTCAACTGTTAACAATTTTCACTTTGTTTCATTCCAGATAATAACTTTTGTCAATACCGGAGTTATCTAGAATTTATATATAAGTTATCTATCTATCTAGACCTCATACCCAGTGATAATTTTTTTTTAAAAATGTTGCTTGAACCTTGCTATCAATCTCTTTTTTCCAACAATCTAACTAAAACAACCATAAGTTCATTTAAAGACTGCTCAATCTTTTGCTCGGAAGTCAGCTATGAGAAGAAAAAGCTAAATTAATAAGGTTTGGGAGCCTGTTGCTAAGAATCGGGAAAAAGGTCCACCTTAGAATCATAACTGCCATAATCGCCACCTCATTGTGCTGTGATGGTGCAATGGTTATAATGCTACTGCAGACTAACTCTTCCCACAGCCAGGAGTTCGATCCTGACTGGCTCAAACTTGACTTCTGAGGTCAGTAAAATGAGGACCAAGATTGTTGGGGGCAGTATGCTGATTCTGTAAACCACTTAGAGAGTACCGTAAAGCCCTATGAAGCTGTATATAAGTCTAAGTGCTACTGCTATTGTTGGAATGCAACAAACATAGTGGCACTAAAAGAGGTTAATTTCCAGTTCACATGTACCCATGAGGTGATGAGGAAAATAGAGGATTAGTCTGCTGTTATTCTCCAATGAACATGTACATTCTAATTTGATAGGTGTTTTTCCCTAATGAACTGTCACTGTAAATTAAATTATTTTCCTTCAATATCATCCATGTAATAGTGCAAATCAGATAAAGAAATTGCATTTATATATTTGTTGATGTATAATATTGAAATGGCTGCCCATCTCACAAAATATGACCCTGGGCGACATATAATGAAACCATTAAATGTGTTTAAAAACAGTCACTAAGTACAAACATTAAAATAATTATTAAAAGACTAGGAGATATTACAAATAATGAAGCCACTTCATGGAATCACCATTTCTTTGCAACTCCCAGGCCTATTGGTACAAACATTTTTTGACCTTCTGTAAAGTCAGCAAAGATGAGGCCAGTCTCGCTTCAGAAGGGCTAATTTAATTCTTTGGCAGATGGGCACTGCAACATACCTTTTTCTGATGGACTTGATGGGACAGGCAGATATAATGGGAAGAATTGGTCCCTAAAATTAACCAGCCCCATGCCATGGAGCCTTTAAATATCAAAGTCATGTCTTGAATTGGACCTGGAAGCAATGCAGCTTGTATAACAAAGTTGTAATGTGTGATGCTTTAAGGACACACACAGCTGTCCACAAACCTCTGCATTCTGTTCCAGCTGAAACTTCTGGATATTCTTCAAGGGCAGCCCCATGTAAAATGTTCTGAGTGCAACCAGATTTCATTAATAAGAGATACATACTCTAAATTATAAAAATATTATTAATGGTTGTATCTTGTAAAATGATTTACAACATTTATGTCTAGATTGATCTCAATAGTATACTGAAACTTACAGTCATTGCTTTCTCAAATGTTAGGATCTTCAACTGGAATGGAATATATAAATACTCATTTAAGCCCTAACCCAAGGTTGTTTCCAAAATTATGTTTTGCCAACATGCATATACTCCAAGAATCTAAAATTCAAATTTTTCTGACTCACCGCATTCATATCAATACCATTGGTGTAAGACCAGGCATGTTGAAAATATTCTTCAAGGCGTTGGCGTAGAGGATTAGGGATTTGGTGGAAACGGATGAACTCCTTGACCCTTAACATCTGGGTGTGGTAGCGAGCTGTGCCAGAGTACAAGCGCTGGATAATGGCAGAAACATTGCCAAAAATGCTAGCATACATGAGAGCTGAAACAAGAGGACAATTGTCAATATTGAGAGATTCAGTACAGAAAAAACGTACCTAGTTTCACAGTGCCATTGAAAGGCACATGTCAATTATTTCACAAAACACCCACTGAATGAGTACCAGAATACAAGGCAAAATTTTATTATTGAGATGTTATGAAAGTTGTGTATGTGTTGTTTGTCCTTCTACCCCATTATTCTAGAATAAAATAATGCAGAAGCCCTCTCTATAGTTGAGTTGACTGCAGTTGGACACAAATGTCCTTTCTGAAACTGAGTAGGCAATTTATCTTACTACTTGTTTATTTATTTATGTGTGTATGTGTGTTTGTTTGTTTTCTCTGCCATCTATCTCCCCTGTAAGATGACTTTGGGCAGTTTATTGTAGATGGAGAATTTACTACAGATAATCTTCCGTTAACAATGGCAACTGAAATTGTCATCACTAAGTGATGCAATCTAAAACATGATGCCATGTGCCTCAATTGCTTAGTGACAGGAATTCTGACAGTTCCACTTCCTGTTGTTAAACAGATCATTATGGATCATTAAATGACTACATCATCACCATTTGCAACCTCCTGCCAGCTTCCTCAATGTCTTTGCTTATCAGAAGTCAGCAAAGAAAGTTGCAAATGACCGTGTGACTGCAGGGAAGTTGCTATGGCTGGCGCACACATGTAATGCCATTGCAGGTTGAACAGTTGCTGCGTGGCCTGACTCTTTTATGGTGATTACACCATGAAAACTAAAAGCCAAATGGGAATAAAGGAGTTCCCTTATTGAGTATAATAGTTCTTTGTCTAGCAGGGCAAACTGCTAGGTAGTTGGTGTTAGGTAGGTAGAACTCCCCTTTTGACTGACTCTTTTATCATAGCAGCAGTACTACTATAAACACAGCTTTATCATTATAACAATTGCCTCAAGGCTTTATTAATTTCCACAAATGTTATATGCAACTATGGGGTTCATCTTAAGCGTTATAAAAAAATGCAGAGGACATGGCAATAAACAATTTAAGGATCTCTTAATTATCTGGCTGCTTGGTTTGGATATGACTCTTCTGTAAAGATAGAGAAGCAAGGGCCTGGCATTTTCTTAGACAGGGCAGACATTAAAAGAAATAGAGAATTAAATACTGTGTATGCATACAGCAGTGGACAGAAAGGCCAGGCAGCTATAACACAGTTGTACAGACAGTTTTAATATATTGACAAAAGTCTATTTATATAGCAGTCCCACCATATTTCTCTACTGCAGTAGGAACAAATGAAATCTCTCTCTCTCTCTCTCTCTCTCTCTCCTCCCTCCCTCTCTTATATTTGTAGGTAGTTGCAGTATGTGTTAGTATGTATATCTTTGTGAATGTATGTGTATGAGAGACAGATTGAATGGTTTCAAATTGATTTGATATGAACTACAGTATATTAATATGTATGGGAGTTAATTGCATACCTCACACTATTTCCTCCCTCATGACATATAGCTTCTTCCAGTGTCATTCAGCTATTATTGAGGTGATGTAAAGCCCATCTTCATTACTCTTATATCAGCACAATAACAGCTGGATGAGTCTAGAAGATGCTGTAAATCACTGGGGAAAAATTAGCCTCTGTCAAGGCGGGAAGAATTCCAGCAAGACTTTCCTTATCAAACTTAATCAAAATACGTGGTTGAAATACATTTACTCATGTTCATATATCAGAAAAATCTCTTCTTTCCCCCTCAAGACAGTACAGAAATTACTGGGATCATATGTTCTCTAAAACAACAGGGACAGCATCTACAGACAGCACTAGAAAGTGACACTATCTTTTTTTTGGTCAGAAATATTCTTGCTCATAAAAGGATATTGGACACTATTTATAAAATGTCTTGACTTTGGCAAGTAGCCAAGAGTTCAAAGTAGCCAGGGGTTCAATATGGATAATAAGAATCTTTCAGATTGGTGAAGAAACCAACAAACACTGATTTTAAATTCCACTATGTTGATAAGTGTTAACATATTTTTAACTCTGGTATTGCTGGCATTGCTGAAATTGCCAAAAGAAACTTAAAAAAAAATAAACCAAGGACAGTCTATCTTTGATGAGAGATGAAAAGTCAGTCTGTAGTACTAAATTTCATTAGCTCCAGATTTGGCTGAGAAAAGTGGTGCTATTCATGCTTTTATTCTACAGTAGCACAATAAGGATAGGATTAGCAATGTAGTCTTAAATGGCTTTCATTAGTAGAAGAATCAGTGAAAAGAGACCAAAGAGGCTCCAGTCCAAAAAACAAAGAAATGTATCTTCCACTGACTATCCCACCTCAAAATATATTTGAGGATATTGGACACTGGAAGTGAAGTGATCAATCCTGTGCTATCTATGAAAAAGTGTTTATTGGATTAATAATTGTTTAATAAATAAAATGTGCAGCAGGATGGATTGCCTGAGACTAATATTCGTAGAAAGAACATTGGGGATAATATTGGGGATAATTGAAAAGATCTGGAAATATTTATTTGTTTGTTTATTTTGTACCCTCCCTAACTCAAGGCAGTGAACATATCCAACATACATTCTTCCTCCTATTTTCCCCATAATAATGGGAAATAAGATGAGTTGGGTTGAGAGTGACTGGCCCAAGGTCACTCAGCTGGCTTTTATGGCTAAGGTAGAACTCAAACTCATCAAAGTCATCATTTCCCAGTTTTTAGTATCATTCTCATACAAGGCAAATAAGATTGACAAATTGAGTTATTTATTGGAGATACTACATGACAGTTAACATTCTGGGGTCCTTGGTGTTCTCTGAGCTTGGTTGAAAATTAAAATTCTCCATGGCAACTTTACTACCTTGATAATGAAGAAAATCCTCAAATATTTTGGTCATTTTGAACATTATGAATAGTTCAAATTGTTTATTTAGTGCTGCCATGACCTAGTCCCAAAGGTGCTTTTTCAGGAGGCAACTGGACTTCCTTGTATTTCCTTTGAAGATGTTTCGTTTCTCATTCAAAAAGCTTTTTCAACTCTGATGGATGGTGGGGAATAGAAGGATTTATATTACTTGCAGACAGCTGATCATTTGCATTTTTTAGAGAGTTATTGAGGCTACTTGGAGGTTTATCTGTGTCTTCAGGGTCACCTGAGTAGTGTAAATGGGTGTGGAGCCTTCTTGGATGCAGGATGTTTTCTGCCCTGTATTGACAACAGGCACAGGGTACTGGGCCTCAACAACTCTGTAATGCAAATGACCAGCTGTCTGCAAGGAATATAAATCCTTCTATTCCCCATTATTTAGTAAGAGCTGAAGAAGCTTCTTGGATAAAAAGCAAAACATCTTGAAAAAAACAAGAAAGTCCAGTTATCTCCTGAAAAAGTACCTTTGGGATAACCTGATCTGGATGACTGAGAATCTCCATAGACAGCCATGATTTAATAATTTTGCTTAAATGAGGAACAGGAGAAAGCATCATAAAAAGCAGAAATAGTCTCATGGTTTTCATGGTTTTCATACTGCCCTAGATGTCACTATTCTAGTCTATAAGCTTCCTCATCAAACTTTCATGATCACCCACATTTATGTTTTTATGGATGAAAGACAATTGGATGGATCATTATTTTGGAGGACTTGATGGATTTTTTGTTGCTGAGCACTGCTTGTGAGACCAGTTTTCAGCTAGATACCTCTTATTATTATAGAAGAAAATGGCTGCCCCATCCTACAGTAGATTAAATATTTTGCTATACCATAGAAGGGACACCTTCACTATATCTAAAATTGGGATCTGAGAACAAGAATGATTAATGTTAGTAATAATGCCTGGATACACCTAAGAGCAGTGGCTTTATGTGCAATAGTACAAAGGGCATAACTTGAAGTTGATGACATATGTATTAAAATATTTTGAGAAGCCAGTTTTATAGTCCCTTTGCCTATCATATGGTAGAAAAGTATTTCCTTGTGAAAATCATAACTTGTTTCTATGAAGCTAAGCATCCAAAAATGAGATTATGATTTTTCTCACAAGTTATCTATATTTGAAGAAAGGATAAGATTGAGAAACTGGATCTTTGATTTGTGAATGTCACAAACTCGCAGACATCCAAGTTATTTACTATGCCTTATAGCATTAGGGTGCCATGCATGTAATCTACAGAGCTAAAAGAAACCCAAGAAGGGATACCTGGAACTGATAAAATATCCTGCTCAGTGCTCATCATGAATTACAAGTATTTGTAGAGATATACTATAGCTTGATGGAAATATGAAAAAGGTGCATTCATTAGCATTGCCAAGCACTGTTTTCCTGAAAAAATATAAGATATATACTAGTGCCACCATGCATGCCTCAAGATCAGTGGTAAAATTCAATTTTTATTACTACCGGTTCTGTAGGCGTGGCTTGATGGGCATGGCAGGGGAAGGATACTAAAATGTCTCCATTCCCACTCCACTCCTAGAGGAAGGATATTGTAAAATCTCCATCCCCACTCCACTCCGGAGTCAGCCAGAGGTGGTATTTTCCAGTTCTCTGAACTGCTCAAAATTTCCACTACCATTTCTCCAGAACCTGTCAGAACCTGCTGAATTTTACCCCTGCTCAAGATCAAATAAAATCACAAACATTCAGAAAAGTATGTCCTCTTATGGTATAATAAAATAACAGAAAAAGAACTATTATGTTGGATTCAGTGTTTGAGTTATGAGCTAAAAGAATAAGCTATCTTTTTAATATTTCTTCAGATGGCAATATGAGAGTAATAATTTTCCAGGTAGGTATCTTCCCTTGTCCCTTGGGTACATGAGAAAGAAAATTTGTTAATTACCTGGATTGGCTAAGGTTTTTTTTGTATTGAAAATTGAGCATACAATACATTCTCAGTCCCAAAGTGGAAGATTTGAGATGCTAGCTATAAGGCTTGAGCTACAATAATTAATTGGCCATAGTTATCCTAGGATTTTGACAACTGGTATTGAAGGGATGAAAGACTGGTTCTTGCCAGAAAATCCAAGAGGGTAAATCTGAAGACCAAAAATCAAGATCCTTTAGTTATTTATACTGGTTCCACCACAAATCCGCGGTAGACTAAAGCGCACTCGACGAAAGCGCGTACGTGACGTCATCACAGCGCGATGAAAACGGCACGCTGTGAGCGGTAAATTTAAAATTAACGTGAAAACCTTACCCTAACCCCCCCAAACCTAACCCTAAACCTAACCCTAAGCCTAACCCTTAACCTAACCCTAAACCTAACCCTAAACCTAACCCTTAACCTAACCCTAAACCTAACTCTAACGCTTAACGTAACCCTAAACCTAACCCTAACCCTTAACCTAACCCTAACCCTAAACCTAACCCTTACCTTTATGTGAATCGGCTTGCTTTAATTTTATTTTAATTTTAATTTAATTTATTTTTAATTTTATTTGTCGCGCTGCTGATGACGTCACGTACGCGCTTTGATCGGGCACGCTTTAGTGGACCGCGGTTTTGACGGGTCACGATTTATACTAAGCAGCCGTTTAGATAACATTGAACGTGACTGTATAGAACTGCATGATAAGTCTGTTAATTGTTGGAAACCAATCTTTAACTATGAAGCCAAGGGTCTTAGCAATGTTCCAGATAATGGCAAATGTCCTCAAAAGTTGAAAATATAGTTTAGATCCCTAGCAGAACCAATTAGAATAACTCAGATATGAGACTGAGATTTGAGACCGAAATCTGAGGACCATGTATCATTTTGGTCAATATTTCTTATAGTTTTTCTAATCCACAGCATGACTGATGGAATACTTATATTCATTTCTTGAATCTCAGGGCCATTAATGTAATGAGCAGAAGGAACCTTGAGAAACAAGAGGAAGAGCCACAACCAAGACAAGGGTCAGATGAATGAAATTTGAGTCTAGGGCAGAAATGAAATGCAAGAGAGCATCTCAGACATGAATCTCCCAAGTTCTTATGAAAAGAAAGGGAGGGAGGGAGAAATCACATTCAGAATAGCAATATTTTGTACTAAAACTTTATAATAAAAGTATTATTAGGGTAGATGTCTTTGGTTTCCAAGTTTGATGTATCTTGAATGGATGACAGTTACATATTTGCTCAATCATGTTAGCTCACCAGCAGAACCATTTTTAGTCTAGATTAGTCAGGAGATACAACTACTAGACATGAAGGGGAGAACATATCCATCAGTGATATAATACTGAGCCATCCTTCAATGATATAATAATGAAGCATTCAGAATGGAGGCATAATAAATATTTTGAGAGGCTGTTTTGACAGACAGCATAAGAAATACCTGATAGGCTTGATATAGGTATTAGTTTCCAAAGACAGTTGTGATGTATTATGTGGAAAATGTATGACAATATGTGCAGAAGACTGCACAATTGTTCTCTGCTAGACACAGAGGAAAACACACACAGATACACATTCTTACACAGAGAATGTCTAAGACAGGGAATTTACTCCCATAGTAATTCCAAGGGGAAGGTCTTGAAGCCAAAGTCAAGGGGGAATTCTCAGGTAAAGATTGACCTGATCTTGCTAAAAAGTTATAACAGCAAAAATAAT
This sequence comes from Thamnophis sirtalis, assembly GCF_051295495.1. NCBI lineage: Eukaryota > Metazoa > Chordata > Lepidosauria > Squamata > Natricidae > Thamnophis > Thamnophis sirtalis. The sequence continues at coordinate 87,555,244 of NW_028261384.1, read as the reverse complement.
TACATCATCCTCATCATTAAAAACAAAACAAAAATTCAAGAGTTCAACATTACCTGAGAAGAAAAAGAAGAATGTTGTTATGAGTGGAAAAGATGAACTGAGGTATTTTGTGCTACTTCTGTTAAGGGTAGCAGCATACACAATGGGCAGTGTAGTCCTGTTGTGAACTCGGCTATAGAATGTACTGAAAAAAAATCATCTGTGTATAGGAAAATCCACACACCTGATGCAGAGATCATGAATAAATGTGGTTTCTAACCTGCATTTGTGTACTAACTATATGGGCCGAACTTTTGTTTTGTGCTCATAATTGCTATATGCTACTGTGTGGATTCTTTCCCACCTCCCTTTGCAGAAGCTGAGAACTGATAACAGCATAGATGTAGCTGGTTCTTCCTATGCTGATTCTTTCAAGCTATTTATGGCAATTCAGCTATCTGCCTCAGTGGATATCACCAACACTGTATCTCAAAGGAAGAGCAGACTTTGGATTCATACCAAGAAATCTCAGAAATGTTTGGAAGAAATGTTTAAAGAAAAATGAAATGTTGCTATTGCTGAGAGGGAGATACAATAAAATTTACAGAGAAGGTTCAGAAGCACTTACAGCCAATTAGCATGACGCAGATGGAAAAAATCTTCTCAGAGTTGGTATTGGGTGAGACATTGCCAAAGCCCACACTGGTAAGACTACTGAATGTGAAGTAGAGGGCAGTCACATATTTATCTTTGATGGAAGGGCCAGACGAGAGGTCACTGTTATTGTAGGGTTTGCCAATCTGGTCACCGAGGTTGTCCAGCCATCCAATCTTATGCTTCATATATGGCCGCTCCACATTGCCAATAGCATACCAAATGCAGGCTAGCCAATGGGCAATGAGAGCAAATGTGCACATGAGCAGAAAGAGTACAGCGGCCCCATATTCTGAATAGCGGTCCAACTTGCGGGCCACTCTCACTAAGCGTAAGAGTCGTGCAGTCTTTAGAAGCCCTATCAGAGTTGTTGTCTAGAGAGAGGAAAAAGAAAGAAAGCGTGCAGAAAGCAAAGAACAATGAATTAGTGGCAGGACTTCTAGATCTTATTTCCATCTTTAATAGGCACATGCTGAATCAACCTAAAATATGCATGAAAATGTCATACTTGCCTTGCAAATGCATTTTTTTCATTTTTTTTTAAGAAAGAGGAAAAAAGCCTAAAGAGAAAATATTTTCCAGATAGATACTCTCAACATAATGTTGTCATTTAAAATACAGTGCATTGTATAATGCACTGTATTCAAAATACCTTTTTTTTCCATTTTAAGGCATTTATGATTTTATGAGATGTTACTATTATTCTCTAATAGCAATTCCTTAAGGTCAGAATTTTCTAAGATTTTTAACTCCAGAAAAATGATATCTGCCCCAAAATAAGCTGTAGATTTCTTTCTAGATGAGAGTATTTAAAACATCCAGAAATCCCAACAATACCTACAAACCTTGATCATCTTATCCTGAGTCATCTTGGTAATGGGGCATTATCAGTTCTGTAATTGGCATTATATCAATAGCCGATGTTTGAAAAGTTCAGAACATACCACATAGCCTGATTAGCGTTGCTTAGAAAAAATACATGATTAACACAACTGTGATGCAAGCTGGAATTTAAAGAACTATTGATAGTAAAGGTTCTATAAGCAAAATGATTTCTGGCACATCCACCTCTAGAAGTTTTCTTCAACCCTCTAAAAATCCATGACATATTCAATATATTCACCTGACAACTGACAAATATCACATGCTGTCAAATATATCCTCAGTGTGTAAGATAATGTATATCTCACCTCATCAGATCCAGAGCGAAAGATGAGTAAATCAAAGGGGATGGCAGCAACCATATCAATAAGAAACCAGCCTTTAAAATAATGGACAGCAATATTTCCTGGGTGGCTCACTACTTCATCATTCATGTTGACATAAGTAGTGCGGAAGTTAATGACAATGTCAATTATAAACATGATGTCCACAATGAGGTCAATTATATAGAGGGGGTCACATGAATAGCTGCAGTCTGTCTGCTTCTCCTCCTGGTCTTCATTGAGCAAGAAAGCAGCTGAGTAGGGAGTGAAGACAGCTGTGTAGATGACAAGCAGTAGGATAAGCCAGTCCCATACTGCTTTGAAGGGGCTGTAGTGCAGAATGGTCCATCGATGGATACGTGGTGCCTGCAACTTGTACTCTGGGAGGACATCTGCTCCCAGTGATAGAACCTATCAGGGGAAAAATACAATTTCAGGATAGATATATCCAGGAGTGTGTGTGTGTGTGTGTGTGTGTGTGTGTGTGTGTGTGTGTGTGTGTGAATGACATTGAAATAAAACAGCTATAATATTATATCCAAAAGTAACATATTTGTGTAAAGATACATTTATATGCTTTGCTTGGGGTTAAGGAAGAATAGAAAATAATAGAAAAATATATTCATGTCATTTTAATAGTAAGAAAAAACCTGAGATTCATAAAAAAGAGTATTTATTGGTTTGGGGATTATATTATAGTATTATATTATTTCATTCTTAAAATCATGGTTCTGACTGACAAAATGTTAATTTAAAAATATGAAATGAAATAATAAATAATCATTTTAGATAAGATAAGAGGCAACTTATATGGAAACCCATAGCATCTTAATCAGACTCCCAAAGGAATAAACAGAAGACATTGGGGGGGCCCTGTAGGAAATAAATACTACCAATAATATGGAACAGATCTCTAAAGCGGTCCATTGATAAGGTATGCCAAGAGGAAAAGTGTCAGTGGAGATTCTCAACCATCTAGGTCAAATCTGTCTCAAAACTGCTCTTTCAAAAAGCAACTGGGCTTTTTTTTTTTTTTAGGAAAGAGAACAAAACATTTTGCTTCATTAGTTGTGATGGGGGAGGGGTAATGGAAGGATAGGTACTGACAGTTGAGACTGGATGGTGGAGGAATGGAAGGATAAGTTACATTTTGATTCACACCACCCACTGGAGCACAAAATGGGAGCGATCAGAACTCTACGCTATCAGGCTGAAAGTTTGCCTATCAGTAAAAAGGGAAAAGAACAACAACTACAACACATCAAGCAATCACTTAGAACTTATGGTAATCCTTCATCAAATCCAGAAAAAGATCCAGCAGGTGCTCCTCCATTACAGACAAAGAATAGAACAACAAACGTAGCAATGTTGTCATTCCATATGTGGCAGGAATATCTGAAAAGTTCAGGAGAATTTTTAACCAATACAACAATCTACATGTACATTTTAAACCCAAGAATACACTAGAAGCTTGTCCACCCCAAGGATAAAACATCCAGATATAAATGGAGAGTGATGTGATATATGCAATATAATACAGTGATACTGTATATGTGCCGATCTTTACATTAGTGAAACAGAACAACCACTTCTAAGTGCATGGCACAACATTCCTATTCAGTGGTCCATCTGCATTTGAAAGGGATGAAGCCATCTTGGAGGCTTGAGGGTTGCCACACAACAGTGGGAGGGGGGAAATACTTAGATGGGGTTTTGTAGCCAAAACAATGAAGTTTTCCTTCATTGGAACCAAGGACATTCTCACAGGTGGCTGGCCAGAGGAAAGATAGCGGGTGGCCAAAATCATTTTCCAGATGACCCTGTTGAAAGTCTGTGCCGAATGGGATCTCTACTGGGTCGAGGAAAACTTCAGGTGCAGGAGCTCGGTCCAGGGTTTGGTAAGAGACCTGCCAGTGACCTCGATGCAGGAGTCAATGACCACTATCCATGAATGGTCTGGAAATATTGGACAGTGGTCCACAGTTAAACCCTGGAGGGCCTGCTAAAGAGGTTTGACAGGTTGACCTTGGAGAGCCTGGAGTGACATGCTAGGTTGAGCGGACCTGGGTGATCCTGACCCAGCTGACCTTGACATCCCCCCCCCCAGGATCAGGCCTCTATCCCAGCAACTCGAGTGGCTAGCCCTCTGCCAGCTTCATCATCACAGTCAAGCCCCGGACCACAATGCAGCCCACTGAGGCAGCACTGAGTGGGAACCCCATCAGGTCACCCACAACCCCAACTGAGATTACAGGCACATCCTGTAACTTTCCCCACCCCCAGATATTTTGTACTGCCTCGTAAATTGCATCATGGCCTATTATGACACTGAAATCAACACCTATGCAGAAGAAGATTGATAATGATGGAATGCCATTAAATCCATGTTAACCTGCAGTAATCACATCAGTACATTTTCTCCATGATTATCTTTCTCCATCCTAGTCCTGTGGGGTTTCTAAGTGTACTCATCATTCTTCACCTGGCTACTAGTTGTCCTCTTCTTTTTGCCTCTAAATCTTTGCATAATATCATAATGAATTCAGAGTCCGAGGAAAGGACCAGTGACAAGCAGCCTGTGCCAGAGCCAGCTCAGAAGTGCTGACAGATGACAAGTAGCCAGCTCCAGCACCATGAGACTGATTGCCTCTGAGCAGGCAAAGGGTGTAGGACAAAACAGCAAACATTAAATACATCTACTGTTGCTCACTGAAGATGAGGTAATGGAATTACCACTCACTCTCAACACAAAAGCTCAGGGAACCTCAGAGAGTAGAGCAAAGGTGATCTTTGAGACTGCCCACATAAAAGGAATATTTCCCCCTAAATGGGCCACACTGGGACTGTTTCTAATAAAATGTAGCAGCAAGTCCAAATTGATGACTTATGCCCATTAAGTTCCACTCAGAAATATATTATAGAGATATGAAGGGAAGATGGGAATATTGGTAGTAATGTTGGAGAATCCTTCAGTACTATGTCTTCTCTCCGGGGTTTTAATCATAGACATACATTCACCCTAGATCCAAAACCCAATATAGGCTAGATCAGAATCAGTCTATTTTTTGTGAAGCAGTACATCCAATAATGTTTATTACAGTGAAATAATGTATTCTGTTTTTACTATGAATTTACCAGAAACCAAAGGCAGAGATTCAACCCAGCTGAAGAATTTTTTTTACATAGTACATCATTAATGTGGGTGCCTTGCTTAATAATTGCTACTACTTACCATGTTTTCCCCAAAATAAGAGAGGGTCTTTTTTTCTTTTGACCCCCGAAATAAGCACTTGGCCTTATTTTCGGGGAGGTCTTATTATTTTTGAGGTGCAGGAGGTGGTGAGCGTTGTCACTTCATGATTGCTGCTGTCTTGCAATATTTTCGGGAGGGCTTATTTTAGTGCATGCACTCAAAAGTCTGATTGGGCTTATTAGCCAGGGAGGTCTTATAAGGACTAACTTCAGTATAAGATAGAAGAGTTCAATTGTCATAGCAAAGATGTGACACAGGTGATTGTACAACAAACCACAAATTGTTTTATGTCCAAGCTCCGTCTTAAGTTGAAGCAGAAGAAAACCAACAATGTCCACAATACAGTGTTCATCGTAAACTTATCATTTGCTTTTCTGAAGCAAAGCAAGAGTACAGAAATTCCCACATAGAGGAATCAATTGTGAAAATATCATAACTGGTAAAAATGGCAAAACTGACCTGTATGGTCAGGAAGAAAATAGTAAGTGCTTTTCTGAAAACATTTATGGACTTATTACTAGAAGAAGAAAATAAGTGAAATGATGATTTATGGATTTAATGATTGAAAAAGATGAGGATTACAAAAAGGACTGAATGGCTCTCTGAAATAGTTAAGAGGGAGGGAGGGGGAATGATAGGTTTGTATTTGTTGAAAAGACAATTGGAAATAATTCCTTTAGTAAGTACTCTTTTTTGTTTTGTTTTTTTGCATTTTTCTTTACACTTCATTCTCTTTTTTCTTCTCTCTCTTTTTAGATTTGTCTTTTATTTATAAAAAATCTACATGTATTCTCTGTGTGTGTGTGTCTGTGCACGCGTATGTATCCAACCCATAACTACATTATCATTTTAAAGAACCATGCTAAGTCATATCCATAACAAAAATTGTGCCAAAAGAAGAGGCAAAATGTTCAATGACTACTGCTGTGGGATGGGAGTGAGATAATAATAATGTCATGAATACATAGGGGGAAATACTACTGGGACATATTTGTACTGTATCCAAAGCAATTTAAAATGTACTGCTGTACATTTATGTTTAGATTATTTATGTGTGTATTTTCTTTCAGCTGAATTTGCCTTCCTCCACCCTATTAGTGATTCATCTTCATGCTACCTCTCAGAAGCCACATACCTGAGTGACTTTTTCAGTTACATTCTGGGTGCGTTCTGTTACTTTGTGCGGGGCGATTATCTCAATCTCTGTGGTAGAGCCTGAACGATGCTTCTCGAGGTTGAATTCCACAAAGTTGAGGGTGAACTGTGGAATCTGGCTGATTGTCCTATATTTCATGAGGTTTGCATCTGATGTGGAATTCTGGTTGAGTTTGGCTTGGGAACTTTCTGGGGGGAAACAAATAAAATATTTTTCTAGTTAGGTTTTTTGCAAATGAAGATGCCTAAACTTAATTATGCAGATCAACTAACGTTGTTGGGGTTTGGTTTTTTTACAGCAAAATGGATAGGACATACGATTTAAAGTCTATAAGATTGAAGCTTTAAATAGATAGATTTGTGGGATTTCTCTTCGTTTGATAAAAGTATTGAGCGGTAAAGAAGTATCTCTTCATTCTGTGGAATTTTGATGCTTTGAAATATGATTAAAAAGCTCTTACAATAAACAATATTGTACATAACACTTTATTTTGTATCTCCATTTGTAACCATTTTTTATTTAAAGAAATGCATGTAATATCAAAGGGCAAACAAACTCCTCAAGGTTTCTAAAATAATTGCCCACATAATCATTGATATTAATTTTTAAAAAATAATGAAAACAATAATAGCAATTAATAAAAGCATTCAATCCATAGATACTAAAACCCAAATACATATATATAGCTCAAAACTATCTTATAAAATAGCCAGAAAAGAAATAAATTATTTGCATTTTTTTCTAATAGAAGTATACTCAAGAAGTATACTCAAGGTATTTATAAAGACAGTATTGGAATCAACCAGTCCAATGAATTCCAATGGAATTCCAAATTCCAATGAATTCTGAATGAAAAATAATCATGAAAGTGATGGGAAAACATTCTACAGGTACTCCTCAACATACAACTATAACAAAGCCTACCCATTACAATCCTAAGTGGTGATGGTTGTTAAACAAGGCAACATGTGATCACCTCACTTAACTGCACTTATCCCTATCTCTCCAATGAGGTTGTTAAGTAACTAGCACCTTCCCAACTCACATACGATTTGCCCTGGATCTCCCAAACCTTCCCTACTGCCTGAAACAACCTGTGCTCTGCTTCCCACTCCTTAGTGTGCCTGCAGGCCTTGGGCATGCTTCCCACTCACAATATCCTTATTTGTTTGTTTACTTATTCAACATACATTTTCCATTCAGAATCCATGGAGAAATGTTCATTTGCAAATTTTATCTCAGTTGGCCTTAAAAATCACTTAGTTTAATTGTTATAATGGGAAGATGAAATCTGCAGCTAGCTCTATAGTTTTGAAATATTTATAATATCAGTATCTGAACACTTTTGCCAAAGTACTAAAAAAATTCTAAAAATCTTTTTTCTTCTTAATCTTCTTAAAAATTGAAGTACATCTTTAATTTTATTAGCCTACTAGGCTGTTGCAGGATAAATGGTATTTTCTCCTGAATTCAATGAATGTCCGGGCTTTGCACGGACAAATGGCTATTTTACCCTTGTGTTACCCTTGTTGTTATGGACTGATAGGTTCATTTCAGCCCTCTTTGGTTACCTCAGAAAGCAAATAACAAATAATGATCTGATTCAGTATTTTATTACTCTTTCCATATCAACATTCAGCTCCTAGAGATTTTAGCATTATGTTCTAGATTTTTTGCCTCATTACCCTGGCGGGATCCACGGTCATTTGCTTTGTTCCTTTCATCCTGTATTAATTAGCCATTATTTATTACCTTCTGGTTTTTTATATTTGCAGGAAAAAATCCTCATCTCTTTCCTTTCCACTCCAGATGCACTTTTTTGAACTATCCCATAACTCCCTTTGCTACTACTGTATGTTACAAAACTTTCCATTTCTGAATGAATAAAGAATGATGGACAGTTTGTTCTAGGAATCTAATATGCCTAAAAGCATTTGAAGATACTTAAAATAAACTTCAGAATTACAAAAATATGTAATTTGGGAGGAAGAAGGTAATGCTATTGTTGTTTTCTGCAGTTTCTATTCCTTCTGATTTAAAGGAACCAGAATACTAAGGTAGATGACTTTTCATACTTCATTAGATAGTCTTGTTTTCAGCACACTGGCTGAAAGAACTGACAGTGTCAACTACAGAAAAAGAATTAGATACCCAGTCCATTTTTGCAGTGGTGGGAATTGTCCAAAAGCATTCTAATTATTATTTTTAAAAAGACCTATCTTTGTCTAAAATGGTATGCATGGATCTGTTAACTTTCTTGTTTCAAAATCATTAGCTTCCAGTTAGAAATCAATGTATAAATCTGGGAATAGCACTTCATGGGATTGCTTGAACATCTTTTGCCAGCCTGTATACAGAGAAGAGATAAGAACAATTAGCAACAGATCCATGGCACATGGTTGTACATGCTTTCTCTCAATCTGCTCCAGATTCCTCTCCTTTCTCTGAATTTTCTCTGAACCCAAATTCTGTATTCTCCAGTTTCTTCAAAAGGGAGACTGGTGGACACTATCTGCATGGTGGAACTGACCCAAGCCTCTGGCAGGAAGTGACCTTTGCAATCCCAGGAAAATCAACTGTTATGTTCAGGCTGAGTGGTGTGTTGCAGAACATTCTCCAGCTGAGGCCCTACTCTCCTTCTGTTTCAAACTGGGCATAGGCTTCAGCTTCCTCAGTTTTAAGAAATCCCCTGTGGGCTTTAAGGCAGCCAAGAGAATGTGTTTTATTAAGAGAAAAGTAAAAGTAAAGAGAAAGGGCTGAGATAGTTGATAGCCACATTATTGTATCTACTGAATATGATTTCTCCCCAACAATGCTTTACTCTCCCTCAATGGTTGGAGATTACATTTGTTTCACAATAGTCCATTTGGTAGTATATTCAAAACATTTGTCCTACTTAGTGATTTTTGCAATTGTTCTGTAGGTTAGACAGAGAACTAAAGGAGGGAGGGAGGGAGGGAGGAAAGGAAAAGGTTTACCATAGGCTACCTAATGATATAGTAGCATAGGTCATTTTGAACCAGCCATTTATTGTTAATGTTAGCTAATATGTTATTTTAAATGTAATCTAATCTAAATTAGTCATATTATTATCAAGCAAATGAACTGGATTTAAGTTAATTATGATTAACATTTCACAATAATTACAAGGCAATTTCAGTACAACTGATCTACTTTATATTCAGCTCACTTCAGCAATATATTCTAATTCTTGTTCAATTCATCTTACTACTGAATTTTCCCAACTATATCCTAAAATTGTCAAAATGACACATGGCTACAGTAATGTGTATTATGATGTCATGATGAATTTATCATACATTTTCATAACTACTTTCTCCCTTAGAGATATGGAATGTTATTTGATTATTTATTCTTGAGAGCACAAGATCAAAATATACAACCACATTCAATTGGAGTGCAATTCTCCAGAAAAAGCATTGGTGATAGTGATGTATTATTTGTATAAAGTTAAATAATTATTTTCATCAACCTTCTTAAACAAGAAAATATAACTAACCAAACTATATAATCACTCATCAGTATAATGTACCAGCTACAATGCTAGATTTGGACTAGAAAAACTTAAAGATTATCACTTAATCATGAAGCTCAATATGAGATCTTGGTCCACTTACCACAACAGCCTAATATACCTCCTGGAATGGATTGGCTCATTAGAATAAAATAAGAAAGGCATAGATCTTGAATAGCAATAAATTATCTTGTGGGGAAGATGGGAAATATGCAATAATATCCAAGCATGTTCCTGTGAATCTGTTTGTGGAAAATATTGTTATTTTTTTAAATACTGTGACTTCTTTTTTTGAATAACTGGAATCTAATTCATCTTTCCAGTGGAATATTCCCTAAATCTATGCTGAACATATAGTAATTAGATTGTATGCATTTGGATTTTTTTAAAAAAAAGGTAATACTATATTAAGAAAAACATTTGTAAATGTCAGAGAGAAAAATTCTAGAACTCTTGTTTTGCCTGTTTAGAGATAGCATATTATTTGCCTATTCATTTTAAAACTAGCACCCAGTAAATAAACATGTTGATATAGATTTTCCATCCTGCAACCTGAGAGTTGTAGTTCATCTGCAATGTACCCCACTGGAAAAGACTACACAATGTACTCTTTCAGGTAATAAAAATGATTTTTAAATATTTCAAATAAAATATTTCCCAATAATAGGAATTGAGGCAATGTTTAATTTGGCATTAGCACTACTCATTGAAGCACTGTTGTAATAATTCTGAAGATTTCTTTTGACTTTGGCACTTTATAGCTTGAACAGATATAAAAAATGCTAAATTAATAATAGTAGACGTGTCACAGTATTATTATTGTTCATAGTAATCTTTTTTCTAGCATCTCTATTTGTACTTACTATAGGAGTAATAAGGCACTTAACCAAATCATAATTTCTTATTCTCTGTCCTCACTTTTTATTTTCTGAATGATTAATTACATTCTTAGAAAATATCTTGGTCTTGCAATATTAAAAATATATACTATGATGCTGAAAATTTCATTCTTTGTATGTTGAATAACAGCTTGATTCTAGAATGGTATCTCTATTCATTTGTTTAAAAGCTTTCTAAATGTAAGTCATCCTTGTGATTATGGATGATTAAGCATTAGAAGTCTGTTTACCATTAATGAGATATTTCAAAAGTCTTTCTCAAAATACTGGTTTTAATTCCCAGATAGAACCATCCATAGCCTCTTATTGGGACCATCTACTTTTTATTCCACACTAAAAGTTATAATTCTTTTTTTTTCAAACCTAGAAAACATTGTATAAATATTTTTTCTCCTCAAATATTTTTTAAAAGCTGTCCATATTCCATGTTTTATTAAGACTGGAAGATATTTTATTATTGCAATCCACTATCACAGAGTCTATATATAGTTCAAGGTACACATTTGTATTGATATACATATACAGGAAAGTCAGCTGGGTTTCTTAGGACTAGTCATTTTCTCTCTCTCTCCAATGGATCTCCCAGGGTTGTTGTTGTAGGGAAAATGGAAAGAGGAAGGTATGTTAATTATGTTCTCTGCCTGGAGTTATTTCTAAAAATAATAAAGGCAGGATGCAATCAAGCAAATGTACCCTTGAGCTATACAAACCAGAAAATATTGTCTCCATATCTATGCAGTATTCCATATCTATGCAGTCCTTAACCATAACTTTTGCACTCTTTGGTCACATCTAGGTCATAAAATCTAAGATCTTGACATAAGAGTAATATTTACCTGATCAAATCTATGATCTAAAGTAATGTTGCAATTGCAAGTGCCATGGCTTTGTAAAATGTAATTCACCTTGCAAACCCTGAAACCTATGGTAAGCAACAGAGGAGGGTTGCTCCTGGTATGGCCCGGTTTGGCTGAACCTGTAGTGGAATTGTGGCCTGGGTTGCAGAATCGGCAGCGACCTAGGCTGGCTATGCCCCCGAACCAGTTTCCCAATCTCTTATGCTGTTGCTGGCATGTTTCTGTCCATGCGCAGATCAATATTTATTCAACTGCACATGCATCAGCAATGCATTGCTGCCATGCGCATGCAGCCAACTAGTAGCAACTGGTATAGGAACCCACCCCTGGTATGCATATCCAGAATATTTTAAGTGAAGACTGTCTTCAGAACAGCAGCCTCAATTGTTGATGAGTTAAAATGAAACTTCATATTTCCTTGCTTCTATTATAATTTCAATTGCTTTCTCTTCTAATGCATCGTTATTTTCAAAATTAATTAACTTTTACTTGTAGCATGGATAAGGTGGGCAAGATGCCACATGAGCTTTATGGATAACACCCGCAGTTTGTCATAGATTGCAAGGATTATGACTTTAGCTATCATTCTGTCCTGGAATCGGAGAAAAATTCTATAATCCTCATAAATCCATCACCCACTCCTATTTCTAACCAGGGGTATGATTTCCATTTGCACATTTATTACATACATTCTTCTTTGTCAAGTGAATCTTTGAAGAATCTCACTGCACATCATAATTTATGTTCTTGCTTTGCACAGACTCCTCAGAGAGTGTCTCATGGGAGGAAAAACTGAAGAACTATGTTTCGGATTCCCGTGTTCTTTTCTTTTCTTTCTCTTTTCATCTCTTCTCTTTCTTTTCTTTCTTTTCTTTTGTTCTCTTTCCTTTCTTTCATTAGCATCAGCCACTGGTGTGCGCAGATTGAATCAAGATGATTGCACTAAGGGAGGGCTTTTAAAGCTCTCTTTTCCCCTTGTATCATTTTCTTAATTAAATAACATGACCATGGCCAGGATGCTAGTTTTTTCTATGGAGAAAACAGCTGCTGTTTGTCAGACATTGCAATGGAATGTGAAAAAGACCTTGAGAAATGGGGCAAAGAGTTGCTACACCTGCATAATCGGTGGAGAAAGAGGCTCAGAAGGACCATCCCTAACTTTTCAGGCTGTAAAAGAGATAGCAAAAGATTTGTGCTTTCAAACTCTCTTATTCCTAGGTCGGGGGTCCTGAATCCCTAGGCTGCTGCTCAGTCCTCGGCTGTGGCCTGTGAGTGGCTGGCCAGAGTGGGCTGACACAATGCAACTCAACTTGTGTGAGCAGCAGGCTGAGAGACACTTGTGCATGTGCATGCTGGCCCGCTGCTCATGTAAGGGCTCTGTCTGAATGCGCACGCTGGCCTGCCACTCATGCAGCCCACTTCCCCTCTCCCCCCAAGCCAGGCCCAAGTTGCAAAACTTGGGGACTGCTGCCCTAGGCAGCACTCTTCACCCATTTCTCAAGGTCTTTCTCACATACTATTACAGAAGTTCTATGTAGATTTTAATCCTGTACTTTGGAGGGAAAAATCATAGCAAAATAGTGTTGGAGAGATGTTTATGGATATGATCTGGTCCATTCGCTGCTCAGCTCTCTCTGTGACACCACATTCCATTAATTGATACTTATAAATACGAAAGAACTTGGTTACTGATTATGAGTAAATCTCCTGTTTTGTCCATCTTCCTCTAATTAAAAGCAGTGCAGTGCTATTGATACTACTAGTTGTGCGTGATTGCTACTGCTCTCTCATGTTAGATTGTATCAGCCATAACACTGCTACTTATGATAATAATCAATGTAAACAAGAGCTCTATAACTGTGCTGAGATAACTCAGAGTGTGGGGATTAGTCTGCAGTAATCACCTCTTACATTCAGCAATTAGAATATCACTGATGATGGCATGTCCTTGCGACATATGCCCCACAGGGGCAGGCACTGCATCTTCAGTAATCCTGCAAAAGAGGGCATTTCAGCAGATTACCATGAATTACAAGAGATGCTTAACTGCCATTCTCTCTTCTACTAAATACTATATGGAAAATGCTAAATACTATATGAAAAGTCCTGTCCTCTTTTCCTACTGAGAAAGATCGCAGAGTCCTCAGTAGATTTTCTTCCTATTCCATTTAAGCAATGGCAAGTGGATATTTCTAAGTTTATATGGCAAGGGGAAAAACACACATACCAAGAATTAGGTATGAATTATTCCAAGTTGTTAAATAAAGATTTGGGAATTTGAGGTTACCAGATTTGAAATGGTGCTTTGATGCTTGCTATTTAGTCTGGCTTAAAGTGTGGGTGACTTTCCAGAATAAGAGGTTACTTGATTTGGAGGATCATGAGTTAAGATTTCCTTGGAAGGCAAATAGTATGCCAAGTAAAATAAATGTTGATTTCAATAGTCACTTAGTTAGGCATGACATTCTAAAAAGGGGGTGTCAAACTCAAGGCCGCTGGCCAGATCTGGCCTGGGGGGTGCTTAGATCTGGCCCACAGGACTGTCCTGGAAACAGCAAAGGACCGGCCCATCGACAATGCCTCTGCCAGTGAAACGGACCTCGAGAGGGCCACATGCAGCCCTTCCAAGCTGAGCTCAGGGCACCACAAGCACCCCTGATACAAGTGACTTCGAGCAGGCCATGACCTCCCCCTCAAAGTCAAGCACAATCCTTATGCGGCCCTCAATGAAGTCAAGTTTGACACCCCTGTCCTAAAGGTTTGGAATAGATAAAAAAAAGAAGGTTCGCTATAAAGATACTTCTCTGGGTGTCACCCTAGGAAGCTTCTTTTTAAAGAAAAGAAATGATGATGAGGCCAGACTGTTCAAATAATATATATTTTTTAATCAAGATGAATCTACCCACAAATCTAAAGAAGAGTTGGAATCAGAAGGACATCTATCTATAAACCATCTATCACTGGTTTATATATTTACAGTTGAAATAAAGGTTTAAATTAGATTTTAAAAGTTATGAGTATGACTTTGCAAAGAATGAATTGGAAATTGAACTTTGTGGTAATGATGAATACATTATTACTAAGCTAATAACTATTATTTAATTTGAATTTGGAAAAAGTATATGTGAAGCATTGTATTATCCAATGGGCAAAGAATTTTGAATATAATATAATGTTACAATGTAATGCTTGAACAATATGTTGATGAAGGGTTTAAAATTTAAATTATAATTTTAAAGACATTTTTAATAAAATGATGTACCATAAAGCATTCTGTGAGTTAATTTTCTCTTAGTTTGACTCTTCTTCTGAAACCTGTCGAACACGAGTTTCTGGTAAAATGTACTATATAATTATAGCTGGTTGCATAGTCAGCCAGATGTTTACTGATGTCACTATCAAACAATAACATCTGCCTATTCTAGGTTTTTGGGAAGGATTTGCAAAATGGATAAAAATGCCAAATAGAGACTAAACATCTGTGCAACCAATCATTATCAAAATAATTTCTGCTAGATGTTGGGTTTGCAGTCTTTTTGATGCCAAACAATGAAATCTTAGGCACAGTTGAATGTCAGCAATGTAAGTAAATAGAGATAAAGAAACATTAAATTGCATAACAACTTTTGTCTGTAGAAAGAATGTTCTTCCTGTACCAAGTAGTCAGTGAAGCGCTGAAATTAGCCTGTGGCAAATTGAGATATTCTAGACAAGTCAACAGGAGCACTGGGAAATCAGGAGAGGGGAGAAGAATTTTGCTCTGAGGCTGCTTTGTAGTTGAGTGGAAGATTAGTAGAGAGAAATGTTATTCATTTCTGCCTTCTAGAAATTCTTCCCAACCTGTTCTAGTAATGGGAAGTGCCAATAAGCCTTTGATTAATCTCAGGTCAATTCAATTGCCTTTCTTTTTTTGGCACACCTAGACAGAATATTTGTTCACTGATTTTTCTCCTAATAGGAGGTGGTTAGTTAGTTGTAAGGCTCTGCTAACCTCCTAATGTACTTTCTGTTCTGCTACACTCAGTGTTTAACTCTTGCACATTCAAATTTTTTCCATCTCCAATAAATCCCAGGTTAACAAAACACAACTGATATTCACATCATATATGTAATTATATATGACATTGATGTTTTCCTTTCTTTATCTAATTCTTTTTTTAACTGTTTCTTTAAGCTGGCACCTTGAGTCCTTTCGAACATTCTAGAAGCCAAAGTATTTTAACAGATTGCAGCATCTGGATGATTTTGTCTATTGAAAAATGTAATAGTAATGGAGAACCATTTATATATTATTTCCAAGAAAAATACATAGACCTGTTGATGAAGTATCCCAGGTCTGAGCTCAGTTTGGTGACAGAGACCCTTGTAGACAGAAAAGTAGGAGGCTACTAGTTAAATTCAGAAAACAAACACTCCATAAACATAGACATTTATTCTCATGAATACCTTGAGTAGCCAGAGTTAGAGTTTGTCACCAAAACACTCTTTGAATCAAGATCAAGAACACCAAAGTAATTCTCACCAAGGAGGTAAATAGATCTGGCCAAAGTAGCTTTATACTGGGAGTAGAGAGTAGAGTAGAGTAGAGTAGAGTAGAGTAGAGTAGCGTAGCGTAGCGTAGCATAGCATAGCATAGCATAGCATAGAATAGCATAGAATAGAATAGAATAGAATAGAATAGAATAGAATAGAATAGAAATATAAGTCTGGAAGGGATCTTGGAGGTTTTGTAATCCAACTCCCTGCCCAAGGAGATGTTACACCATCCTAGACAAAGAGTTACTAAAATTTTTGTTGAAAATCTCCAGCCATGGCACAGCCACAAGTTGTTCCACTTATTAATTATTATTAATTATTAATTCCACTATCAGGGAATTTCTCCTTAGTTCCAAGTTGGAACTCTCTTTAAGAAGTTTCCACCCACTGTTTCTTAATCTGCCTTTAGGCGCTTTGGAGAATCAATCTCCTCATCTCCGTGACTGTTTCTTGAGTTCTGAAAAGTAGCTATCATGTCATGCCTTAATTATTATTATTATTATTTTTTATTATAAACATATGAAGACATTGACAAAAACATACAAAACCTTTACATTTAATTATTTTCTTATTAGGCTAGACATACTTTGTTCCGTTAGCCATTCATCACATGGTTTAACCTCCAGTCTTCTTAACATCTTTGCTGCTCTGGACTGTTTTTAGGGCCTCAACATGTTTTTTATATCTTAGTGACCAACCTTGACCTTGAGTATATAACAGAATAGAATTATTATATTCCATTCCATTGTTCCGTTCTGTTGTGTTGTGTTGTGTTGTGTTGTGTTCTACTCTACTCTACTCTACTCTACTCTACTCTACTCTACTCTACTCTACTCTACTCTATCCTTATTTGAGTGGTCTCCCCCACTATTTTCTCTTAATAAGGCTTAGGACCATGAGGACCCATTGTCTTCTCTGCCTGAGCAATGAGCTGACATCTGGCAAGGCAGCATAGAAAGATGGGAAAGTTGATTTATATCAGAATAGGACTACTCTCCATGGCCAACTTCCCATGGGATAATTCAACAATTTAATTTATTTAAAATAATTTTTTTTAAAAATTAACTTTTGTCATTCACATTTCATTTTGTCTTTCATTTGGCATCCTTTCCTTATTGCCACTATTTCTTCAATATTAGTGGAACTCTTGTCCCATGGCAAGTTGTCAAGTTGGCCACAGCAAATTGTCCTAGACCCATCTATATAGCCCTGTTAAGGATAATCCAGCAGCTGTTTTTTCTGCAGGCTTGTAGTCCTCTTAAAGTATGAATATCAGATATATGAACAGGCAAAGAAGGACACAAAAAACCCGAAAAGGACAAATGGGTAAAATGATGAAACGTTGTTTAACTTTCTTTACATCTACAAAAAAAGTAACAGTGAAAAATGCAAAAACAAAACCAAAAAACCCTCAAGCATACATGTATGAAACTACTTTTTCCAGCAACAAAAAGATTGGTTTTTCTGTTGCAATATTTTTCCAACATATTTTCACAATATGTGTTAGTCATATAGAATTGACTAGAATATAGAATTGTCAATGATGTGCATTGCAAATTTCATAATGGAAACTTTTGATGAGTCATGTGATCTACAGATCGTAATGATCATAGATTTGAGAGGGATAGATTGAAGCAATTGCTGGAATCAGGAAATAAATTAAATAATGTGAATCATCAACAGACCAGGGAAAGAAACAAGCAAACAATTTACAAGGTTACAAGAAATGAAAGTTTCAATGACTTATATAAGATTATTATTATTAATAATAATAATAATAATAATAATAATAATAATAATAACAACAACTCCGCCATTGCCGGTAACTCCGCCATTGCCGGAAACTCCACCATTGCCGGTTCCAAGCCTGGATGAGAAAGGAGGAGGGTTGGGGTCAGGTTGGCAACTGGTCCCATAAAAAAAACCCCGCCAACCCACACAATATGGTGAAAAAAACAAATAAAAATTCTATACCGCATTGGTCGTCGCGCGGGTTAACAAGGGCCGCAGCGGATGTTGGGGTCCCTGGACATCCGTCGACAAGTGGGCTACAAGTGGACCAGCCAACAAAACGACAAAAATATAGTGCAGATGAAAACTGTGCCATAATGGCCTGTTACTACAACTCAGAGCCAGAAAAAAGAGGTTATTTAAAGCGAATGTATGAATTATGGAAACAACAATATCCAGATTCAAATGTTAGTGAACAACGACTAGCAGATCAAAGGTGATTTATTATATGGAATAAAGTGTTTAGTGAAGTTGAACTTCAGGAAATTCAGGCAAATTGCAAAACCAAAAAAAACAATATAACAAGCGGAAATAACTGATATTCAAGACACAACTAAAGACATTATAGTAGAACTCCCAGAAGAAGCTCTTGGGGAGGAAATAACACCACCACCACTAGAACCAGTTATCACTGAACCAACTGATGAACTAACTCAAAAACAAAAAGAATTGAAGGATAAGATCATGGAGCATTTTCTGTTTAATGAGGAAAGGCAACGTTTACCATCACTAAAAACTGTGCCTAAGAAAATTTTGGCCCCTATCATGAAAATGGTTAATGCAGTGTTTTCAACAATTGAATCGGGATCCATCTTGGAAACGAACCAGTTAATGTACAGCGCAGCTGTAATAGTCACTAATGAACTAGGCATTAAAATCAAAGTACCTAGTCACACAACAGAAAAACATCAAAGCCAAAGTGGAAAATCCGATTAGAACAAAAAGTCAAAAAATTAAGGGCAGATGCTAGTAACTTAAAGAACATGAATGAGCAACGGCTTAAAAACAACAAAACCATAGATCGGCTAATCAGAAGATATAGATTGGATACAAGAAACATCAATGAAGCTGTAGAAATTGTAAAACAGCAAATAACAGCAACAGCTAGAAAAATTGAAAGATATGAGGCACGAATCATCCAACATAAACAAAATCAGCAATTTCAATCAGACCAACGGCGTTTTTATCAAAGTCTTAATGTGAATGATGACACCAAAAGTGAAAAACCAGAAAAGCAGGCCACAGTTGAATTCTGGAAAGAATTGTGGGAAAATGCAAAGGACTACAATAAGGAAGCAAAGTGGATACATGACTTTGAGAAAAGCATTGGCAACAAACAAATGCAAGTATTAGAAATAACAACTGAGATGGTCAAAAATCGAGTAAAAAAGGTAAAGAATTGGACATCACCTGAAAAGGACCAATTACATGGTTTCTGGCTCAAATATCTGACCAGTTTACATGCAATATTGGCCAGGCAACTGAATGAAATTTTACAAAAGGGCCAAATTGATGAATGGTTGACAACTGGAAAAACATACTTGATTCAGAAAGATGCAACTAAAGGAACAACACCTGAAAACTACAGACCAATAACATGCTTGCCAACAACCTTCAAATTACTCACAGGCATTATTGCAGATAACATGATGGATTATTTGGAAACAAACAACATTTTGCCAGTAGAGCAAAAAGGCAACAAAAGAAGGAGCAAGGGCACAAAAGATCAGCTTCTAATTGATAAAACGATATTAGAAAATTGTAAGAACAGAAAAATGAACTTGAATATGGTCTGGATTGATTACAAAAAGGCATTTGACTCACTGCCACATAGTTGGATCATAAAATGCTTAGAAACAACAGGCATTAGCAAAAATATTACATCCTTTACTGAAAAGGCAATGAAACAATGGAGAACTGAGTTGGCAGTAGGGAATGAGATCTACGGAATGGTTAATATCAAGCGAGGAATTTTCCAGGGTGATTCACTTTCACTTCTTCTCTTCATCATCGCAATGATCCCACTATCAGTAATCTTAAAAAAAATGAAATTAGGCTACCAAACAGCCAAAGAAGCTGAAAAAAATTCGCATTTACTATATATGGATGATTTGAAACTCTATGGAAAGTCAGAAATAGAAATCCAATCATTGACAAATACAGTCCGAGTATTCAGCACCGATATTTCAATGCAGTTTGGCATGGAAAAATGTGCCACTGTATCCACAAAAAGAGGCAAAATCACTGCATGTGAGGGAATTGAAATGCCCAATGGCCAACTAATTAAATGCAACAAAAATGAAGCCTACAAATACTTAGGCATTCTGCAGTTGGATAATATCAAGCATGGAGAAGTAAAAACTATTGTCAGGTGAGAGTACACCAACAGAGTTAGGAAAATTTTGAAATCTAAATTGAATGGTGGAAATACAATCAAGGCCATAAATACCTGGGCAATACCAGTTATAAGATACACAGCTGGTATAATTAACTGGACACAAGCTGATTTGGACATTTTGGACCGAAAAACCAGGAAACTAATGACAATGCACTACAGTTTACATCCACGTGGTGATATTGATAGACTGTACCTGCCCCGAAAATCAGGTGGCAGAGGATTATTACAAGTGAAGCAATCAGTTGAAGAAGAAAAACATGCACTGGCTGATTATTTAAAAGAAAGTCAAGAACATCTATTAATTGAAGTAAAGAACAAAAAGCTACTGAAGGCCCAACAGACGAAACAAGAATACAGAAAACATGTAATAAAATCAAGAATGGAGAGTTGGCAGAACAAAGCACTGCATGGCCAATTTCTGGAAAAAATAAAAGATAAAGTGGACAGTGAACAAACTTGGTTATGGTTAACAACAGGTATATTAAAGAAAGAAACAGAGTCACTAATCCTGGCTGTGCAAGAACAAGCTATCCGCACAAATACCATTAAGGCCAAAATCGAAAAATCCTCTGATGATGCCAAATGCAGACTTTGCAAAGAAGCTGATGAAACTGTTGATCACATACTCAGCTGCTGTAAAAAAATCGCGTAGACTGATTATAAATTGCGGCACAATTCAGTAGCACAAATGATCCATTGGAATTTGTGCAAAAATTATAATATTAAAACAGCAAGAAACTGGTGGGAACATCAGCCTGAAAAAGTCACCAAAAATCAGATGGTCAAGATCTTGTGGGATTTCCGTATACAAACTGACAAAATACTGGCGCATAATACACCAGACATCACACTGGTTGAGAAAAATAAGGTCACAATCATAGACATCGCAATACCAGGTGATAGCAGGGTCGCCGAGAAGGAACATGAAAAAATCGCAAGATACCAGGACTTAAAAATCAAAATTCAACGACTATGGCACAAACCAGCAGTGGTAATTCCAGTGGTAATTGGCACACTGGGTGCTATTCCAAAAGCACTGGAATTACATTTAAAACAGTTAAAAATTGACAAAATCACCATCAGTCAAATGCAAAAAGCTGCACTGCTTGGATCTGCACGCATATTACGAAAATACGTTACGACGTCCTAGGCCCCTGGGTGGGGCCCGACTAGTAACCAATGCCAAATCCGGCGAAACAACTGGCTGCTGTGATACAATTGTACAACAACAACAACAACAACAATAATAATAATAATAATAATAATATCCTCAAAAAGTGAGACAATATTTGATTTTAAAGCTATGTCTTCTGGATAGAGGACATGAAGACAAAAAGGAGAACATATCTTCTTTTTTTCCAAACATCTGGTAACTATATCTTAAAAGAGACTTGACCTTCACTGATTGAAAAACTTGTACATAAATATCTTGTGAATTAATGTTGAGCTAAGATCTTTATAACTTTATAACAGAAGTGAGAGAAATATCCATGCTTGAAAAGCTGGCACTGGAGATGTTATGAAAAATTCTATAATATAATTTCAGTTTGCTCTCTACAGTCCCTTTGTATCTTTACATACTCTTGAATTTCCAACTCCAGCTCCATAGAGTATGCGGTACCACTCTTAAAGCTCTTATAGCTTTAATTGTTCTTTCAGGAACCATTTATCCACTGGATTCCTCTACAAGATGGCTATACAGTAAGGAGATTTTTCTCCTGCTGATGATTTGCTAATTTTGCTGTCAAAGCTGGCTCTTTGGCAGTAGACCCTTTGGATTTGAATGGGATCATTAGGAATAACCCAAGATGGTTTTTGGACAATCATGTACACACCTTGGGTAAGGACTCTTGAAGATTACAGTTCTTAGTGGGAGCAGTGAAAACCAGGTAATCCATCTTTTTCCTTTAGGCAAATCATTTTCACAAGTATCTCTGGGTATTAACTAAACCTTTTAAAGCTTTTGTTTTGCTTTGATTCTTATCTCTAAAAGTTAACTAGCTGGTTGAATGCTGATTTATTTTAATACCCTACTGGATTTTATTTATTTCTTTTTTGTTCTTTTCCTTTGACATTTTTGGAAAAAATCTTTGTTTGCCATAAGGAAAACATGGCAAATAGTGGAAATGTTTGGATCTGATTTACATCTGTATTGGACTTTCACTACAGGGATTTTCACATTTAACTTAAAAAAATAGTGATTATTTTTTTCAAAAATCTTTTTTAACCTGGACTGAAAATGAAATATCTAAAAATATTCTCCTTGCTTCTGTATTCTGAGGAATATCCTACCTGTCTCCGAGGAGTTTTATCTCTCCACTGCCAAGTAACATCAAAGCAACAATGCAGATTATAGAAAAGGGAAAGTGGCTCATTGGTAATATGTAAACCCAAGTTGAAACTTTTAAAAACACTTTGACAAAATAATAATGACTGCAAAAAAAGTACAAATGCAAGTAACTTGATTTAAATTAGATTCACAAAAAAAATTGATTTGAAAGTAGTAGATTCAGATGGGAAGAGATGCAAATGAACTGACTGAAGGGATTGCGCATGCCTTCCCAAAGTTCAGGTCTTGCACTTTTTTTTACAATAGCTGAGATTGAACTGGTTTTTTCTAAGAAGACTGACGAAGATTTGGGCATGGATTTATCATACTTAACTCGAAAACCATTTCAGTTGGATTTTTGGGGAAAGACAGATCGACTTTGGAGATTCTGTTTAACCAGACAACAATTGATAAGAGATGGTATTAAGGAACAATTATTGATATTTGATTCAGGATGAATTAGAGTTAGCTGTTGGGATGACTTGGAATAGATAAGAAGCTGTGGGTAAATGTTCTATGAGTTGAATATAATAGTAGTTTGCTAACAGAGGGTTTTGATAATTTACTTTTTTGCTTTTGTTTGTTCATCTGTTATTCTATCTGTTAACTATTTGGCCATTAATATAATAGATAGATGACAGGTTAATAATTTGTAAACAAAATTAGAGGTTTGAAAAAAAAATGCTGGGCCTGTTTTGTAAGGGATGGGAAACTAATATTATAATATATTTATCAGTATTCAAATAGGGAGGGTAATATATGTATCTATGTTTGTGTTTTTAATGAAATTTGTAATATTTTCCTTCTTCATTTTTTTGTTTGCTTCTGATAATTTTTTGGGAGTTGTTTAATTTTAATTGTTGAATAAAATAAAAGAAATTGTAAAAAAAATCTATCCACTGCAAGTTCCATTTTACCAGATACTCTGGGTATGTGAGAAAAGCTTATTTACTCTATGAGGTAAATATTGTATGTTTCTTTAGGATATATTTTCAAGATAAGTAGTATGAGTTTAGCAATATAATAATAAGCAATATTTCATATCTGGAGAAGGCATGTAAGAGGAGTCATGAGCTATACATCCATTCTTTGGACATAATTTCCTGGGTCTATGCCAGGGGTGGGTTGCTCCTGGTTTGCCCAGATCGGACAAACCAGTATTGGCAGCAATACTGCCAATACCCACCCACCTGGATGCTTTTGCGCATGTGCAGAAGCTTCTGCACATGTGTAGAAGCATTGCACATGCGCACGTGAGCAAAACAACAATTTTTTAAAAAAGGAAACCCACCACTGGACTTTGCAACTACCATATGAACCCAGGAAAAGATTCAGTTTCTTAAGAAAATGCTGGCAGGAATAGTGTATCTGAAGCACGTTCTCTACCTCAGATCCAAAGTGTTGTACATATGTAGAAGTCACACAAAGCCAATTTAAAACTATATTCCTATTAAGAAGGTTGTGCATTACTTTCTTTTTCTTTCTCTGTATGTAGTCTTGCCTTCTTTGGCTTCTTTTTTAAAAAAAAGAATTATTATATTAGATATCTACATGGCTACGGGTTTACTTCTTATTGTCTCTAATTATGGAATATGAAACAGCATTTCCTGACAAAACATTATTCCACAACTATTGATATAATTACAGCTTTCTTAAAATGCAGTGGACTTGATAAAAATAGAACTCTTTCCCATGCTGTGAACCACATGCCTTACGAGTGTCAGAGAAAATCTAAATTTTTCACTGACATACTGTAAATTTCAGCTTCCCACTGGTCCAGAAGTCCCACATATGCTTGCTTAAGGATAAAGGGTACTGGCCTCTTATGAACCTCTCACCTGTATGCCATCCTTGGGTGAGACGCTGGTGTAGACTCTGTCGGGCACTTTTGGCAATGAGAGCTGCCAGGTCCTCAAAGTTCAAAATAAACATGATGACAATTCCTTCTTCATTCTTTACAGGGACCACATCCACTAAACAATGAATGCGTGATGCTGCCATGAGAAAAAAATAAGTTCTATTAAGTTATAAATTAACAAAATCTATATTTCAGTCTTTACCATATCAGAAGCAAATCCTCTTGACTAAAATCAGTTTATTCTGGCTAAGATTGGTTATAATCTTAAAGATAAAAAATAGTATTCTCTACTCCTTCCCACTGTTCAAGTGACTTCTTTGTTGCAACTGCAAATAAAGTAATAGATGTTCTCTAAATTTTTATAGTTGTATAATGAAAGAACTGACAAGTATAGCCATATTATTCTAGAGCCAAATCTCTTAGGAAGCTAGAATTTTATTTGTATACAGGACAACCTTATAAGATAAGATGAAATTGCTTTATGAGCCACATAATGACCAGTAATTGGAAAGTATTGCTTCCTCCAAATAGTTCGCCATTGCCCTCAAAATACCCCATATTCAGATAAACAGTTCTGTCTTTTTCTGATCCATGTTACTTTTCCAATTTACAAAAGCAATGAAATTCATAAGTCCATTCTATCTCCTTTGTATCCATAGTAATCCACAATGTAAAAAAGGCACAAAATTGTATATAAATACTTAAACATATATTTTAATGTAATTTCTCACACGTTATGAACATATTGCTAAACATATTTTTTCATGGGATTCTGTTCATACAAGAATTCACAAAAATTTAATCCCTTAAATATATGTAGACTTCACTGATATATAGAACAGGGATACAGAAACGGCATCCCATTTTAGATTAGAGATGATGAACCAAATTGTTCAAAGTCAATAGATGAGTTCATGACTGAAGTAGTAGAGAGGGGGTTCTGTCTTCCAGTGTCTGCCTTCCACAGTAAATTAATTTTCCCCATAAATTGTAATACACTTGTTTTTTGTTTTATGAGTTGTTGTTGTTGTTGTTGTTGTTGTTGTTCTTCTTCTTCTTCTTCTTCTTCTTCTTCTTCTTCTTCTTCTTCTTCTTCTTCTTCTTCTTCTACTACTACTACTACTTCCTCCTCCTCCTCCTCTTCTTCTTCCTCCTCCTCCCCCTCCCCTTCCCCCTCCCCTCCTCCCTCTTCCAATAAGACAATATGTGCTGGATAAGACATAAGAGAGATACCAAAACTTCCTTGGAGAGGATGTGTAATTCAAATGTAATTCAAAACAATGTAGACACTCAAAAAATATTATACCTGTCTCTAAGTAATGTTAATGTATGAAATGACTTTTTCCTAGAATATAGTAAGAAAATTTAAAGACAGAATGTTCCTTTTATTATAAATGTGCCCTCCTAGATCAGCCTGACTTCTGTCTTGATTGTGTAAGCAAATATTTCTTATTTCAATTGATCTAAAGCAGTTGCTCAAAAACAAGGATTAGAGTATCATCTGCTACTAGTTAGTGCTGATTCTATACTTTCCTTGGCAGATTTTCTTATCTCTTCCATCACTTGTGCAACAGTAGATGAGATTGCTTCATTCCACACAGTTTGCAAGGGCTCAGATTCTTATAATCAGGAACAGATGGTCAGTGTCTCAGAATATAGTGACGTCAGTTACATGTTTCTGCTGTGTTTGTGTGTGTGTGTGTGTACGTGTACGTGTGTGTGTGTGTGTGTGAGAGAGAGAGAGAGAGAGAGAGAGAGAGAGAAACAGAGAGAGACAGAGAGACAGAGACAGAGAGACAGAGACAGAGACAGAGAGAGACAGAGAGACTTCTTCTTTTCTGACTGCGTTCTTGTGTTCTGCGATGCATGCATTTATTCTTCTATTAGTTTGTCCAATGTATGTGGCTGGGCAGATTTTCTATGGTATTTCACTGAATTGCACACTCTCACAAACGTATTAATTATCAACCTAATCCAAAAGGAGACACACCCAAGAACCGAGACACAGAATAGGACAATGACATTGCCCTCCTCTCATACATCAAAGACACCACAGATAAAATCAGCAAAATTCTCCACAAACACAATATCAAGGCAGCCTTCGGCACTGACCAAAAAATAGCCAACATCTTAAGAAACCCCAAAGACAAGATCCAGCTAGAAAGGCAAGGAATCTATGAAATACCATGCAAAATCTGTCAGAAAAGTAAAAGAAAAAAGAAAAAACTTCCTCTCTTTTCCAGCACCTTAAAGCAACAGGACATGAAATTGATTTTGAAGGAACCAAATTAATCTCCAAAACTAAACAAAATTATGGAAGCCATCAAAATAGAGAAACACCCCCACAACATGAATAAACGTGACCATACCTCCCGCCTACCAGACATCTGGAAACTAGCCCTAGTCAACAAATGAATCCCAGCCACAAAAACCGACACCAGACCCAGAACAACAGAGGACACCAGCACCAATCACTCTCACCAGACTCAAACCCAAACCCATCCCATAGATGAAATGCAACCACCATCCAGAAGCCAAACCACGGTGGCATCACCAACTGCTGCATCCCCCCCGACCTCCACACAAAGCAAACTGACACACACCATGAACACATAGCCAGACCGCAAACTCAGAGCCAAACCAAAGCCTGGGATGTTACATCACAGCCATCTGCTCAGGATATTACATCACAGAACTCAGGAGGTTAAAACGCAAAGGCTCAGGATGTTACAACGCAGCCAACCTCCCAGGATGTTGCAGCACAGGATTCAGGATATCACTACACTAGAGCTCAGGATGTCATCACACAGCCCATTACCCAGGTTGTTACAACACAAAAGACTAATGGGCACACAGCTAGTACCTCAGCCATACAGGATGTTACGAAACAGCCAACCCATCTCCATACATCAACTCCATCAAGTAATCAAGATGTAACAACACAGCCAACCAACTCACTTACAACAACAAAGCCAGCACTCCACACAATCCCACCAATATTTATAGAAAGACAGCAGCTCTGATCACGCTTTGCTTGCACAAGCACGAAGCTGAAGGCACCAGCCTGAAGATGGCGAGTGGGACCTCATCGAAACATCGCCAAGATACTCTCAATCTTACACAGGAAATATGCCAAGACCTGCATGCACGCGCACACACACACACACACACACACACACACACACACACACACACACACACAAATATCAGTGGTGAGTTTCAAAAATTTTTAGAATCTATTCTATAGGTGTGGCCTGTTTTATGGGAGTGGCTTGGTGGTCATGTGACAGGGTGGGAATGGGAGTAGCTTGGCAGTCATGTGACTGCGTGGGAGTGACCAAGTCAATGTCACTGAATTCTTTGCTCCAAAGAATGACTTACAAAAAAAGATATAAAAAAGTAAATTTATTATTTTGTGCACTTATTTCTTAAATAAGAATAAAATAAGTACACAAAACAATAAAATAGCTACTTACAGAGAAAATATGGCTGTCCTTGCCATTCTTCAACATTACTGACCACCTTACACACACACTTCCAGCTCCTCTGTCTCTTCCCTCTTCCTGGAGTCACTCGAAGTTTTAAAAACTCACAGCCTGTGAACAGCACATACTTGCCCCTCTGCCTCTTCCTTCTTCCTGGATTCACTCAGACTGGAAATGAATTATTTCACCCATCCTATATTTCAGTTCAGTATATAAAATGAGTCTCTGTAAGTCTCATTCTCAAGAATGTTTTAGAATGAAAATATTTACATCTATTTAATTAAACCATGCAGGCTGTTAGACTCTAAATAAACAAGTATATATACAGTATATGCAAACATTCATGTTCCTACTGGAAGATTGTATGTTCAACTTTTTAATTGTGTGTACATAATGTTTGATGTTCGCAGAGTCACAATTGCCCACCCAATCCATCATCTTTAGCGTCTAGCATATAAAACACACAGAGCAAGGTGCTACCTCACACCATCACTTCATTTTTTTAATAGCTTTGTAAATTTGTTATGATAGTCAGCCAGCCAAGTGATAAACAGTCTTTGTAATACTGGAATTTCACATGACAGACAACATTTGGCAAGTAATGGGTCTTTGCCGAATTCCAGAGATCATATAGTGATATTTTTTTAAAAAAAATTAAATTCTCTTTCATAAAATAAGGCACAAAGAAGAGGAAATAGAATAGCCATTCCCATTTTCTATAACTCTGTTTTATCATGGTTGCCAACCATTATCAATCAATAGATGTATGTGTTTTCTACACTAAAGCTTATTACACAAATACTACTTCACAAGTAAATAGAACAAGGATTAAAATTATGGTTACACACAAACACACAAAAATAACAGCACAATGATCCCTATTACAAAGAAGCAATGCTCATCCTCACATGCATAAAATCACCAGACTTTAGCAATTCCTCTCTCCTTTTTGCTAATAATTCTGTAAAAGTGATGACTCAAAGAAACTCAAAGTGTAAGGAATATGAAACCGCAAATATCCCCTTTGTCCTATTTTGCTGACTTTTTTTCTTCCTTTATTTATAAATATGTTCTTTCTGTTCTTGACACTCTAGGCAATATAGTTCAAGTGATACCCAGTAACTTCAATAGTAAAATATACCCAAATCCCTGAACAGTAATCCTTTAATGTGCTTTTCCATAATACTGAAGCATATAATCGCTATTTCAGCCTGACCATTTCATTCTTCCAGAAATGCTTCTAGCATAATATTTTGATTCCACTGATGATCAGGTTTTAATTCTCCATAGTATTTGGAATATCCCTGAGACTTTCTTTTAACATATGCCTCCAGAGGGAGACTGGACCCATTAGAGTGGTCTGTCCTTGTGGATGGATAGACTTAAATGGCTTCCAGAGGAACTAGGGAATATCCCGAAGGATTTGCTGCACAGTTCCACCAAAGCCTTAATAAAGGCATGGAACCAAAAGGCTGCTGAGTCTTTGGATAGAACTGTGCCTATGTGGGTCTTGTGACCCTTCATTGCTATAGTTCCCCATGGTTCATGGAGGAAATGAGGATTCTGAAATGGGTTAATAGATGTTTAGAATTTCACTGGTGGAAAAAGAAGACTTTTTGCCAAGCCTTGCTGAATGTGAATGAGAGGAATTCACATTTGTTTAATAAAAGGGGTATTGTTGGGACCAGGACTCTGCCTCGTGCCTTTTGGGGAAGCCTAGGTCAGAACACTTAGTCATCTCTTGTCTGCACTACTGCAATGTGCTTTACATGGGACTACACTTGAAGTCCATCTGGAAGCTTCAGCTGGTGCAAAGTGCTGCAGCAAGAACAGGTTTTGTGCTCCTAGGATGGCCCATATTACACCGCTGCTCCATGAATTGCACTATTACTGTTCTGCTTACGAATGCAGTTCAAGGTGTTGGATAATGGCTACCTAATGAGTCATCTTATTCCACTCATGCTGGCAGAAAGGGCCTACTTTGGATAACATTAGTCAAAGAACTTCTACTATTGGGATCCAGAAGGATAGCCTTCTCTGCCATAGCACCCCACCCCAAAAACATTCCACAAGAGCCTAAAGGCTGATTCTGCCAGCTGATCTGGAGATCAAATGGGGGAACTCCATGCTGGAGGTAACTCTGGATTGGTGGCAGATCACCTTATTCACTACTCTCCTCCAAGCCTTCTTTTCATTATTATATTGATGTATTCTTGCTTTCTCTTTCATTGTTTCATTGTTTCATTATTTTACATTTGTTTTCTTTCTTTTTTTCTTTCATTGCTTGCAGCTGTAAGCCGCATAGAATACTCCCATGGTAAGATAGTGAACAAATAAATTTAGCAATTTAATAATAATAATAATAATAATAATAATAATAATAATAATAATATTGCAATACCAGGTGATAGCAGGGTCGCCGAGAAGGAACATGAAAAAATCGCAAAATACCAGGACTTAAAAATCGAAATTCAACGACTATGGCACAAACCAGCAGTGATAATTCCAGTGGTAATTGGCACACTGGGTGCTATTCCAAAAGCACTGGAATTACATTTAAAACAGTTAAAAATTGACAAAATCACCATCAGTCAAATGCAAAAAGCCGCACT
The DNA here is from genome assembly GCF_051295495.1 of Thamnophis sirtalis. NCBI lineage: Eukaryota > Metazoa > Chordata > Lepidosauria > Squamata > Natricidae > Thamnophis > Thamnophis sirtalis. Next base: position 87,524,697 of record NW_028261384.1, on the reverse strand, counting down.
GCTTGGATATGCACGCATATTACGAAAATACGTTACGACGTCCTAGGCCCCTGAGTGGGGCCCGACTAGTAACCAATGCCAAATCCGGCGAAACAACTGGCCGCTGTGATACAATTGTATAATAATAATTTATTCTCTTCCTTCATAAAATCTAATTTCACTGCAATCCTTTCTATGTCCAATTAGACATATTATGTCCAATTAGACGTATTAGTTGCTATTACAATAACAAAAGAGACATAGCATCATCACGCCTCAAATTCCATTGGTTTTGGTGTTAGTATAATTTCCCCAAAAGTGAATGGGTCTTACAAGTCAAAGCTGCAATTCTGCTGACATCAATCTAATATCTTTTGTCTGCCCTCTCCCAAATATGGACTCCCATTAGCACCAATGAATTCAAATTAAATTTACACTAAATATCAATAATAAAATCAATCCATACAGCAACTGTAGAAAAATAAGACCATATTAATGAACAAGTATTAAAACAGCTGATACAACAAGCCAACAAAACAAAGAAAAGATGGAAATAACATTTTCCATCTAAAGCCAAAATAATAAACATCAAGTTAGCCTCATTTCTTATTGTACATAGAAAAGTTCCAAAATAGGATGAAACTGCTACCAAACAGGCAGTTTCCCTTGATGACTCCAGCTTCACCTCAGTTGACATAAAGATTGTGTTCTTTCTGGCCCTTAACAATTGAACAATCATCTTGACAATAGTTTTTCTCATTTTTACCATGCCACTGTCTTTATTTCATCCCCAACCTATGAAGGAGAGTGAGTTTAAGTTGTCTCAGTTTTCTAATATTACACAGTATTTTCCCTTTTATTCGGTTGAATAAAAGTTTTAAGTACATAAAATCTCTTAGCTTACACATATATACTTGTACATATGTGTATACAAGAGCCATGGTTGTGCAGTGGTTAGACTACAGTACTGCAGGCTACTACTGCTGACTGCCAGCTGCCTGCAACTTGGCAGTTCGAATTTCGCAGGTTCAAGGTTGACTCAGTCTTCCAACCCTCTGAAATCAGTAAAATGAGGGCCCAGATTGTTGGGGGCAATATGCTGACTCTGTAAGACGCTTAGAGAGGCTGTAAAACACTGTAAAGTGGTATGTAAGTCTAAATGCTGCTGCTATTGAAATTAAATTGTATTGCATGCTGTTTTAATTGCTCTAATACTAGATTCATTGTTCTTAGTTGTTTTAAATCCGGGAATTTTCTGGATTTATTGCAGGTTATCACATATAAGAATTATATTTACAACTTCAGGGTTTTTTTTTTAACCAAACAACCAGGATTTCAACAGAACTGTTAACTGTGATCATATTGTCATAAATTCTTCAGGTAGTAACTATTTTAACTGATCATAACCCTTTTGTGGAAACACAAATTTAAATGTCAAGGAATGGTTTCTCTTTGATCAGGGACTTTTTAAAAATCCAGACTCTAAATAGTAACCCAACTGAGCATACTTGTCAAGAGTGGGATCTGCCATGCATTTAATCACATATATGTCAGGATAGCCCGGTAGAAGCCATGTAATCATGAAGGCCATATCTGCCCCCCAAAATAAATCTTAGCACAATGGGAATGGAAGCTCTTGATGCCATGCAAGAACACAACTCTCTGTTTGGCACAGAGGATAGATAGAGGAGACTATTTGTAGGTTAGGGATGAAATGGGGATAACCCAGGTGCTACTGATCATATTATCTAGTTTGGATAATTAAATGTCTGCAGGAAAGAACCAAGATTGGAGAGCACCAATGACCTGTCACATAAAATGCTATGGCTATATGCAACAATTTTAATCACATTGAATAACTTAAATTACAATATATACATGCACAATATGCTAAACCCACAAAAAGCTTGGCATCTTTTTTTTTTGTGGTCATATGATTAGTTTATATTTTAATGTACTATGCAACTTACAAATTAGATTTGTTTAGGTAAAGTGTGTTTACCTAACACTGCTATAGGGTCCCTTGGCTTAATAATGTGTTCAACTATTACCTGCCACTGACAAAACAAAGTCCAGACATAATAGGAATTCTGAAGTCATAAATGAAGACTATAAGTTTTGTGCCAATAATATGTATTAATGTTAAAAAAAGAAAAATCAATTATGCCATTCATCCAAGTTTTGGGATGAAAAATCTGGCCAACATCTCCATCTATGAAAATAATTTTGTGACAGTCAAGCTTAACTGTATCTGGTTAATGTAAAGTCTGTTTCACAAGTCAAATTTTTATGTTATTTCTAGATTATTATTTTCTTTTTGAAATTGTCTGATTAATAATAATAATTATATGGCTTTAAAGAGAATTGTTGCTGAGTGTGGGATATTCCAAAGATTCAGTATCATGTTCTTCCAGATGATGTGATTTGGGGCTCACTAGGAGACACACTATTTTTCTCTCATACACATATGCACATTTTGAGATTGTGAAAATGATTAAAGCCAATGAACCTGATATAGACAATTGCTTCTCTGTTATTATCAATAATAAGGAAAAAGCTGTTGGTTTCCTGCCATTCAGCTGAGTGATGGTGAGGTGGACAACACTAAAAACAAATGGTGAATCCCAGGTCTCTGTGGATCAGCTATAGTCTGTTCTGAATCAGGCCACTGGGTATATTTGATATTTTAAGAGCAATTTATGTGCGCTGAAATATATGGTGGTCAGGAACTTGCCTATTCATAAAATGGCAGCCATTGTGAATGCACCCACTCTTAAAATATCAATTTATCACAAAGCAAACTGGTGAGGATTGTTTTATACCATTGTGTATTGGCCTCTGCTGCCAAGACATTCATTAGCAAATCTCAGTTGAAAATTGTCTTTCTCTTTATTTGTTTCTCAAAACATATAATACATTTATCACTATAAAATGTGGTTATAGATGGCCAATCGTTATTATCTTCTTTCAAGTAACAATGTGTGCAGTAATGAATAATTCAAAATATAATGTTGCTCATTCTTTCTTTCTTATAACATCTATCCACAATGACTAATTTAATGGAATTTTGAAGTCACTGCTCTTATCAGTTTATTATAGCAACAATCTACTTCCATATAATCAGTTGATATGTTCATGTCTCTATTTCCTTTTCTTTGATAAAGAAACTAAAAACTTACTTCATTCTCAGTTTACTATTAACATTTTATCTCACTAAAGATTGATATTTCAATATGAAATGTTGGAACTCTACAAGGCAAGCCATTTTCTCATTAGGCAGAACTCCTGTTTCATTCTACCTCCTGGCACCCCTTTTGAAGTGTGGGAACAGGCCATGTTTGAAGGCTCAGAGTCACAATTTAGTTTTCCAACTTTCAGAAGCACCACAATTGGCCATCCAGAAGTATTATGACTTCACCAGAATGGCAGGACTGTTTTAGAGGCTATATTCTTTACACTGTGGAGAGAAAGGAGTCTAGAAATAACTGCAGGATTAGGGTCAATTTTTTAAACTGCCAAAAAACTCAAAAGGAGAAAGAAATCAAAATGGTCTTGCTGAAATTCAGTCAATTTATACCTGGTGTTTGCCAACTCCTGCCATAGATATTCATCTGCTAGAAACATTATTTTGTCTCAGGTTATACAACAGAGGCCTAATATCTTTCTGGCTTTCCCTATCACAGTAACCACTTCTTTTAATTGAAAGGAACAAGCGGAGAAAGGATAATGCACAAAATGTATTATCTTTCTTTTTGTGTAGGAGAGAAGTCAGGAATTTTTGTATCTTCAGATTTAGTGATAACTCAGGATTGGGCAATAATTAAATACTATTTTGTATATCTCCTATTTTGCTTGAGAGAAGTGTAAAAGCAATCACATGCTTTATGGTGACAATTGTACCCCAACCATGAATATGAATATGCTATGAATATGCCCCCAAAGAGCAAGCAAACAAACATAATGATATATTAAATTTACTATGATAAATGATATGTTACTTTGTAGTAATGTGTTTCCTTATGTGTTCATGTACTTATTTAATGATGCAAAAAAGAGAGCAACCCTTCAAATTAAAAAAAAATCTAGCTTGATTTTGAGTCTCTACTGCTTTTAGGCAACTACTGTAAATTCAAGGTAGCTCTAATACATCTTTTCCACCATCACTCCCCCCACAAAAAGCCACCCTCACCCAACAAATCAGCAGATTAAAACTTATTTTCAGTACCAGCTAGATTTTTCTGTTGTTTCTTCTTAAGCATCTTCTGACCTAGCTCTTTCCTATCTCAGCTCTTCCCAGTGCATCACATGTACTAGTATCATATTCCAGGAGATAGGGAACCCAGGAAAGCAGCTGGATGAATAGCAAGGTCTGAGATTATTGTATTCATCATATGAACAGTAAACGAATGACAGTTATAATTACTTATTGTTATTGTTAATATAACTTATAAGGTCAATAATTGAGTCATTCTGGGATTATTTTTTATTCTTTAATATTTACATTTTGAATCACTTTTGTTCAGTTTACTACTTCAAAACATTGCCTTATTGATCATATACTACATCTCAATCAAAAATACAAGATGGGGACATGATTCATTCAATGACTTAACATACTTTTTCTCCCAGATGAACCTAATTTAAACTGAGGCCTCAGAATAAAATAGGCCCATCCCCTCAGTCAAGTGGCTTTGCTTCTGGATCATAGTGATAACTAGGAGCCTTGTGTTCCTATCCACCCCTCTTTTCACATTTGACCTTGAAAAAGACACAAGCACTTAGCTTTTAATAACATAAAATAACATCATTGTAAAGCTTTCACCCTCCTCCCCTTCCATGGGATCAGCATTGTTTCAATGTATTTATCTGTATCATCAGTATTAAACTACTCAGGGAGATATGGCTGTTTCTAAAAGCTGGACATGAGAATATGCAAATTAAAAAGGGAACTATTAATCTTTCTCTTAAATCTACTTTGAAATCTTTTTTCCCTTCATTCCTTTACATTCCTGCCTTTTGGGGGCTGGTTTATTACCAGATCTCCAGGATCTTCTTGCATGCCTAGTTTATAGCAGATTTTTTTTTAACCCTAACGCCCAAAGGATCCCAATGATAGTGAGAAGCATTTGGTCACCGGCATATCAAATTGCACTCCTAATTTGAAATTCACCTCTCAAACTGGGCCAAAGTCTTCCTACCAACTTTGCAATTCTGTGGTTCTAGCTTTTAGTGGCTTTCATAAATCCTAGCCTAGCACCTTCCAGATATGTTGGCCTACTTTCTCATTGCTAACAGTAAGCTTAATTACCAAGACTGTTCATGCTGGCTGGGAATGATTAAAGTTGGAATCCAGCACAGCTGGAAGATTCAAATTGGGAAAAGCTGATATATGATAATGAGTAATTTATAGCCATATGGATTAAGTCTTTGGCACACAGAAATTCATTTACTGACTAAAGACTGTGGAAGAAGTTACTTTTTGTTATCAGGAGCAGTGGGAGTTATTAAATATTGCAGCACATGTAAAAAGTTGTAGAGATTCAATCATATATGTCACCATTATCTTCATCATTTTTTAAAATCCCAATTTGTGAACACCGCATTGTTCTTGGCTTTTTTGTTATTTTTGCATTATGCTATATCTATAAACTGATTTCCAGGCAGCAGTTAATCAGAAAAGTGCATATCAACAATATCACATTGAAAAAGAAATAGCAATACAATTTAGAGAAAAACACAAATCTATTAAAAAAAAAACAACTAATAACAATGATTCCATAAGCTGAACCTTTCATGTTTGGTATTCTAGCTGATAGATGATAATGATGTAACTGCTCAGCAATAATTGAATAAGGTTTTGCAGATTGGCCTATTTATCCCATTTTCTCTATCACATGGCTATCACTACCTAAACATAAATGTACTTTATTTTAGAGATACAGAGAGGCCATTCTATGTAATGGTTATGGCACTAGGCTAGAAACCAAGAGACTGGGAGTTCCAGTTCCACCATCACTACAAAGCCAGCTGGGTAGCTTAGGGCCAGTTATTCTCTCTCAGTCTTAGAAAAGAAGCAGTGGCAGGACAGTTTTGAAATCTTGACAAGAAAACTGCAGGGAAACATTTCCCTCCTACCCCTATATATATTTTAATCTAGACCCATGTTTTTCAACCTTGGCAATTTGAAGATGTGTGTGAACTTCAATTTCTAGAATTTCCCTGCCAGGCATACATCTTTAAGTCACCAAGGTTGAGAAACACTGATCTAGACTTTCCTAAAGAGCTAAATAGCTTATATGCCTAGCCTGTTTTCTGTTTGCATATTGTGGTCAAAGTAATTTTAATCAATAATCTTTATGTACAAAGAAATTATATACGTATTGTCAGACTTCAAAATCCAGGATTCCTAAAGACATCAATATGTTCTTATACTTGGTGCCTGCAAGGATCCCTGCCCCATCTAATTTTTTTAAAATTAAATTAAAACATGCAAAGTAGATATTACCCTCTAGTCGCAGATGTACAGTTTTTCCTAGATTATTAGAGGATATCTTAATTTATATGTGAGTATAGTAGGACATAACTTCACTCTGGTAAATGAATATTTTATGTCTCCCCATGTCAGATACTTTGAGAATGGGCAGGTTGTCTGCAAATACTCATTTTGTGAGTATATCCACCACATGTCCTCACCATTTTAAGTGTGCTGGAAAGATTCCCTAACCCTGTTTAGGGTCACAATTCCTGGGTTCTACTACTTGTGTTAGAAGGGATTTTGCTATGAAAAGCTTTGTGATAGTATCATGTACTCTGTGGGTATTTCCCGAAACTCGTGAGTGAATTGCCTCAGTCCATGCATGGTTACCAGAAGGATATCAATAACATTCTACTCAATGATGAGCATGCAGTCTTGCTAAAAGAATGGCTGGCAGATTACCTTGCTCAGATTTTCATTTCATTGCCTCTTTACTGACACTACATCAGTACAAACTAGCCAATTTTTTGCTTGGACAATTGCATTGTGAAATACAATTGCCTGTTCTATCCAGTCATATGGATCATATATTTTTAACAGAAATAATAGCATGCTTTTGTGCGGTGCATTCTTAGTGGATTACCAGAATGGATCAGTCTCTCAACTATTTTGATTTCCCAGGATATCAAAATAATAGTGATTTCTCTTTTTCTGATTTTAGTAGATCCAGACAGCAAAGTAGATTCAGTTATCAAAAATCAAAGATGATAGCAAAACACCAATTTTGAATTAGAGGGCAACATGGCTAGAGTTAAAATATCTGTGCTCTTTTACTGCCATAATAAATGTAGTTGTTTATCAGAAAATTATTGCAAACTAATACATTCATGGGCACATATTTCAAAACCTGAACATGCAAATCAGCTTTCTGGAACTTTCCCAAGGGAGCAGCTGAATTCTGTATTTACAGGGGTGTGGTCATGAACCATTTACTTAATTAGTACCACAAAGCTTTCTCTAAATGGATGTGAAATAGCAGGTTCACAGCTTTATAAAAATATCGCAGGAACACAAATACAGCATGAGAGTTTCCTGCATGGCCCTAATTCCTCCTTGTATAGCACAGAAAGCATCTACTTTCAAAACATGTGGGTTACAAATCATGAGATCTACTGTAAAATGTGGATCTGAGAGAACCGGGTATTAGTCCTTTTCTTCTGTCTAATTTCTTTTTTCCTAATAATTGTATAAATGCAATGAGTTATGTGTTGTAATTTCATTTGGGCTGAATACCTCTTGGGAAACTGGCCACGTTAATGTGACTGGCAGGAAATAGTCAAATATAAAACAAACAGGTCCCAGAAACATCAATGTAGGCAATTGCACACATATGGAATATTGCCAATTTTCCACAGATCACTTGTTTGCAATCCACAGTACAAATTTCCTACGTTGTAAAAAGTATTTATTTGTTTTGCTTTTAAGATGCATACCTAAGATGTACCAAACTGTTTAAATACAATTGTAATATCCAGCCACTTATAAACAGATATTGTATGCTACTGAGATTACTCACCAAAGGATCATGATCAGCTGCAGCAAGATCTACTCTCTCTTGAACTTCAGATGAAAAAAAGAAAACTACTACAAGCAGCGTAACTAATTTATTTTCATCAAATAGCCCCAACATCTAGCATTTATGCTTCAAAATTATTTGGAATACATTTAACTATTGTGTTATTATGAACAATAGATGATACTTGCAATGAATGGCAAACAAAACAGTATTATTTACATATGTGTGGAAGAAGAGAAGAGAAGAGAAGAAGGAAAGGAGGGAGGATCAGCCTGCAGGTTTGAGAGAATGATGGATAATAAGGAGAAAGTTGAAAAATTTAATTCCTTTTTTTTTCATTTATCCAAAACAGCTGTCCAACCTGTCAGAAGCTCCACCATGAAATGCAGAAGAAAAATGCAAATCAAAATAGATGAAGAAGTAAGGAGAGAATTGCTTTGAACAAAGCCTAATGGGTTATATCCAGAGGTGGTATTCAGCCAGTTCTGACAGTTCTGGAGAACCGGTAGTGGAAATTTTGAGAGTGGGGAGGGAATGGTGATTTTGCAGTACCCTTCCCCTTCTATGCACAAAGCGATGCCCACAGAACCGTAGTAAATTTTTTGAATCCCACTGGTTATATCCATGATGCTGAAGGAACTGAGGGGTATGATTTCTGAACCACTGATTGTGATTTTTGAAAATTCTTGGAGTATAAGGGACACTGCTAGAGGATGGGAGAAGAGTTAATTTTATCCCCATCTTTGAAAAGCGGCGGTAGGGGGAATTAACCAAGGAAACTATAGCCTAATAAGTTTTACAACAGTAATAGATAAAAATTCTGGAAAATATTATTAAACTGTAGAGTTTGCAAGTAACATATTTAGAAAGAAACAAGGTGATATCAGAAACCTGGATATTAAAAAAGATTGCACTAGGCTAGACAAAGATTGATTTTCTTACCAAATTCCTGGATCAAGGAAATGCTGTAGATGTAGTGTATCTAGATTTCAATAAGAAGTTTGATAAAGTTGACTATAGTCTCCTTTTTGATAAAATAGAACAATATAGGATAGGTTGTCTTATTATCAGATAAATTTAGAGTGGGTTAAACAACTCATCCTTAGTGGAGTACCTCAGGGTTTTCTCCTATGCCCAATGCTTTTCAACATTATTATAAGTGACTTTGATGAGATGTTAGAAGAGATGCCCATCAAATTAGCAGATGACACAAAGTAGGAGGAATTGCTAACATCTCAGAAGACAGGCTGAAGATTCAAAAGGACCTTGATAGACTTCAACATCAGGCCCTATCCCCACACCACTGATTGCTGTTCAGTGATAAGAGATGTAGTGTTCTGCATTAAATAAGAAAACCCAGATGCATTGATGTAAGATAGTCAGTGTCAATTCCAGCCAGCAATATTGTGGTTTTTCTGGATTCTAATAGACAATGAACTTGCAATGTTTGATATCTGCCAAAAAAAGCCAATATAATATTAAGTTGCATCAATAGAAATATAGTGTTGACATTACAAGAGATGATTATTCTGCTTTATACAGCAAAATAAAAAAAACACATTTGTATTCTAGTACATATAATACTGTTCAAGAAATATGCTAAGAGTGGATATACAGAGAAGAGCAATACAATTAATGACTGGTTTGCTGGCTAAATCCTATGAAGTATGGTAAAAAATGGATATGTGTTGCTTAAAGAAGAGGAGGTTAAAAAGAGTAATGATAGCAGTCTTATAATACTTGAAGAGATATCTTTTAAAAAGCCAGAGCTGCTAGCTAATTAGGCTCCTGGACAAAGAATAAAATAGAAACAGCAAAGGGTCATTTTATTTAACATCTACCTGCTGTCATGCTAAGCATATTCAATTATTAAAGTCATTACTGTTTCCAAAGGGCTATGGATAGCACTAATTTATGCAATGTTTAAAATACATCAGCTTCTGGATTTTTGAACTAATTCCTAGCATCTATTCCCATCCAATGAACCCCACAAGTTCAATTATTCTCACTGCTCTGTGACTTCCTGCTATTCCTAGTCCTTTAGGCACCTCTGCTCTTGAATCATCCTGCTGTTGGTCCTGCTATTCTAAACATTAATATTTCTTCTTCAGTTGAATAGGCTTTTTCGTTGAGCTTCCATTGATGACTTTCTCCATCTTATAAATTCTCTTTTTACTTTTATTGCTCAAGCCTCATACCACTTCTGATGCTATCTCTATTACTTGATGGACAAAAGTGTAAGGTTTTTTTTAACCAAACCTTTACCCTGGAAATGATTCTTTACTAACATGGACATTTAACTTGCAGTGTAGTCAGCAAATGACAGAGATGTCTGAACCGTAATTCAAAAAAGTGATGTCCAAATAACATTGTTTTGGGGAACATAATATCACTTTATGGACTAGTATAATTCACACACAGGGTGTGTGATAGCACAGGGTAACAGACTAATTGATGTTGCAAATATATATCATATCTCCATGGAAGAGGTACATGCTGATTTTTGGCCTTTGGCTAGATTATTAACTAAAATTCACAAGATTGCAGGTTTGGTGTTTTCTTTAGCAGCAGAAGCAATGACTACTTACAGCAATTTTTCTTGTCCCTGCTTTGGACTTACTTTTTAATTAGCCTCAAAGCAGCATGCACTCTGTCATTGTCAAGCTCAGTTGTCAAATAGGTTGTAAGGAAATTAACATCTGACTGATCCTCAACAAACTTGCATTGCTGCTTCAGATGCAACTCTGCACTAGATTCACTACTCTTAAAAGAACACTGACTTTTTTCCATACTGTCGTATGAAGGTTAGTGGATTGTGCAAAAGCAAAAGCATTGATGCCCACAAGAACAATGCCCCAAAGTCATTATTACAATACAGATCAGAATATAATATTCCCTGTTTGGAATGCCAACTCTCTCCTTCCTCTCACTGGCATTATGTCCTGTTCCTAGCACACATTTGGTGTTGCTTTTTCTACCCAATTTTCTCTTACTCACAAAGATTAACTTCCTAAATATAATTCTTCCACCAGAGCTGATATTCTCCACTCATGAAGATTTCAGCCTTTCCATTGATTTCAGCCTTGACCTCCAAGACTGCCGAAGAACTTGCTGGACATTCTCAATCAAATGGAATAAGAGACCTCTATAACTGATCACATGCTATTACTCTATTCATAAATTTCAATGGCTATTATGGAGGCCAAGAGGACGAGTTGCACACAATGCAGAGAGGCCCTAATATTACTATGATCTGCTCTGTGCAGCCCTTTCTCTCCTCACAGAGGACCAACAATTGGTCCCAATGGAGAAGAACTGACCAATGGGGAAGAATAGCAGACTGTTTCTTCAGAGATAATGGTATCATCTTCCCCTAGTAACAAAAAATTAAAGTCATTATAAGAATGATGAAACATTTACAATTAATGTATAAGACAATATATGTAGCTCAGAGATGAACTGAAGAATTCTTGGTGCTTTGGCTGTTTGCTTGCAGATGTTTCATTAACCCAGTACATAACATCATTGTGAATGAGAAATAATGAAAAATCAGCAAGCAAACAACCAAATACAGAAAGCACCAATACATTTACAACAATTTAAAATACTTTTATTTTATTTTTTTCTTCTATTCAAAATAAAATATGCAGATAAATATTTTTAAAAATATATTTTTGAAAGTTCAAATGTCTAATAATTTGTTCCTCCTTTGGCAGCCTTTTATGTGGAGAGGGAAAAAGGCTCTTATTACTTACTGTTTGTAGAATGGTTCCCCAGAGGAAAGCAGAAAGGAAGATGATAGCATTTGGAATATGTGCTTGTTGTATAACTTAAATTCTTCATCAACTTTTGTGTCTAACATGCCCTGTTCTAAGCTGTGTGTTCCTGGTTGCTAATAAATAATTGGATGGGCAATGTTCTCAACAATGTTCTTGATATCCCAAATTCAAGAGATACTAAATTGTAAATGATACAATTAAGTATGGCTGTTAGAATAAATTGTGCAAGAGGGAGCATTTGCCTTATTTATTCTGAGTTCAAAGTATGAATATTATTGAGAGAAAACTTATTAAATAGTTACAAATAGATCTATTAATATTATTCTGTGTGAACAAGTGAAGACAGGTGAATACTTATGTTTTCCAAAAAAATAAGGGCAATTGACAATCTTCCCATAATGGTTTCATGATTATGATTTAAATTGGTTTTAGGGATACAAGGAAAGAATTCTTGGGTAACATATAGTCCTTGGGTTGCAGCCTGTTCAGTCCTGACAAAAACATATGAGCAATGGCTAGTAAATGCTTAGATGCTAGAATGTTGGTTGAATTCGATATCCAAGATGGAGACTACATTGCCCTATATTTTCCCTCTCCTTTCTTAGTGGTTTAAGATGCTGGACTGTCGACCTGAATATTGGCAGTTCAAGACTTGAGCATCACATGACGGGGTGAGCTCCTGTTCTTGCCCCAGCTCCTGCCATCCTAGCAGTTGGAAAGCATGCAAATACAAGTAGATAAATAGGAACCATTTTGGTTGGAAGGTAACAGCGTTCCGTGCATCTTTGGTGTATAATCATGCCGGCCAAATGATCACAGAAGCATCTTTGGACAACGATGTCTCCCTCTGCTAGAAAATGGAAATGAGTACCGCCCCCTAGAGTTGGACATGACTGAACCTTTACTTTTGTTTTCCTTAATAGAAACAGTATAGTCAGCTATCCATCTTACATTAGAATATGTTTACATGCTACTCAGTTTATTCAAAATACAGAATTGTTTTAGCAAAGATTCACTTAGATATACAATGTGCTATATGCTCACATGTGTGGAAAGGATTGAATAATGAGATTACAAACAAACCTTTGCATTTAAGCAGCCCATTTAAGTACTTCTAAAAACATTTCATCCTCAATGTTTTATTTCTTCTGAAATACATTGCAAACAGTGCTTGTTTCCCCCCACTAAATTAAACAAGCCACTGCTTTTAAATAGAAGGCCATAACTATTTGTCCCTGGTAAGCTGTAAAATAAATCCACAAAACAATAAACTACAGATAGAGTCTGGCAAAAGCTACCAAAACTATGTGAAAAACATTGAATAGATGAGGATCTGCTGTCTCATCTAATTAAACCTTGGCTGCCAATAACATACAGTAGGACTTTCCCCTGCCAATAGTACTGGTTTATATTACTGGGATAGTTGAACACAGTCTGAGGATCAAATAGAGAGAATTAATGTTCACTCTGCTAATAGGGAAAGGTTTTAAAAATAAACATGAATGCCTTTTTTGAGATGGCATAGAAAAAGTGAAAGGGAAGAACAGGAAAGAGGATGAAACTGGGAAATTCTTGAATTACCGATCTGAATTATATTTTACAGCCAGTAGTAGAATGTACATCAAAGTAAAACTAGTTGGGAAGATTTTCTTAAAAGACTAGAAAGAGCACATTTATATTCATGGGCAAATCCTGCAAAGGGAGAGAAAGATGTCTTAAAATATCCTTGATTGTCACAAATTATGCACTTTTTAATTGTGCACCTGCTTTCTCTGAACTTCTGGTTTTTATTTCCATGATTAGATTGTTCCAGGCTCTTAACTATTTTATTTATTTAATGTTTATTTGATGTATTGATGTAGAAGCTACCCAATTCCAAATGACTCTGGACATCTTACATTTAAACAATATATAAAAAACAGATCACAAATATGCAAAAAGAACATGAGAGTCACCCACCCCAAAAGTGGGAGAGTTATCCCATTTGGAAGACTTTCAGAACTTATTGGGATGGAATATTATCTTTCACTCTGCAAAAATATCTTCTCAGAATATAGATATAGTAATAACATAATATAGAGCATAATATAGTACCCACCTGATAGACTGAACCAGCGGCTGCAGAGGAGAGGAAATGTGAATCTTGGGATTTTGGAAAGATAATTTGTTGTGCCTAAATATCATGCAGCTCTTTTGGGCAGGTTCAATCTAGTTGCAAGCTCAGAAGTCATGCAGAGATCCAAAAAGTTAATTCTAAGTTGCCTGCATACATTTCTTCAGCAATTCATTTCAATCTCTAGTAGCAGTCTCAGTTCTGATTGGTTACATTGCTTGCAACAGCCCTTTCCCCATTGATACTGTAAAAGGCTTATTCTGTAACCAGAACTTGTTTAGTCCTTTGGCACAAATGACTTGCTACTTGTAATTGCTTCTAAATATATCTGCACTTTCCATAAATATTGCTTGTTGTCTAAGTTGTAATAGAGCCAATTGAATACAGGTGCTGTTAAGGTGCTGAAGTAGGTGATGACAAATTTGAGTCCTCCCTTGGCCATGAAATTATCTAGGTGACTTTGGCTAGACATTGTCTCTCATCCCAACCAACCTTCCAGAGTTGTTTTTGAGGAAAAAATAAAAGGAGTATTATGTATGACACCTTGAGTAATATAGAATAAAGAGAGGATGTAATCTAATAATAAATCAGTGTAATAAATCACTTTACAAGTGAGTTTTCCCTATTAGAACTCAATTCTTTGAAGGGTTTTTCATGATAAATCTTTTATATTTCTTTTTTATTATATCTAATTCTGTCTTATATTTTTATGATTAGCAACATTTCCTTGTAGACTTTCCTTTATTTTCATGATATTGTCTAAGCAAGAGAAATATCAATTGCAGAAATATGTTCTGATAAGGTTGCTCTTCTGTTTTTGCTGCTTTGAATAGAATATGTTTGGTTACATGAAGATATCTTTCAGAATAGTGAACTGCCTATTACCCCTACTCTTAACTATGTAAGTTGGAGTTGTGCCAGTTATAATTTCTTCACCCCTGAGCTATGCCATTGGCAAACAGCCTAGGCTATTATCTGAGTAAGTAAACTTCCTCAGAAAACATTTGGAATTCTGCTGTCATGCCATGGCAAACACTGTGATGTCAAGTCAGCACATTGCCTCTGGAAATTATAAACCTGTGTTTACTTCTATTTTGCAGTAGATTACCATGGCCTACTAATGATGAACAGACATCATGCTGGAAAGATACCTATTGCTAACATTTGCCAGGTGCCACAGGATTGGTGCCAAGAATGGTGATGACTGGGCTCCTATAGAGAGAGCTGTGGGCACCATGCTATTCTCCATTATGTTGCAAGGAAGAGACAAGTTCAAGCTGGAAGACACTCATGTTGCTCTGAAAGGCAAAATACTCAGGAGAAGTGGTATTAAAGCAGTAAGTTGTATTTTTGGTGTTATTATCTTTTTTTCCTCTTTTATGTGGGGATGAATGATACAACAAAGAATCTGAAAATACCAAGGGACCATGAGCACCCCAGCGTGAAAGCCAAAGAATTAGGAGTACAGATGGTGTTTTCATCTGTACTTGTAATGGAAGACCAACATCTAATGAGAGGATGGAAGATTTTAGAAGTAAACCATTGGCTTAAGGGTTGGTGCTGTCAAGATAACTTCAGATTCGTACATTGTAATGTACATTAACTATGTGAAGGGCTTCTAGTAGGGGATGGGCTGCACTGTATAAGAACCAGGAAGAATGTATTTGGAAAACAACTAGCTTTGGGGATTTAAAAGGCTTTAGTTCTAAAGGGAAAATGTGACCATTCTTTAGGATCTTCAGTGCTGGGAAGGAAGGGGACTCATATATAAAACAGAAGATGTAGCCATAAAGACCTCAGGCCTCAGGCAGCCTAAACACTAATGCTCAAAGTTTGAGGAACAAACAGGATGAACATGACGTACTGTACATGAGGGCAGGTATGGTATAGTTGCCTTTACTGAAGCTTGGTCAGATGAAACTCATGAGTGGAATGCACTTCTGGAAGGATATTAAAAGTTCAAATGAAATAGACCCAACAAAAGAGGAGATAGAATTGCATTATATTAAGAAATCTCTACACTTCTACAGGAATTTGTAAAACCAAGGATGAAAGGCTTTTTGAATGCATGTGGATTAATATAAAAGGGAAAAAAGAATAACAATGCCATAGGAATATACTACAGGCCATCCAGACAAGCAGAGGAAATAGATGAACATTTTTCTAACCAATTAGCTAAGGCATGCAAGAAATACACCACAGTAGTAATAGGGAACTACCTTGCTATTAACTGAGAGACAAACTGTGTACCAAGTGGGAGATTAAACAGGTTCCTGATAAGCCTAGTTGACAACTTTGTCATCCAAAAGGTAGAAAAGGGAACAAGAGGGTCAGCTCTAGTGGACTTAATTCTTACTAACAAAGTTGAAATTATATAAATTATATAGGGGATTGAAGTTTGGGGAGAGTGACCATGTCATACTGGAATTCAACATAATGCAGGCACAAGTAATTGAACATAGCCAAATGATTGTCTTAGACTTTAAGAGAGCTGATTTCAACAATCTAGGGGTTTAGGAAGGATTCCATGGATGGAAATCCTAAAGGGAAAAACAACTCAAGATGCTCTGACAATTCTGAAAATGAGATTATAAAAGCCCAATTTAATGCAATATCAGAGAGAAAGAAAACAAGAGACCCGAGATGAAGTCGGCAAGATTGCATAAAGAACTTCCTGGAAAACTGAGATAATAAAAGGATAAGTATTTTTTTTAAAAATAGAAAGAGGACATATGACTAAAACAGAATACCAGCAAATAGCCTGAATCTGCATGAACAAAGTCAGGAAAGCTAAGGCTTAGAATGAACAGATAACAAAAATAATTTTAAAAAGGTTTTTTGAATCTAAGAAACAAGAAAAAAGTAAAGGAGATGATTGGGGCATTAATGGGAAAAGATAGCAAACAGGTGATGAGTAGTAGGGAGAAAACAGAATTGTTTAATTTATTCTTTGCATCTATTTTCACACAAAAGGAAAAAAAAACTAGTCCAACCTATAAAATCAGCATTGCAGAAGAGAGAATAGAAATATAAATCAAAATAGGCAAGAAAATAATAAGATCCACTCTAGACAAGTTCAAATCGCCAGGATAGGGTTCTGAAACAACTGGGAGATATCATCTCAAAACTATTGAACCATATTTTTTGAGGAGAACTGCCAGAGGTCTGTAAAAGAGCTGATATGATACATTTTTTTTAAAAAAGGGAGGGAGTAGATCCAGGAAACTATAGATGGACATCTGGGAATAGCCTGGAAAAGAAAAGCATTGCATTTGTGAGCACCTACAAACAAGCAAGACAATAGAAGCCATTTTGGGTATATTAAAAACAGATCATGCCAATTATTGCATTGTTCAACAAAATGACTAAATTAGTGGGTAAGAGAAACAATATGGATATAATTTACTTAGACCTCAGTAAAGCATTTGACAAAGTAGACCATTGACTATTTTTGATAAGATAGAACAATGTGGGATAGGTAGTACCATCACCAGATGGATTTACAACTGGCTGACCAACCAGTAAGTAACTTTCAATAAAATAGAGAAACGTGAAGTGGGTTACTTCTAAGGGGTACTTCTTAGACCCAGTAGTCTTTGACATCTTCATAAATGATCTAGGTGAGGGGATAGAAGAGGAATTCATCAAATTTTCAGATGATACCAAGTTGGGGGAACCCCCCCCCCCAACTTCTTGAGATGGTAGACTCAAGAAAAATAAATAAATGTACAGATATAAAATTGGTGGTAACTGGCTCAATAGTAACATTGTAAGGCATATTTAGATCCCTTAGTAGAACTCCACTTAGGTATGAACCAGTGGTGGGTTTCCATTTATTTTACTACCGGTTTGCTTGTGTGTGTGGCTCGTGTGCTTGCATGATGCTTCTGAGCATGCACAGAAGCATCCGGAAGGGTGGGCTGAGTATCCTGCCACTGCCACTACTGGTTCCCCCGATCCTGGGTGAACTGGCAGAAACTCATCTCTGGTCTGAGCCAGCAATACATTGCAGCTTCCAAAAAAGCTAATGCAATCCTAAGGTTGCATCAACAGAGGGATAGTTTCAAGATCATGTAAAACTATCAAGCTATTCTCCAAAGCACTGAGGATAGGATAAGAAGTAACAGATGGAAGCTTATCAAAAAGTCCAATCTAGAATTAAGGTGAAATTGTTGGAAATGTTGGTGAGAACAATCTATCAATGGAATGGCTTGCCTCTAGAAATTGTGGATTCTCTATTACTGGAAGTTTTTAAAAAGAAATTGGACAACTATCTTTTGGGCGCTCACATTGCAGCACTGGTCAAAAGGGCCCAGCAGAGCTTATAATACCTGAGACTTCTCAGGAAGCAACAACTGAATGAAAAATTGCTGGTGACGGTCTACCACTTCACTACAGAGTGTATTTTAACTTACTGCATCTGTGTATGGTTTGCTAATTACACAGTGGCAGATAGGACAGCGCTCCAGAGGGTTAATGTCATTGCCCAGAAGATCATTGATTGCCATCTCCGTTCCTTGGAAGAGCTTTGTAACTCCTGTTGTCTTAAGAAAGTTCAAAATATTCTTAAAGATCCATCTCATCCTGGGCACCCTTTTTTTAACTATTACCATTTGGCAGACAGTACAGGATAATAAAAACAAGGACAAATCGGCTGAAAAACAGCTTCTATTCCAGAGCAGTTACTATATTGAAATAGTGCAATATTAATGCAGTATCAGGGTTTTTAAATTCAATTGCATAGAATGTGAAGGATGGGTGTTTTTGTTTTATTTTTATAGTTTTTTTATGTATGACGTACACTAAAGATGGCATTTCATTTCATTGTACAAGGTTCAGTGACAATAAAGTAAACTAAACTAATAGTATAAGTCTCCTTCCTTGAACATTGGGTTGTGCTAGAACAGCAGTCATAAAGTGATGGTCCGTGGACCATTGGTGGTCCACAAGAAAATTTTGGTGCTCCATAGAAAAATCATTTACATTTTTTATATTGCACTAAATCAGGGGTCCTCAAACTATGACCCCTGGGCCAGATATGTGCAATGAACATTTGTGTTGCTGCAGAGAGTCTCCCCCTTCGGGGTCTTTTTGTGAAGATCATAGAGGGGCAGAAATTCCGACTTGGGGTCTGCTTCAGCCTCCTGGTGCAGGGGCTTTGGGTGAAGGCTGGAGGGAAGTGACACTTTTGGCAAAGTGGGACAGCATCATGGCCTGAAACTGGCTTACCATCTCAGCCTGTTGAGCATCCAGGAGCCAGTACCTGGCCTTGCACTCCCGCAGGTCTTCCCTCTGCTTGGAAAGCCTATGCTCGTACTCTTCAATGAGGTGCTTCTGGTGAGCCTCCTTCTTAGTCAGATCCAATTTGAACTGAGCAAGCTGCTTTGCCAACTCTTTCTCATGGTGGCTGGTTAGCTCCAGCAACTGCTTCTTGTTGGGGCCCTAATGAGCCTTGACAGGCAGGCAAGGATTGATTGGGAGGGGAGGGGTGAATAGAGGATGGCAAGGTGCCCCTCAACGTGAGTAACATCGAGTTGGTCATGCCCACCCAGTCACATGACCTTCTTGCCATGCCCACCCAGCCGGTCATTAGGCAGATCATATTAGTGGTCCGTGGGATTTAAAATTATGAAATTAGTGGTCCCTGAGGTCCGAAAGGTTGGTGATCCCTGCGCTAGAAGACTTCTGAGGTTCATTTCAGTCTTATGATTCTATGTTCTGTGTTTTATATACTGTTCAGCAATAATGGGGGAGGAACTAGTTAAATTGCAAATTAGTCATCTGTTGCTGATGCAAAACATTAGGTTCATTACTACAGTCAGGAGGCAGGAACTTTTAAAATAACTGTGGAACTAAGCTAGAAGGCAAGTGACTGTTCAGGATTGATAATATTATTGTACCTAAATTATGGACACAGCTGAACAAAACTTATGGACAAAACTTTGCAAAGTTTTTTTTATCTTCTGATTTTAGACTACACATTTTTTCTTAGCTTAAAAAGGATAGGAGGCTATTTAAGTTATTAAAAACAGACATAACTGCATAGTAAAAGCACTACTCCTTTTGCCATAATTTATAAACCTTGGTAAAGTAGCCATCTTCCTTTTGAATTTTCAATACTGGTTTTCAAGCCATATTTATTTTATACAGTAATATCTGCACTCCATGTTCATTAGATATTTATGCAGTGGGTTTTTAAAAAATATTGCAGTCCTGTCCAGACTATATAATACTGTCAAAAAAACAACAACCCTTGAATCCTAAAACAAGAAAATGGCCAGTTCCTGGGGCAAGGAAATAAAGAAACATTACAAATGCTTACTGTCTTTCCTGTAGTAGAAGATCTCCAGTTTACATTCCTCAGATCCAAGCAACGCTTGTCCCACCTGAGCAATGGAGTTGGGTGTGGTGTCAGGCCCAGTGAGGAAATTGCAGGTGCAAGGCCGTTGCATAACTTCCACTCGAGAGTAGCCAAACATCTCACAGAAGCCATCATTGCAGTAAATGATAGCATAATTCTCCATCTGGGCATTGGCAATAATAAACTTGCGATCTTAGGAGGAAAATGGGAGAAAATGCAAAGGATTACCATTAAGTCATTAACCAAACCAGAATAAAATGCATGGAGGGAACAAATAGCAGTTTACATCAACCTGCTTCCTGGAACAATGCGAACCTGATATATATAGCAGTAGACTTATATACCGCTTCATAGGCCTTTCAGGCCTCTCTAAGAGGTTTACAGAGAGTCAGCATATTGCCCCCAACAATCTGGGTCCTCATTTTACCCACCTCGGAAGGATGGAAGGCTGAGTCAACCCTGAGCCGGTGAGATTTGAACCGCTGACCTGCTGATCTAGCAGTAGCCTGCAGTGCTGCATTTTAACCACTGCGCCACCTTGGCTCTTCAATATATATAAATATATATAAAAAGAAGTACCTTTCTATATACCTGGTATGTAGAATGGACCAATGTTATAGGACAAGTATGACATGTATGATCATATGGAAGATGCATATACTAAAGTGTTCCTTCACTCGTCTCACCGTATTACTAAAAATTACCTTCTGAGAATTTTGTTGCCATTTTTTTAGGTAGCTGCTGAGTCCAACTGCTTTTTTAAAATTTAAAATGTACATTCCTCATTTAAAAAAACACTCAAGCCTGAATTATGTCAATTACTTTGGAAGCTTAGTCCATGGATTAATTTTCTCTTACATGCTGATCCAATATTCAAAGTCTTAGCCCAGGAACAAGGTCAAAGTAGAAATGGATTTTTTAAAAAATAAATTCACATGAAAATTTACAAACATCTCCATATATATTTCACTTACATGTTTCCTTTTTATATACTATACTGTAAATTGCTGAATATGTTCTTCATTTGGATATAGCATGACAACATCAGGAAACTATGGTTTCAATGTAGAACCACATTGCAATTGTAGTTTCAAGCAATTAAACAAATTTGCCCTGATCTCTACCTTATTTTAAATGTTATATAATTCCCCTCCAAAATATTGTAAAATTGATTAGAAATTAAATACAATCTTATTTGTAAGGTTTTTGTCTGTCCATGACCTATTTTCTCAGTTTGCTTGATTTTGTTTTCTATTTTTTTTGTTCACTTATGACAGAATAGTATTGAACTGATTACCATTATTGTTCCTTTTATTTATTATCATATTATATTTATTACATATAGACCTCGACTTACAACCATATGTTTAAAGACAGTTCAAAGTTACATCAGCCATGGAAAAAGTTACTTACAATATGATTTGTAATCCCCCCCCCCAATTTTTGGCAAAATAAGCCCATTGGGAAAACTGGATTTACTTAACAATTGTGTGATTCACTTAACAATCATGGTGGTTTACAAAATGATCACTGTAAAGGGCCCTTGATATAGGTATTCAGCAGGACTTGCTCCTACTTGGTATGCCATGCTACACCTTAGTATGCTGTTTTTAGGATATTATCTTCTCATGTAATATGCTTAGCAAACTTCCTTTATCCATCTCACAGGGCAGCTTTTACCTTGGCCTGATATAAGGCCAGAAGATTTCACAATGTTCCAGCTCAAGAATGTCTTTGCCCATGTCTCTGAAGGACACATAAATTGTTTTACATGTCTTTTAGTAATGTTGTTTTTATAGGACAAGGCCATTGAATTAATAACTCTTTTCTGATTCATGGTCATGCAAGATTGGCTGAGCAGAACACTTGCTTCCATTTCGCAGACAGCTCAATAAATATAACCAAAAATTACCAAATTACTAGCAATCTCTATTACTGAGGGACCATTAATTGTACATCAGTCTTGTTAATTTATTTTCCCTAAGCAGATTTGTATTTATTTATTTTTAATGCTTTTTACTTATCTTCTTGATTGATTTAATACATGTTGTGGTTTACTTCTATCCATGAAGCTTTCCAATGTTAAAAAAAATAATTTCTGTTCCCTCTCCACTTTCTTACCTGAATACATTGGAGTCTGTTGCACTGTAATATACCAGATTAGAAAGTGAGAGACCATGAGTTCAAGTTCTGCCTTACTCATGAAAGCCAGCTGGGTGTCTTTGGGCCAGTCACTTGCTCTTAGCCCAACCCACAATACAGGGTTGCTGTTGGGAAAATAGGGTATAAAACTGTACTGGATATGTTTGCTACCTTGAATTATTTGTAGAACTAGTAAAGGCGGGATACAAATAAATAAATGTAACTCACTCCTCCATTCACACCAGATTGCTAAGGAAGTTCCTTTGTACCTCCTCTTGACATACCAACATAACAGTCACAGACAATTATATACAAATCTTCGTTTTCGAAAGCCTCGAATGATAATTTAGCATTGGTGTCTGTGCTGAGGGCTCAGGTACACATGATTCACTTGTGAGAAGGAGGGAACAGATTTCTGTCCTCATCACATTTGTTCTTTGTTCTTGTTTTTTGAAAGAAAGTCAATAATACCGTTGCTGCAAGAAGTAGATTTGGTCCCAGCAGGACCATGTTTCTTTGAAATCCCTAATCATGGGTACTGTTGTAGAGACTTGCACCCAAAACCCTCAGATAGCCATGCCTATCTAAGTATTATATGAATATCATGTTCAGATGAGACAAGGAAAAAGAAGCACACAGGTGGTAGAGTGACACTTTCTGCTTTCCCATTCCTAGTATGGATCCCCATTGCTTGCTGGAATGCAGAAATCGATGAAGCTGTCCTCTTTCCGCTCCCAGCCCACTGCCCATGCACTCCACACCTATGTTTTTAAAGCTTGATTTTAAACTGTTGTTCTCTAACTTGAGCCCTCTTAAGCCTTTCAGATGGTCTCCAGTGCTTTCTTTTTTGGACTAGCCTTAATTCTGACTGGCTGCATGATCCTCCCCTCCCAGTGACTGGTGATACCCTGGGCAGCCATTTTGACCTATGTCCTCTGCATTTTTATTTAGGATGTGCTTGATCCATCAGCGGCCTGTTAAATCACTTCGTTGTCCTCACCGCTAGAGAGACTTGTGCTCCTTCCAAATTCTTACACCTCAGACTGGACAGGGATTCAATTTCTGACCAGGATGGATGAAGTAGTATACTCGCCTTGCTTTCTTGTCTCCTGGTTCTTGACTTACAAACTTTCATTTAGCGACCTTTCAAAGTTACTATGGCACTGGAAAAGTGACCAGACCATTTTTCACACTTATGACAGCTGCAGTCTGATAAAAATTCAGACACTTGGCAACTGACTCATATTTATGATGATTGCAGTGTGTCAGGGTCCTGTGATCATCTTCTGTAACCTTTTGATGAGCAAAGTCAGTGGGGAAGCCCGGTTCATTTTGCAGCCTGTTACTAACTTAACAACTACAGTGATAGATTTAACAACTATAGCAAGAAATGTTGTAAAATTGGAAAAAAACTCATTTAACAGCTGTCTCTCTCTGAGCAACATAAATGTTGGGCTCCATTGTGGTCATAAGTGGAGGACCATGAAGTTCCTCTTCCCTTACTTTTACAATATGTATATTTATGTTGCAAATAGCAACATTACTTTTTTGTTTCTATGAACGATGCTACAAAGTTTCCATTTATATAAGGGTGATTTTATAATGAAAGAACAACTTGTCCCTATTGCTTTAATTACTATATATCAAAACAGGAATGGTATAAAGGGAGAAAGAAAAAGTCAGACTTAGAGTCAAATGAGATAATGTGGGAAGGGGATGGGAAGGCATCTATATGTACAAACATCCTCGAAGGCCAAGGAAAGGTGCAAGGACTGATAAGGAGAGAAAAACCCCTAAAAGGAAAAGCAAGGAGGTCCCGGAAAACCAGTGAAAACTGAGGCTTCCCTTTCCTACATGGTGGGAAGGACAAACATCAGAGGAACAATCACCTGGATTTTGTAGTGGATACAGTCCATACTAAGCAAACCCATTGCTAATCCCCTGCAATCCAGGATTTCAGAAGTTGACTTAAGAAACAGCTGGGAGCATCATGGGAGACAAGCAGCTTAGTCTGCAATGCAGAATTGTCCTCAGTGGAAAAAAAAGCCTGTCTCTGATGGACAGGTAATCCTTGATTTACGACATGATTGTTTGAAGTTATGACAAAAAAATAAGTTACTTATAACCCATCCTGGAAGTTATGATTGCTGTGTTATTCCTGCAATCACAAGGCCACATTTCAGGCACTTGGGCAACTAGACTGCATTTATGATTGGTTTCAGTGACCTGTGGTCACCTGTTTGTGATTTGCCATTTTCTGACACAAAAAAACACTTATTAGGCTTATGAATGGGTAGATTTGCATTTATAACTACCTGATTCTTGTAGTTAATAACTGTCATAAAATAGTCATAAAATTGAGTCAGGTCACACGGTAAACCAAGTTATGTAACTACTTACAACTACAATTCCAGGCTCATTTGTGATTGTTAAGTCAAGGACTATCTGTATGCTCAGTGAATTTTTATTAATTCTTAAAACAAACTTCTCTCAAACAACAGCATCCATCAGATACTGTATTATAATATATATAATTCATAGTTTGCATCAGCATAATGGAAGGATAAGTTTATTCAATTGTTTATTGAAATATTTGTCATGTTAAAACATGTAAGAATAATTGAGATAATCAATATCATTAAAACACTAATGATAAAACTGTTAAAACATTAAGGCAGGGATGTCACACTTGATTTCATTGAGGGCCACATCAGAGTTGTATTTCACCTTGGGGGCCAGGGTGGGCATGGCTGGGGTGGGCATGGCCAGCTTGATGTCATTTGTGTCAGTGGTTTCTGTGGTGGCCCAATTGCTCTGCCAGTGAAAAAGGCTCCCTAGCTTTGTTTTCAGCCGTGATGGCTACCACCCTCTGCTAGTGAAAACAGAGCTCAGGGGGGCTGTGACTGCACCCCACTGAGCTCCATTTTCACTGGCAAAGGGTGGCAAGAGGCTGTCATAGCTGAAAACAGAGCCTGGGAGGGAGGGCCACCTCCATTTTTGCTGACAGAGGCACCGTGAGCCAGTCCATTGCTGTTTCTAGGGCTGCCTCGCTGATTATATGTAAGCACTCCTGGGTCTTGAGTTTGACACCCCTGTACAAAGGTAATTACTGAGATAATAGTTAAAAATAATTACAAATATAACAAACAGCAAAACTAGCATGAAGGTCACTGAGCAACTAAAAATTTACTGAAGACATAAAGGCTGTAGAAAAGCTTTAAAAAATAAATAATTTAATGCAATTCTTTAAAAAGATCAATTAACTTCATGTCTATTTCAGGTAAATTGATGAAAAATATGGAACACTTTTGTTGTCTAATCTTGAACTGGTAGCTATTGAACAAGTTGTGGTGGGTTTTTAGCAATATTGCAAAACTTCTTTTCTTAGGATTCATACAGAAATTGTCATTTGGGAATTTTGGGAGTTGAAGTACACAGGTCATAAAAGGGTCATAGTTCCCCACCCCTGCTCCAGACCATAATAGACATGATCTACTTTTAGCCATTGTATTCACAAAGTAATCTATTGATTTATTTAGAAATGTTTTATGACACCTTGCTGACAGTAGATCTAAAGAACTTGGTATAATGAGAAGCTATGTAAAACACCTTCCTGAAACTTTGTACATGATACATTACATTACAATTTTGTATTGCCTTGTGGTTTCCCAAATTAAGCATTTCATAATAAAATAAGTTTATTCTGAGCTGACTTATTGTGATAAATTGTGATATTTTTTTCTAAATGCTGCATACTTTCCTTAAACACTTTTTTGACAGATTGGCTCCCCTTCTAAAAAAAAGATAAATACAAAGAAGGTATTAAACAGTTCTATTTTCCTATATATTATTACTTCCTCTACCTCCCTGTCTCAATAAATTAACAAGCTCCTTGGTTTTTCCTTTATTTTGGACAATCCTTTATTAGATTATGCTTTCCTATCAGATACAAAACTCTGGGCTTCAGCCTTTCAAATTCTATCCCCTTTGTTGTTAGTTACGAAGTCATGTCTGACCCATCACAACCCCATGGACAATGTTCTTCCAGGTTTCCTGTCCTCTACCATCCTTTGGAGTCCATTTAAGCTCATGCTGACTGCTTCAGTGACTCCATCCATCCATCTCATTCTCTGTCGCCCCCTTTTTCTTTTGCCCTCAAAAGAATGTTCCCAGCATTAGGCTCTTCTCCAGTGAGTCCTTCCTTCTCATTAGGTGTCCAAAGTATTTGAATTTAATCTTCAGGATCTGGCCTTCTAAAGAGCAGTCAGGATTGATCTTCTCTAGGACTGACCGGTTTGATCACCTTGCAGACCAAGGGACTCACAGGAGTCTTCTCTGGCACCATAGTTCAAAGGCCTCAATTCTTTGGCACTCAGCCTTTCTTATGGCCCACCTTTCACAGCCATACATTGCAACTGGAAAAAACATAGCCTTGACTATACAAATTAATAGTTTGTAAGTGTCCTTGGTTATTAGGCTCTGCTTCCATTTCCTGTACATTTCCTTTTACTTCTCAACATGTGTCAGTGTGCTGGCTGTTCATCAATATGCCTCTTATCCTTATTTCTCTTTCTTCATGAAGAGCCCTTCTATCTCTTGCATCTAGTATTGCACTTTTCAGAGTCCTTCATCCCTCCTGCACTTGTTTATTCTTTAAAATGTCAAGGCAGCGTAGGCTACCTACATTTTGTTCCATTTTACTAAAACCTGTCTTTTAGAAATCTTTTCATGTTATTTTGAACTCCGACACAACATAATCTGTTTGGTCTAAGATGGTTCACACTTTGAGTTTGTCAATCAATTCTGCTTTATTTGTGAGTGCTAGGACCAGAAGAGCTGACCACATTTATTCTTTTGCCATCATTTGAAAAATGAAGTTGTCAGCAAAAGAGTTCAGAAATTAATGGGACTTTTCCATATGTTATCAAAATCCTTCACTAGAGTAAGTGGTTTATAATCAAAGTCTTTTTTTGCTTCTAACCCCTTTGTATCTCGTGCAGATGCTATAGGAACTTCCATATTCAAAATATGAACACCTCCAAAGCTATGGCTTCTTTCTATACAATGTCACTTTACTACCTTTTTTATTGGATATGCTGAAGAAATGATATCCTTCAACTTTTACATTGTCATGTACAGTCATATCTCTCATCTGCTGCCAGATTACTATAATACCTATGAAGACACCAGTGCTTTTCTAGTTAGGATTTGTAGTTCTAAAATGTCTACTTGTTTCCTTCACTGAACTAATCAAGATAGCATTAAGATGTGCATGGACTCTCCTTAAAAGAGAAGAACATCAATAATTGCAGGATGACCACTGTGGCTGCTCAAATCCAGTGTTTAATGGTTATATAGAGAACATGATCAATGTAAAACACAAAGAAAATGGGGGAGAAGGAAATCTACAGAGTATTCCGTGAACAAGCTATTAAGCAGAACTTTGATGGGTGCACGATAGAGACCTGTGCAATTATGAACAATATAAAGAGGATGAATAGAAACAAATTATTCTGTGCTTCTTAAAATAGCAGAAAAGAACAAGCTGCTCAGATATGGTATTGACTAATTGAGAGATTTCATTTTATTTTATTGCATCTGGCTCTGGAGGAAGAGTACAAGATAATTAAGAATATTTTCAAGCCACTAGCTTTTGCCCTTTGTCAATTAAAAATATGCAATAACAAAATAGGCCAAAAAAGGCACAATATTGAAGGTTGTACACAAATTGTACATGCAAAATGTTAAAGGCATCTTAGCATAGCAGAATTTGTCTTTTAAAACCCTGCATTTTGGAAACACAAACAGCAAAAACTTAAAGCAATGTGATGCCTAGGAAATATGCTGAAAATCAGCAAAATGTTTGTTTGTGATGAGATATTCTGAATATAAAGTTACTTTATTGATTTTAGAAAGCAATCCTACTATCCTAGACTTGACTTTTAACCATCCGGGTTTATGCCCACATTGTAGACAAATATTTTTAATAAAGTAGATTTGTAGCAGGTTTCCTATGAACAAAATATATATATGAAATTTATAGATAGGATATGATGGATTTGCCAATTTTGTGAAAAACAAATCAGTTATGGATGATAGGCCCAAACACATTTGGCTAAGTCCTCTTGGAGAAATAGTACTTAATTTAAGATAGGCAAATTGTCATGATGTATAACTATTATGTTATAATTGTTGCAAGGCAGTCTTCATTGTGTTAGGATTGACTAAGAGACTTCTTCAGAGGCAATTTTGGCAATTATCTTTCTTGTCTTCCTCCCAATCTTTTCTGTTTACCCAGTGAAAAGTAAAAACCTAGATTGAGACTGGCTGTAATAATAGAATCTTATAAATCTGATTGTGGTGTTCTTCCTCCTCCTCCTTATAGTTCAGTGAATTAAGAAAGTATCTGTCTAAGATGCTTCCAAACATTGAGTGGAAGCATATCTGGACTTAAACAATATTTTTGCCCCTTATTTCATGGCAACAGAGCTATCTTTATTAAATATATGTTCCTTATTTTCTACAATCTTTGACTTTTTTGGTACTTTGGTGTACTTTTTTTTTTTGGCTTGGATGAGAATGATTATGAGCAGAGACACTAAGTAGTATTCATATTACTAATTAAATCTAAAGAGACACAAATCAACATGTGAGAAATTCTATCCATTTGGTGGTACTAAGGTGAGCTCAAAAAAGATTTCTTCAACCCATACTGATTTCATTGAATGCAAATTGAGAAATACGATTATCTGTTAGGACTAATGGTTGAAACAAGTGTTGTGTTGTAAGAGCTGTTGAATATATGTTTATTAAAACTTACTGTTAGTAGGTGTTAGTAACTTTGCCATAATGTTTGTACAATAACATTGTGTGTAAAAGTAATTATTAATACAAGATACTGCTTGATGTTTATGGTATAATTGATTGTTACATAAACTGTTAAAATACTGTACTATTAAAATGCTCTATTTTGGGATTATCTGGTATGTTATAATTAAATGTAGTCTTAATATTAAAGACTACATATTTATGAGCTAAATCATAATGCCTAGTTTAGTTTAATTAATTAGTATGTTTGACTAGGTTTGGAGATACAGATATAGATTACAATTTCTTTCTTTTTTATAGCTGTATTATTGGACAAAAAATAATCAAGAAAAACTAAAAATATACAGAATTTTAAAATCATTTTGTATAAACAAGAACTAAATAACAGCATCAAGAAGAAAAGAGAGAAACCTAGGAATATTTACACATAAAAAGCATAGAAAGATATAAGTGTACATATGATTTTAATGAGAGAAATATTTAAAATATCAATATTCTTATACAGGTGAAGATAATCAGGAAAAACTTTGTTCTGATGTATAGTTGATTTGGTTTGTATCACTAGAGCCTGATGACATAAATTTAGGCGCCATAGAAACTTGCAATTAGATTTGTTAAATTCATATCTCAAATCTTTTTCTCAATTTTTTAAGACTTTCACGAGAACCTGTCATGCTTGATATAAGACTTTTATAAAATATTAATGTAATTCCCTTGACTTTAAATGAAACAGAAGTTCATCATTTTTCAAGTGCTGTCAATGGTTGTAATAGATAACAGCTAATAATCTTAGAAAGGGATGATTGAATTTGTCTCATTTGAAACCATATTGGAACTAGCAAAATGTTTTCAACAGAAATAGTGTTTTCGTCAATATCTAGTATGGTAATTTCCTCTGTTTCTCTCTTTCTTATATTGAATAAATTTAGTATCATGCCTGAAAAAGAAAATTTTAAAACAAGAGAAAATATAAGTTAGCAACCAAGAATCATTTCTAACTTTCCCAAATTTATGTGCAGTAGATGTAAATTTGTGAATTTAATTATTTAGTATCAGGAAAAATGGCCTTGCCCTAGGATATGAGTGGTTCTATTTTAACCCAATTAGGTCCATTAATAACTATCAGACAGGCTCCTCCACACACACACACACACCTTTGCCATGGAGTAGACTTGATGATCTTGTGGGCCAGTCACCATTATTTTCCAAACACAGTCTATTTGATAAGATTGTTCTGATAACAAGGTTATTATAATTCAGGATAAAATTAAAGATAGCCCTCAACTTATAACCATAATGCAACATATCTATTATGGTTGTATGTCATGACAGTTATAAAACAGAACAAAATAACAGAGTTGGAAGGGACCTTAGAGGTCTTTTAGTCCAAAACCCTGCTCAAGCTAGAGATCCTATGCCATTCCAGACAAGTGGATGTCCAGTCTCTTCTTAAATGCCTCCTGTAACAGAGCACCCACAACTTCCGAAGGCAAATTGGTTAATTGTTGTCATTGTTAGGAAATTCCTCCTTAGTTCTAGATTGCTTCTCTGTTTGATTAGTTTCCATACATTGTTTCTTATCTTGCCTTCTAGTGCTTTGAAAAATAGCTTGATCTAGCTCTTCTTTGTGGCAGCCCTTCAAATATTGAAACACTGCTATCATGTTGCCCTAGTTCTTTTACATACCCAATTCCTGCAATTGTTTTTCATATGTTTCAGCCTCCAGTCCCCTAATAAACTTTGTTGCACTTCTCAGCACTATTTCCAGATTTTTTTTATAATATGGTGACCAAAACTGGATGAAGTATTCTAAGTATTCTTAGTGATCTTACTAAGGCTTTATAAAGTGGTACAAATTAGTAATAATTAGTAATTTAATAAATTTATATGCTGCCCAATCCTGTAGGACTCCGGGCGGCTTACAAAAACAATAGAAGATTGTGAGATCCTGATTATTTCCCTTTGTTAATGCAACCTAGGATTGCACTGGCTTTTTTGCAACATAGGATTGCATTGGCTTTTTTGACTGCTCCACATACTTCTAGCTCATGTTTAAGTGATTGTCCACCAGGACTCCAAGATCCCTCTCACAGTTACTGCTATTGGGCCAAGTTTTGCCTAATCTGTACCTGTACATTTGGTTTTTCTTGCCTAAGTGTAAAACCTTACTTTTCTCTACATTTAATTTCAGTTTGTTAGATAGGGCCCTGTGTTCAAATCTTTCAGGATTTGGAGCCTATCTTCTGGGATGTGGACTATTCCTACCAGTGTCATCTGAAAATCTGATGAGTTCCTCTTCTATTCCCTAATCTAAATCATTTCTGAAGATGTTGAAGAGTACTAGGCCTAAAATGGAACCTTGTGGTACCTCACTGCTTACTTCCCTCCATGTAGATGTAGTTCCATTAAGGACTACATGTTGAGTGCAGTTTGTGAACAAGTTACAAATCTATCTGGTGATGCTATCTATCCCACATTTTTTTAGCTCATCACATGACCAACCTGATTTTATGTCCCTTGGTTTAGTGGATGTTAAGCAAATGCCATGATTGTTAGACAAATAAATTGTTTGTTAAGGGCTGGTTTTGCCAAAAACTGGTAGTAAATGCCTGTTTTGGCAAAAAATATTGTAAACATGTTCACGTGACCGTGGGATACTCAAATAGCTGTAAATATGGGCTGGATATAAAATACTTGAAATGTGGTTAAATTATCACGGCAGAGGGCAGCTTTCACAACTTCAGAACTGGATTGTAAATATTCATATGGAGGTCTGTCATAACTTCAAATGGTCACTAAGTGACCAGTAGTAAATTAAGGACCATCTGTATGGGAGGGAGACTAACTCACTGCTCACTTTAGGAATTTGATTCTCATCAATTGAAGGTTGACTCAACTTTCCTTTCTTCCGAGGTAAAATTAGGACCCAGACTGTTGGGGGCAATATGCTGACTCTGTAAACTGCTTAGAGAGAGCTGTAAAGAACTGTGAAGCAGTATAGAAGTCTAAGTGCTACTGCTATTACTATGGGAGAAAGAAAGTAAACACCTTGAGTTCCTTAGAGGAAGGATAAACCTTGGCATAATAATGTATAAATGATTATGAAGAGTGTGGTGGTGCAGTGGTTAGATTGCAGTTTTGCAGGCTACCTCTGCCTACTGCCAGGAGTTTGATCCTGACTTATTCAAGGTTGACTCAGCCTTCCATTCTTCTGAGGTCAGTAAAATGAGGACTCAGATTGTTGGGGGCAATAGATTGACTCTGTAAACCACTTAGAAAGGGCTATAAAGCACTGTGAAGTGGTATAGAAGGCTAAGTGCTATTGCTAAATGATGTGTTTGAAAATGTCCTATTGAGATCAACTGAATGAAAGTATGGTATTCAGCTTTAGTATCTGTTTCATATTAGTATCTGTTTTTATAGTCATAGAAAGATATACAGCACAGGTAGCTATTAGCACAGTCCTTAATTAATTTGAGATTACTGCATCCATCTGTAGTGCAATTTTTCTAGTATTCATTATATTTTGTTTCCATTCCTATCCAAGGTTGAATAATTGCCTTTCCTAAAGCAATGCTACTGAAGTAGTGAAAATAATAATTTGAGTCAGTATTAGATTTTTTTAAATTGCACAAAACATACTTTTCCCTTCCTTTCTTCCCTTCCTGCCTCCTCCCTCTTTCTTTCTTTCTTCCTTCCTTCTTTTCTTTCTTTCTTTCCTTCCTCCCCCTTCTCTGTCTTTTTTAATTTTTTTTTCTTTGTTCTTTCTTCACTCTGAATCAGGCATCTAATATTTTATGGGTTCTGCTTTGAAACCTTTCCCCCACATGTGTGAATTCTGGTCGTGATAACACAGTGCTGCGGAAAAGGCACTGTAGCCTGTCCCTGTTGTGCTGTGAGTCATTCTCTTCTTTATGATCACTTCACACATTCCAGAGTTGAGCACTGGCACTGAAAAGAATCCCATAACTTAGCTCTGATGTTCTCTAAGTTAAGAAGTAGACAGTTCCCAGAATATATAAGCTTTCAAATCTCTATATTTTGGAAAGGCTGTGATTGTGATTCTTGCAATTTTTCCAAGGGAAATACATTTTTTCAGATATGATCAGAACAGATTGTGGTTGAAGGGAACTAATTTGGACTAGGCACATTATCAAGATTTAGCTAGATTATAGCTTGATTTCTCAAAAAAAATTTAATCAAAAAAGCAAGGCTCACTATATCAAAAAAAAGTAATTATTTTTAAATATGCTTAGAATTAAAAAATTTACAGCAGATTGATACAATTTTCTGATTGAAAGTGCTCTTTCAAATTTGGAAAGGCCTGGGATACCATTCACAAGGACTGATGTGGCAGCAATTTGTGCATTTCTGGTTCCAAGTATATTTGCAGCAAGAACAGCTTTCTTCTTCCCCTGATTGTCACCAAATATATACAGAAACAGGAGTCAATGCATTGAGGAATCTTTGGCACAAGACAGAAAGTCTCCTACATTCGAGACCTTGCTCTGAAAATTACTGTAAAATACAAATAGAAGCTCAGAAGCATTTTTCCAGTAGTGGCACAATTATTTGGCAATACCTGGATGGGCTTATTTAGCTTAGAAGCTAAGTAGAAGCAGTTCAAAGTAAGAATTAATCTTTGAATGGGAGACTGGGAGAGGATAACAAAGCTGTAGGATAGGGCAGAAAATTAAAAAGCATCCTTTAAGAAGAATGTAACAAATAATTTTATATTGAATATTTTTTATAATTTATAATTCTATATTGTTACCAAGAAAACTGCAAAAATACATCCATGATATCATTGGTGGTTGAGTACAACTCGATTTTACTTTTTAAAATGATGAAATAGCACCAATATTTTGATATTTTGGACATTGATCACTTATGTTGCACATCCAACATGCTTTAAACTGAATTCTTAGAAATTCTTTATTGCCTTTGCAAAGTTTACACTGATTTTAAGAAGAATCTTATTCTTAAGAATCTTATATTGATTTTAAGAAGAGACTGGACAGTCACTTGTCTGATGGTATAAATCCGTGATGGCGAACCTATGGCATGTGTGCCACAGGTGGCATGCAGAGCTATCTCTGCAGGCATGCGAGCCATTGCCTTATGTCAACTCCAGCGCAAATGGCCCTCGTTTGAAAATGGAAACAGTCCAATTCCGAACTTCCAGTAGGCCTGTTTTTCGCCCTCCCCAGGCTCCGGAGGCTTTCCAAGCTCAGCTTGATGGCAAGCGGTGCACCAGCAGTGCGGCATGCGTGGTGGGCGGGGAGGTTGGGGGGGGGGGTTGTGTGTGCATGTGCATGTGGGGATGCATTTTGCATTATGGGTGTCGGCACGCATGGGCACTATCGCACTCACACACTCACATTTTTGGCAACCAACAACAAAAAGGTTAGCCATCATTGGTATAGGTTCTACTGCTTGAGTAAGGGGCTGGACTCAAATACCTCCAAGATCTATTCTATTCTATTCTATTCTATTCTATTCTATGTCCTGTATTTTTTAAATATATTTTATTAATTAATTTAATTAATAAACTGATATGATCACCCTTTTTCTATACTTGTGGATGGTTCAGAGCAACAAGAATAAAAGCATGTAAAAACCCATTTTAAAAATCCAAAAAATAGTCTATCATTTTTATTTATTTAGATTTTTTTAATCCCATCTTTATTATTTTTATAAATAACTGAAGATGGCAAACATTCCTAATACTCCTTTTTACTCCTGTTTTGCCTATAACAACCCTATGAAGTGAGTTGGGCTAAGAGAGAGTGACCCAGCTAGTTTCATGCTAAAATGAAACTAGAAGTCCCAGTCTCTAGGTTTCTAGGCTGGTGCCTTAACCACTAGATCACTAGGTACTTGAAAACACGAATTAAATAAGTGAGGAGAGAAAGATTCTGTTAATAAAAATTTGAAATATTTGAATTCCTGTGAAATTCTAGCTGTACTTCCCGTTGCTGAATGGATTCTTAATCTCCACAGAGAGGATTTATGGATGATAGATAGGACTTAATAAAAATGTGTTTTTCTGCATTAGAGTTATTTATTCAATAAGCCTATTTTAAAAATAACTGAGTGCAAATGTTGAAGAAGAGGTAGCTAGAAGTGTCACAGTATTGGTCCAGAAATACTGGATGCATAGCATCCAGAAATGCATTTCCTCAATGTCTGTAGGAGCATCTCTGCTGTTCCCATAGAGGCAGCCGTGACACTATTTTGAGTCATTACCTTTTTCCCGAGCAATTGCAATATGTTATTCCTCTGCCATTATGCGGATGTAGAGAAACTAGCTAGGCTAACTCCACATTATCCTGGCAAAGGCACCAAGAGAGGATTAGATTGCTTTCCAATATTTCAGTGAATTAGAGCTTAAAGCGGAATGGATGAGTAGGAAAGTGGATGGCTTTGTGTGGAGAGATTGGCAGCAGGAATGGCAAGTTATATAAAGATTCTGCTACTACGAAGTGCTTGATGTCTATACATTTATTCAAGGAAAACAAGTATCTATAGCATGCTTTCCGTTTAAAAGAGGCCAGAACAATTGTATTGGGGATGGGCTAAACTTTTTCTCTTTCTGTCTATTTCCCCTCTACTTTTCCAATGCCATTTTTTCATTCCCTTATCTACCTCCTTAATGCCTTCTTAATGCATTCCTTAATCCTCTATGGAAGCTTTATATTCATCAAATCAAAACTACTCCTAATTTCTAAAGAATCCTTTTGATTTGGTAGATCTAAAGTAATATTAGACCACTTATACCTTGCCATTTTTCATCTATCCACAGAAATGGTTTCCCCACCTAAACCTGCCTGGTTTCTGCGGGGACCTGAAACAACTTTTCAAGGAGATTCCAAAGATCAAACTTTCTGAAGTAATTAGTCTGTGTTTTCAATAGTGTGTGGATAGTCCCTTGGTCAAAACATCACAACCCATTATATTTAAGAAGCCATTCACTACTTGTCATCCAGAGCTATGGAATTCCAAAGCAGCATTAAACAATTCTCAATTTGATACCTTAGCCATCCATTTCTCCATTAGGATAAAGGGCCATTTGAGACCTTATCTCCAGCTGTTATTCCATCTGGGGCAAAGAGAGCAACCTCCAGATTCTGATGATAGAGAACATTATCTTCAGGGCTGTCCCTGAAAGCTGTTTGAAAACTTCAATTAATACAAGACACATATGCTAGATTACTGAGACTAATTATTAGGAACATATCAGGGTGCTTTAACACTTTTCTTTAAAGCATTATACCACTTAAGACCTGCCTACATTTGCTTTTAAATCATCCAAATCTGCATTGGAGATATTCAGGGTTAAATGAGTATGGATTGGGAAGAAATTCTCATTTTACTTTGCAAGATTTTGCCTGTTAACTTTTCTTTCAAAGTAGGCTTGCTTAAGCTTTATTAGGAAATATTTGTTTTCTTCTCTGTTCTATTGCAGACTTTTTTGTTACTTTTTTGTTTTGTTTTTTGTTACTCTACTAGTAAGTAAAGTAAAATAAGTTGCCAACTTGTAGAGCATCCTCATTGCTGCCCAATGCAAAGATATTTCCATGATGCAGTCTAATCTTCAGATGTGACATAAAATAATTGAGTCTAATCAACTAAAAGGGAGGTTGGTAAAAAAAAATGGATACAAATTTCCAGATGAAATTTTTTAAAAAATTCTTATTGTATGATATTGTTCTAAATTGAGCCCCCAATGCAAATGTGTGAAAGTACAGATATCTTGTTGAAATACACATCAATATTAGTCAACAAAAGCCAGTTATCTTTACATAATGGGTTAAAGAATACTGTCTTGAGTTCCTTTAAAAAAAAGGATGAAATTCAAAGAAGGAATCTGGCTTTTTTGTTTAAATTCACGAGTATTGTTACTATGTTAAGGTTTACATACAGTAGGTACATATCAAAGGAAAATTTATGTATAGTGAAAGGGACAGTTTGTTTAAAAACTATTCAAAAACAAGTGTAAGATAAATTATATAATGTCCCTGAGCAAGCCACACTGATTTGAAATATGCTTAGCTTTTTGATTCATACTTTTTGAGTAGAAAAATGGAACAAGCTATTTAAGTTAAAATATATTATGAATATGGTCACACAAAGTAATGATTTCCTTGAACTTGATTCCTGGTAATTACATATTTCCTTTGGCAGCAGTGCACTGCCTGGGGTTTCCTGCTGATGTCCCATCCAGGCATTAATCAGGTCCATCCTTTTGGCTTTTTCAGTCCAACTAACATTGGTCTATGGATAATGCTCCAGACGTAATGAAAACAAATGCACAATTGATCTAATTTGAGCTGAAGTTCCCCATTCTATTAGTATGATTGTTATTAGTGTCTCTGTAATTTAACTATATGTTCATCTAAAGCAACAACTATTGCCTTTTATCAGACAGCCAACTATTTTGCCCTAGAATGGGACATGCTATGAATAGAAATATTATTTCAATACAGTATGTATATAAAATTGATAGAATAATTCTGCAGTTTGTTAGATTTGCAACATACCTATAAATTAACTTTATGTTCTCATTTTACAGCTACAAAGCTGAGAATGAAATAGTGGCTTGCCTGCCACTGAGAAGTTGGCTGTATATTTAGCTCCTCTCTTAGATCCAGTTATGTCAATATAGACTTTTCTGGAATTTGGATTATTTTATTCTCTAGGTACACTTGTGGACAACACTATATTAACATTTACAGACTATGTTACTTTTGCTGCTTGCAATACTGTATCACTTTTAGCAAAGCAGCATTTATATACTTATTAAATGTAACTAGATGTAATCTAGAATACTAAAGTATTTGTGTGTGGGCATACAAAAATTCATTTTTAGTGAAAATGCACGGAACTGGGCAAACTGATTTCTTTTAGCCACGGAAACACATGATGTAAACAGAATGTTCATATAGTTGAAGTTTTATGGTGTAAGGCTTTAACATATTTATGCTACAATTTTATACATAATTATTAGAAATAACTTTGATTATGCTTATCACTTAATAAACAAATATTGGCCATAATACCTCATACTGACAGAACAACAGTATTTTATAATAAGGAAAACATGATACTTTGAATGTTATCAAGTGAATTTCTGCTCTCTAAATAATATTCATTTCACAAATACACAGTGAACAAGTTATATGAAAAAGTGATTTTTAATTAAAGTTATATTTTGTTGATAAATTCAAAGATTGATAAATCTGGTGGTTGTTCTCTTAATATTAGTAAGATTAATTTCATGTTTTTACATATCAATGCATACACAGTTTTAAAATTTGCTGGACATAGATATGACTTTAGTAACATTGAAGGAAATAGACTACTCTTTGTGATATTCACAAAGTTTCAAGA
Source organism: Thamnophis sirtalis (assembly GCF_051295495.1). Lineage (NCBI taxonomy): Eukaryota > Metazoa > Chordata > Lepidosauria > Squamata > Natricidae > Thamnophis > Thamnophis sirtalis. The sequence goes on along the minus strand of NW_028261384.1, from coordinate 87,486,051 downwards.
AGTAATTGAGCAACACTCTTAATATATCCCATCACTAAGCTTTCCAGTTCCAGACGCACACTTCACAACAGTGCTGACAGGCAAAAAATAGAGCATTTACAATGCTAGTTCTGACCTTCAAATAGAACAAACACATAGAATGAAAGTCAAGAGAGATGTTCTACTTACTTTGTCCTTCAAATTTCCTGATGATTGTATCCAAATAGGTGTTCTGAGGGGCCACATGCCCCCTCCTAACAGGCATTTTTCAAATTTTTGTTCACATCCAATGGGAAAGAGAAATGCCACTTTCTTCAGTAAAATGCTCTGATTTTGAGTAGAAGGGTGGGAGAAGCTTGAGCTCTGCTCTGAGAAACCAAGGGGTAGTTAGCTAATAGGCCCTTGCCTCTTGTACTCTCCTGCTTGGTAGCTGTGAAGAGAGCAAAGACTCCCCCCTTGTACCCATATCCCTCCCTTAATTTTCTTTAGCTCCTGACCAATACAATTTCACCAAGGGCAGGAGGGGGAGAGTTGAAAGAAACGCCAGAGGAAAAGGGGTGGGTAATTTCCTTTGCCTTTTTAAAAAAAAATGATGATGCTTAGTCATCAGTGTCCCATTCCATATGTGGCTGTCTCAAAGACTTGTCAGCAGCAACAGCTGTTAATCTGACAATAACCAGCAGCCACCTCCCTTCTCTCTTTTTGGGATCCTAAATAGACGTGGAACCGAAAAAACTCACGGGAAGAGAAATCTCTCTCTGGTCTATAATTCAACGCGGAAGAAGCTGAAGAAAAGATTGGGGCTTGTAAGGAGAGACGCACGCCTTTGGGAGGGGTCTCCTTGTCGCTCCCCCTTTCTGTTTCTTTAATGTTCGGATGGCAAGAATACGTTTGGATCGATGAAAGCAGGAGCTATTCCCAGGCTGTGGTGCTGAAGAGCCCGCCCTGGACGGAATGTCACCTGGATTGCTGGCTGCTAATCCGGGGGCGGAAGGAGAAAAAACATGAATGGGAGGAGGGGGGGGCAGTGAAAATAGGAGAAACAAGAAAGCACGTTTACAAGGTTTTGCAGACATTGGTTCACTCTGGACTATACTTACAAACCGGGCTTCTTGGCATTTTGCCATAAAGCCACTTGTTTGCTACTGGGAAAGAAGATGGAACAAACAAAAGACTCCAATTACTCCGGGGATAGAGAGAAGATCAGAGCTTCTTCACAGTTAACTTACCGTCTTATAGAAGAACAAACTAAGTGGAAGAAAACTATTGTAATAATGCTGCCATTGGCCTTAAGGCTTATTCCAATATTTTGTTTGACATATTTTTTGGGAAACCACTGTAATGGGAACCAGGTTTCCATGCAGATGATCGTAAGGATCATAAAACAGTTTTATATACATAAAAAGGGATAAGGTTAAAATGTTTCCTACAGATCCTAATTGTAATAATTGTGTGACAATATCCTTTCTTCTAAAACTGAACATTGGTAATTAATAGTGGTGGAAATTTATCACTTATAAAAATATATATTACAAACTAAAAGAAACATAATTTGAATTATATCTTTATGGATATGCAGCATGATGTCATCCAGATGCATTGGACTAGAACCTCACAATCCCTAGTTGTTCACATCCTAGCTGGGGCTTATGAGTCCAAATCCTTTGGAAGGCATCAGATTGTGTAGTCTATTCCAGGCACAAATTGCCACATTTATATGTCATAATTATGCGAATTTATATTACTTCAGCAGTAAATCTGCTCTAAAAAAGTATCTGGAAACTTCAGCTAAAGCAAAATGTCAGGTTATTGGCCGGAGCCTTGCAGTGTAACAGTAATATCTAATAAAGATCCCTTTGGCTGCCTCTTTGACTCTAGGCTTGAGTTTTAGAGGTAACACCTTTTATACTTCTAAAACGTTGAGACCTAACTACTTTATGGTCCATTTTCTTTTCACATACAAGAAAGCATTAAGTGGAGTATAAATATATTTTTTCCTGGGATTGTTATTACCTTGGACAGTCATGTTAAAGGCTTGGAGATGTACTTCAGAATCTTTTGTAGATCCCTTCTTGTGAAAAATATTGAAATATTGAACTGACCACTGCCTCAGATCTGAGATTGACAAAGTCTATTAATATCATCCCATGTAATTCATCTCTGTAATTACAAGAATCTCTCTGACTCTTGGAATAGCCTTACACCAGGGGACAGCAGAAACTTTCAAAATGATTTTTAATAGGGAAGAAATTCAGCAGCAATTCAATCAGAATAGACGGGACCTTGGAGGTCTTCTAGTCCAATCTCCTGCTCAAGCAGGAGACCTTATACCATTTCAGATAAGTGACTATCCAATTTAGTCTTAAAAACCTCCTGGTATGAAGCACTTCTACAACTTCTGAAGGCAAACTGTTCCATTGCTTAATTGTTCTCACTGTTAGGAAGTTTCTCCTTATTCCAGATTGTTTCTCTCCTTGATTAGTTTCCATCCATTGTTTCTTGTCCTGCCCTCTGTTTCTTTTTTTTCTCAGCTTCACCAAAGTGCATCATTGAAGAATGGACATTTTACTTATATTTGTATTTGTTCTGTGTAGTTTTTCAGGCATTACATTAGTGTGTTTTTTCTTTGCTTGTCCTTACTTGTCTTTAGCTCAGCCTTGGCAAGCATGGACACGTTCCTGCAGTTTTCTTGGCAAGATTTCAGAAGTAGTTTGCCAGTGACTCTGTCCTAGAGTTCAGAGAAAGGAACCAGCCCAATCTTAGCTGGCTAACTTTGTGACTAAGGTGGTAGAAACTTTAATCTCCTGGTTTCTAGTTGGATGCCTTCACCAATACACCAAACTGACTCTCAATAACTTGTTGGACCTGAAGATTGTGAGCATGATCACTTGCTCTTTAGATCCATGCTCCTCCTGATTTGTTAAAACAGTCTTGGGGGGTGTCATGGAGGTGAGGGTTTTTTTTTTGCATCTCTTTATTTTGGACAATTTTCATCTAATATGAAACTTTCATTTTTAGGGAAGATGGTAAAGAGTCCCACCCATAATCCCTACTATATGGGATGGCACAGGCTTTTGTACTTGTGCCTTTATTTTACAACATCTACTTGTAGTCACTGGTGAACTCATCTGTCATCATGGGGTGAGGCATCATCAATGCGCAGATGGTATCCAACTGAATATCAACCTTGTAAACTAAGCAATGGCTGTCTTATTCTGGAAGCTGGGAGGGTCTGAATGGGAAACACCAGTCTTGAGCTGAATCCTGGCAAGATAATTGGCTTTGGGTTAAGCCTTCTGAGTTGAGGAATATGCCAACTTCGCAGCTGGATGGGATTGCACTTCAGTTTGCAGTCTATGTGTCTAGATTCAAGACTCCTGCTAAATGAACAGGTGGCTGTTATGGCCAAGGGGTCTTTGCAAAATTTTGGTTGTGGGCCATTTGTGCCTGTTCCTAGATTGTCCTAGGGCAGGCCTTCTTACAATCATTTATGCTCTGGTTAGGTTCTACTTCAATGTTCTATAGATCAGGCTGCTTTTGAAGTGTTTCTGGAAACCTCAATTGGTACAGAATGCAGCAATGCAAATGTGTGCGCCTAGAACAGCACATGTTACACCTGTACTCCACTGGCTGCATGATTGCCACTCAATTTCCAGGTCCAACTCAAGGTGCTGATTTTAACCTCTAGTCATGTGTAGAGTGCTTTCATGGCATTTCTGGTCATGTGCAGAGTGCTTTCTGCCCAAATCTGGGTGGGTGATTTCATGATGTTTCTGGTCATGTGTAGAGTGCATTTGGATGGAGAGTCACAGCAATGTTCCCCCAAAGCCGATATTGATGCTGTGAAAACAGTAATGCTGAGAACTGGGTCCCTCCCCCCTGTTTTTCTTTCCTCTCCCTGCAGCCCAATTTCCATAGTACATCAGACCTGCAATTAAATGCATCTGCAAACTTTGCAATCTGCTTCATGGGCAAGTATTTGCAACTCAAAACAAGCCATTTTAGGTTTTTTTTAAAACTAAACTCACCCCATTGCTTCCAAAAGCAGCCCTTATTTTCTGAGAAAGAGAATCTTGCCCTAAAATATTAAGCAATGTGGCTTTAAAATAAAACTTGCAGGGCTTCCCATTTTGATTTCCCACCCCCCACTGACAGCCTGCTCATTCACCTGCCCATCCAGTACTCCATTCAGCACCCACAGCAAGGCGTTCCCACAGTGAATTTATGGTGTTAAGATGTCCTGCAAAGACATGGCAGTGAGTGTTGCGAGAAGGCTGCCCTCAGCTGGCCACAATGGTAGCTAGTGGCATCAAGTCCTCCCATTCCATCACCCTGGATATCACATGATTGCGAATTAAACAAACTAGTAAACTTAGGCAGCCAAGTTACTCTGTAATAACACCGTAGACTCGGCTCTCAATGTACAAATGCAATAAACAAACGAACTCTTAATAGTTGTATTTACTGTTTTCATATTTTTATTTATTGTTGTATACTGCCAAGAGTTGCCTTAGTGAGAAGGATGGCTATATAAATTAGAAAGAAAGGAAGAAAGAAAGAAAGAAAGAAAGAGAAAGGAAGAAAGAAAGAAAGAAAGAAAGAAAGAAGGGACAGGAGGGAGGAAAGGAAGGGAAGGAAGGGAGGAAGGAGGGAGAGAGGGAGGGAGGATGCTAGAAGATATCTTTGCATTCCTAAAAGGAACAGTAATTCCAGAATTAAAATAACATAGGAGGCTGAAATGCATTGAGGTACAAGCAGCAACTCTGATTAGTTTCTTATAATGTTTAATGTGGAATATTTCTCATTTTCTTAATAATGGAAGAGGCAATTTATAGTATAACTATCTGAGTTTAGGTGCTACCAGTTGGGAATCAGAGAAATGGTTTGCAAACATTCAGGTTTTCCTATATTTTTGATTAGGCATGATTACAAAAAGCAGTGTGTGTGGTTGTGTGTGCGCGTGTACCAATTCTCTCCTGAATTAAATCAGATGTTTCAGCCCAAAAGTCTTTGCTTCAAAGTTAATGTGGATAGAATGTGTAGAGTAGATGTGTTAGAAGTGTCTCATAATTGTCAGTTTATACTTAGCATTCAGGGGGGACAAAGTATGATTGCTAGTTCAGGAGGTAAAAATATTAGCCACATTAGTTTTCACTCTGTCTTTTCCTAGAAGAGAACTAAAGTAGAAAAAAGGACGCCACTCCAAAAAAGATCATATATTGTATATAACCTACCTCTCCCAAATTAATACTTGTAGTCCTGTGTTTTTAAGTAATGAAAGAAATGAAAAAAGGACGAACTATTAGGTTGTATATAAGATCATAAATGACTTAGCAAATTAGAAATCTTGGGATAAGCTAGATTTACTAGCGTGTATTGTAAAATTATAATATTGTCCTATCCTTCACATTAGTTGAACTAATAACGATTGATAGGGAGACTTATCAATTATTAGTTCAATTATTATTATTGATATCCTATCAATTATTACTTCAACAGCCATCCTATGTATGGTATTAATGAACTGTTTTCCCATGAAGGGGACTAAACAAATAAACAAGCAAACAAGCAAACAAACAATTAAATGAATAAATAAAATTAACTTGAAGCCAGAAAGTAGTCTTCACTGAGAAATAGTTTTGCTGTTTTTGAAAATGAAAGGGTTCTTGTGTTTCAGCAATTCCCAAACATTAAGGTGCTTTTCTGTATAGAAAAGGGGTGTCAAACTTGATTTCATTGAGGGTTGTATTTGACTTCAGGGGGCCAGGGTGGGCGTGGCCAGCTCAACATCACTTGTGTAGAAGGTGCCTTTGGTGGTCGAGCACTCTGCCAGTGAAAATGGCTCCCAAACTCCGTTTTTGCCTGCAATAGCTTTCTGCAACCCTCTGCCAGCAAAAACGGAGTTCAGTAGGACCGCCTGTGGCCCTCCCGAGCTCCATTTTTGCTGAAAGATCACAGCAGGCCAGTCCTTTGCTGTTTCTAGGACAGTCTTGCAAGCCCGATCTAAGCATCCTATGGAGTGGATGTGGCCCCCGGACCTTGCGTTTGAGACCTCTGGTATAGAACAACTATATTTCTTATGTTACTTGATGATGAGAGAGTAATAGCTTATTAACTAAAAATTGGTAGTTCTTGCCATACAGAAAAGTGCTCCAAATCTTTTTCTAAATGAGAAGTTTTGAGACAACAACATTTATTGGGAGACAAATTCTATATATATGATTTTGGAAAAACAGGATGTAATACATTAAGGACAATTATGAGGATTGTACAAAGGACAAGGTGGCGCAGTGGTTAAATGCAGCACTGCAGGCTACTTCAGCTGACTGCAGTTCGGCAGTTCGGCTGTTCAAATCTCACCGGCTCAGCGTTGACTCATCCTTCCATCCTTCCGAGGTGGGTAAAATGAGGACCCGGATTGTTGGGGGCAATATGCTGACTCTGTAAACTGCTTAGAGAGGGCTGAAAGCCCTATGAAGCGGTATATAAGTCTAACTGCTACTACTACTGCTACTACTACTAAATTCAAAGAGAACATCTCCCCATTTGCACCTAATAATGGCACAAACATTCCTTGGCAACATCTATTTTTTTCCCTATTCTCTATCCCCATGTTACTTTTATCTCATTCCCAGCCCATGGCTTACACAAACTTAAGCTGTTTCCTTCTTTAGTCCAAGATTAACAAGGATAACAAGAAGTTTGCTGTATGAGTGGACTTTGCTTTGAGGAAAATCAGAAAATTAGCAATACCTGAGAAAAGAGATCAAAGAGCCAGGAGAGGATTTGCAATGGGGCTGTCAATGTCATTATAAGTTTTCTGCTCAGTCAGAAATACATGGGTAGCATTTCAATGCTGGGGAGATAACTTGGAACTGTGGAGAAGTGTCCGAAAACTTAATATAAAAAATTAAAGTAAATGAATGAAAACTGCTCATTGAAGCCATCACAACATCTGAAAAAAGATGGAATTATTCTCCAACAGAAGGTTCTCCCGCATCTCCCATGATAGTTATAAAGAGCAAAAGGAAATAATTTTAGAAATGCATGGCTGAGATTGAGAGAATATTTATTTATTTTGAGCATAATTTGAGACAACCTTTATAAAACTATTTTTGAAAAATCCTGGAGCATGACTGAAGTGTCAAATTTCTGGGGACAGAAAATTCTCCAGCTTCAAAAAGAAGGGAAAGTTTCATAGAATAAGCACTTTAAGAATGATAACTGAAAAGATTCTAGAGCAGATCACAAAGGAATTGATTCGTAAGAATCTTTAAACTAATGAAGTGAGCATGAATTTATCAAGAACAAATCTTTTGAGAGTAGCCTATCTCAATTTTTGACTGCATAATTTCCTTCTAAGGCTATGAGACTACAGAACAGTAGGCATAATACAATCTTGCTTTCAGCAAAGCCTTTAACTGAATATCTTGTGGCAAGAGGGGTGTATATGACTGAGGAGCCATGGCCTACTGAGGAGGTCCCTGTGAAAGCTGACAACTGCAGCTGAGACCAGAAGGCCTCTAATTGAGTGAGCGGGGAGATGTGATTTCCCACCTGTGACCCAAATGGCTGCTCCTTGCAAACCAGTCATTCACAGGTTTGAGTGTCAGGAGATGAAGCAATTAGTCCTCTTATTCACAACCATGGTGGAACCTTTTAAAGAATGCTAAGTTTGCAAGCCTTGCTTTCTAAATCATTTTCAGAAATTATTTATTAACCATCTTAAAGTTATTAGAGACCTTTGGAACAAGTTTGAAAAATCACCACCTGAGTTTATCTTCAACTATGAACAAAATTAATTATAAGCTTAAGAATTCAGTGAAACAACAGCAAAAAGCTAAATAAGTATCAGGCTCCAGTCATATTCCTTGCTGGATTTTTGGCCTGTCACACACTCTCTTATTTTACTATGCTGTTTCTGTTAAATCGGGTAATGGAAAGGCACACTCAGGCTTAGGCAACAACAGCTCTTTATTGTTACAGAAGAAGTATGTACAATCCAGCGAAGGTTCAGTCTGACAGCAGCCCTTTTATAGGGAGCTGTCAGACCCTTCAACCAATGAGATTGAATCTCTGTTCCCTCCGGAACAGAGGACCTTGGTGGAAACCATTATAACAGTTGCTAATATCTAACACCCCTCCCCTCTTAGATGGGATCAACCGACTTGTGACATAGTCATGCAGGTAGGCGGGCTTTTTGGTAGCTCTGCCAGACCTGCACAGTTCAGTTGGAGGGTGTTCTTCGGACAGATCGGATGGACCTGTTGGCTCTGCAGCTTTGCCTTGTGGAAGCTCCTGGAACCTTTCACAGGCCGCGGCTGGAGCATCTAGAGCCTGTTTGCTCGGAGCTTGCTGTGGGCCTGCAACACAAGTAGATGAGTATCCTGGTGTCTTCGGGTTTGAGTTGGCTGTGGAAGGAGTGACTTTGTGCTCCTTTTGGGTAGGGCTTTGGCTAACTAATGCAGGAATTACCTCTGACTGCCTAAGAGTGGAGTTGGAGAGGCGGCCACGGAGTTGGTCAATGTGCTTTCTCCAATTCCATCCGTCCTCGAGCTCTACGAGATAAGAGCGAGGCCCTGTGATGCCTATCAATGTGGCAGGAGCTCCCCTGGCGTAGTTGTGGTGATAAACTTAATCCCCTATGCTAAAATTCCAAATTTTGCTTGTTGAGTCTGGGGGCAATGTGGCAGAATAGTTTGGGTGTAGCCGGTCTAAGTGGGGCCTTAGCCTGCAACCCATGAGAAGCTCAGAGAGGCTTCTCCTTGTAGTAGTGCTTGGCATGATGTATTGAATTAGAAGATAATGGTCAACCCGTGTTTGCCAATCTCCCGGGCCCATCCTGGATAGGGCCTCTTTTGCAGATCTCACCATTCTCTTCACCTGACCATTGGAGGCCTGATGGAATGGCACAACCAGGGCATGTCTGATTCCCTGTGCTACTAAGTAGGTCTCGAGTTTCATGGCCATGAATTGGGACCCATTGTCAGAGACCAAGACATTGAGCAGGCCAATGTCTTGGTATGGAGAAAAGTCTCCGTAGTACCATGATGACCGCTTCTGCTGTAGTGGAGGTCATGAGGACTACTTCTAGCCATTTCGAGTAGGTGTCCACAACTACTAAAAGTGTCTGGCCATGAACTGGGCCAGCAAAATCTATGTGTACCCTAGACCATGGTGCTTGAAATTGCTCCCACTCCTGGACACCTCTGAGGGGCCTGGTTTGGACTCCTGGCACGGTATGCAGGTAACCACCCATTCTTCGATATCTCTGTCCATGTTAGGCCATCAAATGTAACTCCTAGCCAAAGACTTCATCCTGACAATTCCAGGATGCCCTACGTGTAAAGCCTCTAATACTGCAACTCGCAGTTTCGGTGGAACAATGACCCAGTCCACCCACAGCAAACAACCATTAATAACAGACAATTCATTTCTTTTACACTAATACATTTTGAAATCAGATCCAACAGGCCCCTTGGGCCACCCCCTCCACACCCATGTTTGATCATGGAGTCTCTTGCAGAGTGGCGGGCAACATCACTAGACGAGATGTAGTCAATAAGAAGGACTGGCGTCTTGGGGGTAGGGTCTGCAAGTATTTTGTCGGAGCTTTCATTGATGCCGGTCACTTTTAGGCCCAGGGCTTCGAACCAGTCAAGCCCCAGGAGGCTCTGCAGGTCACTGTTGACCACATCACTAGGAGCTGACCGCTGACATTTTTGAAGTTCACCCGGAAGGTGCCCTAGTCCATGATGGGGACTCGGTTCCCTTGGTAATTGCGAAAGCAGATGTCAGGGGCGCATAGATGCTGCTTCTTCAGGCTAGGGATAGCCTGCTTTAGTGTAGACCATGGCATGATGTCAATGATGACCCCGTGTCGATCTCCATCTCGCATGGAGAGCCCTCGATGAGGACTGTGACCTTCAGTTTTTTTCACCACCTTGTGCTGACTCGGCTGATTGAGATGTGGTAGGTGACTCTGGTGTCACCCTCTGAACGCCGTGGTGGCAGCTGCCATGCCCCTTGGTTGGGCCTCTGCTGGCGGTTAGCTTGGCTTCTGGGCTTCCAGGTCATCGTGGGGTGCTCACTTCTGCAAACCTTGGTGATGTGCCTCTTTCGCTTGCATCGCTGGCAGATAGCATCGTGGAAACGGCAAGACAATCCGGCATGATCTCCTCTGCAGCTTGCACAAGGTGGGAAACGTGGTTTGAATTTGCGCGCCGGCTTGGCACGGCTACTGTGCATGCGGCAGCTGTCATCTTCACTGTCTGAGCCCTCAGCCTCTGTAGCGTCGCAATGTCTTGTGGAGTGCTTTGGCGCTGCAGGGTTTCTGTAGACTTAACAGCTGATTCTGATGCCCTGGTTTCGTCCAAGAAAATTTGTAAAGTGAGATTAGATTTGGCAAGTAATCTCCTCTGTAAATTAATGTCCCGCACACCGCATATGATGCTGTCAAGTATAAGTTCGTCTAGGTCTCGGTACTCGCAGTACGCTTGTGGCCTTTCTCAGCGCCACAATGTACGCGTTGATCGATTTGCCTTCCTTCTGATTACGAATATTAAATTCGTGCTGGTGGACATGCTTAGACAGCTTGGGAGCATAGTGTGTCTTCAGCATCTGTTGGAGCATTGACCAAGTGACCGATTGTAGTGGCGTTGGCTCAGATAGGTCTTTGGCTGTTTCGAACACTTCCTGTCCACAGTAACCCAGGAACATGTTCTTCTTGCGGCCTTCAGAAAGGCCCATGAGGTCATTGGCTTCGAGGAAGCAGTCGAACCTCATCATATACGAGTCCCAGTGCTCGGTGACTGCGTCGTACAGAGTTGGTGGGGCGTGCATGGCCATTTTGTGTTCTGAGGGCGTTTTGAGTTGGCTGCTCAAAAACGACTGCTCGAAGCCGCACTGAGCTCTGGGCTGGATTTACTTGCTCGATTGCTACGCTCTTTTTGGTTCACCTAGTTTCCTTCTAATCCCACCTTCGTCAGCAGTATTAGATCAGGTAATGGAAAGGCACACTCAGGCTTAGGCAACAACAGCTCTTTATTGTAATGTACAATCCAGCGAAAGTTCAGTCTGACAGCAGCCTTTTTATAGGGAGCTATCAGACTCTTTGACCAATGAAATTGAATCTCTGTTCCTGCTGGAACAGAGGACCTTGGTGAAAACCATTATAACGGTTGCTAATAACTAACAGTTTCATTAGTGGGGAATTGGGAGAGGGAATAGTAAGGAGTGGAATGTTTTGTTGTCAAAATAAAAAAAAATCCTGCTAGAAACCAAGGTCATCTTTTGTTCTCCACACCTCTGAGCCTGACCGGAACTGGATGGGTGGAATTGCCAGTGTGGCAGTGGAAGATTGGACCATGTGATGGACTTGTGGGTGTGGGGGCAAGATCATGAACTTTCAACTGGGTGGGAAACCCCAGGAAGCTTTCAGATTCGGGTTAATGTCAGCATTCCAAATATCATCCAAAATTAAATCAGAGTCGAAGACAAAATATTCCACAGATGTACCAACATGTCTCTCTTAATAAATTGGAATTTAGAGGAATATTTTGCCTTGGACTCTGATTTAATTTTGGATGGTATTTGGAATGCTGACAATAAGATTTTGATTTAATACATGGATAAAGAGTCCAGTTAAATTTGGAATATTGAGTTTTACTATAAAATTAGCAAAAAAAAAAAAAAAAAAAAACCTTGCCTCTCATGAAAAACAGTTTATTTTGGCTATCTTAGGTTATTCTTAAATCATAACACATCTTAAGGTAATAAAGATGAGTGACTTTATGATTTTTATGACACTAGAGGAATTCAAGATTCTAAGTAGAAGGAAAAAATACCAAGCCTGCTTTTGGTGTTGGGGGTGCATAACAAATGTTGTAACACTGGAAAAGAAGATCTTTGAATAATGAAACCAGAAATAAGTAGCTACAATATCAGCAGAATGAGAGTCTGAATCTATGGATAGTCTATGTCCAAAAACAATTGATAAGGAAATGTCTGATGTGGAGTAAAATTTGTCTGATAAGAGAGAAAAAGTATTGAAAATGGAATTGCAAATGACAATCCAGGAGATTGATTTGATAAAGGACACTTATTAGGTATAGACAAGAAACCCCTTGAAAATTTAAAAATGCAAATGTCAAACCAAGAAAATGTCCTGGAAAATATTTTCTTATTGGTTCTACAAAAGAGATTTCTGAAACCCTTGAAGCCATTGAAAAAGCTGGTGTTTTATGAATTTGCTTCTATATAAGGGATGGTATATGGATGAAGAGAAATATGTTTATAATCTTTTAGGGCATGAAAACTAAATATGACTATACTTGTGATGAAGTTTAGAAGTCACTTCTTTATCTCTTTTCTTTTTATTTATTATATTTTTTCTATTTCTACTTATCTCCCTTTTTCTTTTGTTCTTGCACTTTATTTCTTGCTATCCTCTTTTTTTCTTAAAGTTTAGTTTGTACTAGTTTTTACCATTGTAGTAAATTTTTAAAATTAAAATTATATACAAAAATAAAAAAGATACAACAATTCTGGTTCAATTATCTATTTTGGGCAAAGTTGGAAAGGGAATAATTCCACTTGGTTCATGCAGCAAATAAAGATTCCTAGGACATTTTTGTTTCCAAGAATATAAGCACAGTGGTTAAATGCAGCACTGCAGGCTATTTCAGCTGACTGCAGTTCTGCAGTTCGGCTGTTCAAATCTCACCGGCTCAGGGTTGACTCAGCCTTCCATCCTTCCGAGGTGGGTAAAATGAGGACCCAGATTGTTGTTGGGGGCAATATGCTGACTCTGTAAACTGCTTAGGGAGGGCTGAAAGCCCTATGAAGCGGTATATAAGTCTAACTGCTATTGCTATTGCTATAATTTTATTGAGCCAACATGGATACGGGAGTAGCAAAGACAATTCTAACAGTTTCACATGCAAATAGCATAGTTAAACATTCTCCTTTCCCCCAAGTCCTTCCATTGTTACTTTATTCCTTCCAATCAATACTGTCAATTCAGTTCAGTTTGTTTGGGTAACAGGCTCTGACTAGTAGACTTTCTTAGCAGGTGTCCTTGAGTCTCAGGTCTCTCTGGGTCAGTGCTCTTTGCAGTCCTCCATCCCTACTTCTTATACCTCCCCTGTATTCCAGTCTATTCCCTCCACCCATTGCTTCTTGTTTGGCTGTGAACGGGGTTTGCAAAGCAAGCCAAGCCTCAGCCATGACAGGGAAGGGGACAGCTCAGGCTCATAAGCAAATTCATATATTGATGACAGCTTTTTATCAGTGAATGTGGATACGTCACCTACATGAAAGTGAAGAAAATTCACAAAGAGTGAATGTGAATGCGTGTATGTGTGCATGTAGCAATAGCAATAGCAATAGCAGTAGACTTATATACCGCTTCATAGGGCTTTCAGCCCTCTCTAAGCGGTTTACAGAGAGTCAGCATATTGCCCCCAACAATCTGGGTCCTCATTTTACCCACCTCGGAAGGATGGAAGGCTGAGTCAACCCTGAGCCGGTGGGATTTGAACCGCTGAACTGCTGATCTAGCAGTAGCCTGCAGTGCTGCATTTAACCACTGCGCCACCTTGGCTCCCACCTTTTCCTTTGATGAAATTATTGGCCTACTCAGGACTATGCCTCAAAAAGCAACTCTATAGGACCACTTTTGTTCTCTTTGTATAGTGGTTTAATTTTTACTATTGCCTTAAAGTAAACATGGTGATTGCAGATGTTATTCTGGGAGACATATCTCTGCCCCACAATTTATTCTAGAAAAGCCATATGGTGGCAGTCCTGCTGCCCTGCCCCCACAAGTACTGTTAATCAACAAACCCCAGGAAAATCATTTGTGTAATCCTCCTGATGATCAAGTCCAAGCTGTTAGGATTAAGAACAGGTCCACCTTTTTACAAGGGTGATCAAAGGCGGCTTGCAGGACATCCTGTTCCCATCAGCACTTTCTGTAGAAGTAGCAGTAGCAAGAACTATACTTTTCAATCATGCATGCAGGAAAAAACACTGAAGCAACAGAAGCAAAATGACATTTCAGAAATAGTACTAACTAAGCTCGTCTCCACATAGCGGATTACTAAAATCAAGCCCATGATCTTGAAATTTTAGTATGTTTCTGACTCTAAAGGCAAAATTTTCTTAAACAATGTTTGGGTTTGAACTTTACTAAGGAGGCAAACCAGTAGTCAGAATCTATTTAGTAAGTACCACATTTAGAAATGATGTCCATGTTGGGGGTTTCATATTCATAGTAGAAATATGCAATAACATTTGTAACACTATCTTCTCTGCCTTACAGTCTCCCACCCTCCCAAAATATATTTGTTCATTTCAGAAATGCTTCAGGACTGGGGTTGCAGATCTGGCTGTTCATTGTAGCCATAAAATTGAGAGGAATTATTTGTTCTCTGATCAAAACTGATGGGCTGGTAATTTTCCAGCAATAGAAGATACGCAAGTTCTTAGCATGCTAGGAGCATGTACAAGCAGTACTTTCTAAATCAGTATTTCTCAACTAGGGCAAACTTAGGATACATCAACTTCAACTTGCAGAATTTGCCAACCAGCGTGTTGAAGTGCATACATCTTAAAGTTGCCAAGGTTGAGAATCATTGTTTTAAATATTAGCACCATCCAATATTAAATCATTGAATGATCAATTTTAATTTGCTGATATGTTCAGGGACTTAAAACATAATTCATTGTATCTTTTTTTAACCATCAGGAAAAAGGAAAAAAGCTGTTTGGAATTCAGCTTTATTTCTGAATATTAGGGCATATTCTGTCCCATTCACTTTCTTTCTTCCTCTCTAGCCATATACATTAGGGATGTTCAACAAAATACTTTTGTTTCTTTCTTTTTTTCACTACTTAGGGGCCATAGGATCAAAACACTAGTGCTAGTTCAACAGGGAATGAATTATGGCTCTGAAACCTGACATAAATATGTTGAACTATTGCGGAAAGAACCGTAATCATATCCCTGATAGTTGGCAATTTGATATCAGGACACCGGGTTCAATTTCCAACCATCATTAATATGTGTCTCTATTTTTGCATCCATACATGTGTGAATTATTGAGGCTGGTACAAGGGAAGAGCACAATTGGAAGTTGTGCTCTTATATATTGTGTTCGTGTCCTTCAGATATTTTCAATCTTTCATTGCAGCAGCAGTGGTTCCATTGTGTTTTAAGACTGCCATTATTTGCCAATGCCAAAAAAGTCTTCAATCATGAGTTTTAATGATTATTGTTAATCAATCTGGAGCTCTGTTATTGGCTATAGAGGGCTTTCCAGGAGGCTCTGACAGCAAAATTGAGTCCAGGGGCGACGTGCACGTCAATCTGGACCTTGTTTCTTGGTTGCAGAGGGCGTTCTAGAAGGTTCTGATGGCAAAACAGAGGCCAGGGGTGACACATGCAAGAAGTGCCCACAGAAGTGGGCCTGCAAGGTGAGGCAAGTGTTGGGGTGTATGACGCTTGGTAAGTACGGCAGATGCACTTTCGCATCCCCCCCAGCTTAATTTTTACCAGTGGACCTTGCCCCACCCCCTGCACCCCGGGATGGGTGTGTTTTTAATTAGAGCTTAATTTGGGATAGTGCTTGTATTGGGCATACTTGTAAAAATCAAACTAGGACTTACTTTCAGGGTAGGTTATATTTTCAGGGAAACACGGTATGTACCTGTCTGTCTGTCTGCCTGTCTCTCTGTCTATATCATCATTTTATTTTGAGAGTGAGCATCAGAATTTCATTTTTTAATGTGCACCAGTGTGCTCACAGAAAAAGTGACAATAATGGTCATCTCAGCTCACTTCACCTGACTTCACCCCACCTTACCTATCTTCTCATCTTATTTGCAGGCCAGTGGATGAGAGGGAAGTAAATATCCACTGCCATAATTATTAAACTACACATTGTTCCATTTTATGTCTATGCTATTTAATTTCTGAAAAATATCCTGGATGCAATTAGTCAATTTGGGATTGGAATTGTTGTTGGAAATCTGACTTTGGTTGAACTGATTCTTCACACTGTGTTGACCACAAGAGGCAGTGCAGTAGAGATGAAGAGTTAGAATTTCCTCCTCCTTCCTTCTTCACCTTTCAATCTGCTTGCTCTTTGCCTCTGTGACTGTTAACCTCTGGTGTTTCCTTCCTGCTTTTGCCTTCCTAGCATATTTGCTCTGTTGTTCAAGTAAAGTTCCTCCTCTGCTGGGATGCGCTCAAATGTCTTTCTTCCCAGTTATTATTATGCTGGTGGTATGCAGCTCTGAGTTTTCCTACTGAATCAGTCAATCTGTGCAGATGTGTGCATCTAAACAATGGATCAGACAAGGGACAAACTCATTGGGGCTGAATCCCCAATAAAAATGGTTCTTTGGGTAGTTTCTAGGACCAGGAACTGGATAAACAAGTATGCAGCTTGAATATGCCTTTGGCAAAAGGTTTTTTTAATAAAAAAACCTGATAAACTTCTCGATAGTGTATGGTAAGGCAACTTTTCATCTTGATTACAACTCTGTCTATTATGCGACATAATATGCATAAAATAAAGAATTCTGCACGTATATTATAAGGAATACCATACACAGTATATTACATTGATTTTGAAAGAAATACCCTGATTGCTAATATTTTTTTTGCCTGACTTCAAGGTGCTGCTATATAAATTCTAATTCGCCCTGCTCTTCACTACTGAGGGGCTGTAGATTTTGGAAAGAAATTGGAGAGGCTCTTTTATTTTGGCTGACAGGTTACAAAATGCTCTCCTCCTGGACATTCAGCTTTATTTTAGTGATAGATTCAGAGCCTGTTTATACCAGCGTTTGGAACTTACCGAATGAAGTTTATTACCAAAATTAATGTTTATTAATGTTCTAATTATCATTATAGAGATTATCATGCTAGATTACTCATTTTCCTAGTAATATCTATAAGATGCATTGGTGTAGTCAAAAGCTATAAAATTGGTGTTTTAATAGCATATATTTGGAAGAGCATTTTCCTTTCCTCAAATGTCTTGTAATCCATTCTTCCTTGTTCTTTCACAAAGAAATGAAAGAGACAGTGAATATACGGAGACTGTTTCATTTTAATTGTCATTCATGCACCAAAACAGTATTTTAAAAACTTCTTGGCATGATCACATAAAACGTCTGTTCAACGTCTGAAGAAATCTGACACAGCTCTTGTTAGATAATATATTCTCTGCCTGAGTTACAGTAAGCCTGATGGAATTTACCAGCTCTTCAAATGAATATATGAAGAAAGGCATTGGGTCAACAGTGATTTAAATAGTACAGCTGTACCCATTACCCCAACTTGATCACATTGCTTTGTTTTTTCTTCTTTTCCCCTTGTTCAAAAATCCAGGTATTATTTATTTATAATAAATAAATGTTTTTGCTTTGGTTCTTGCATAATCAAAAGGTTTGTTGAATTTATTAGAAGAGTCAAGTATTTTTGTTGGCACATTTGCTCTGTTTGTATAAGGTTGCCCCTCATGGGAGTGTTTTCAGTTGGGTAAGTGAACACAAATGCATAGCTATCCACATTCTAATTATTCCTTGCAAATAGGATACACACATACTCTCCCCAGCTATATATCTGCAAATTAGCCATAGAACATGTATGCAACACAACATACTCACATTCTCTCTATGGACACTCAAACCTTACATATACATACACACTCACAAAAGCAATATTAGTTTCTATTCTAAATGCAGATATATCTGGTCTCTTTCATTCAGCCATATATACATACAAAATTTTCTTCAACTCTTTTTCACACTCATTTGGAGGCATAGTAGAAAACAGGTTAAACACATTCAATTCATTTCAATTCCATTTCTGAATTAGATCTGAAGGATTTCTTTCTTCTTATGTACATGACACCCAAGGCTATTGTGGTAATAAGAAGAATAAGCCCAATTGCAAGCAAAATCCACTGTCCTGCTTCTATTTGACCGTTGCTCAGTGGCATCCCAAGGAAATTGACTTCTGATTCACCTAAGAACCAAGAAAAAAATATAGATGAATGGATTTAAGTAAACTTATCCTAGAAGGCATAGGATCAAACTAAGCTGCATTTTTAAAAAAAAGCTAAGCAGGGTAGAAATGAGCATGGTATAGGGGGAAGAAGGAAAAAGAGGGCTTTTTAACTTTGTTCTCACTGTAGCCTTGCTATTTCACTGTCCACAATCAGCAGAAAGCTTAAAGGGTCCATGTGCAAACTTCCCCCTCCAATCCTCATTTCTGGAAAATACCAATGTTGAAACATTTAAATACCTGCGTAAGCCTGCCAGGTGTATTCAGGCCAACCCAGAGTTTCATTATTTTCCTTGTTCTTTTCGATGAGCCACCTTGTCAGTGGTTCGAAATAGGTCAGCAAAGCTTCAGCAGACATATTGGGTTGCCCTGTAATATTTTGCATGACTTCAGGCCATGGCCTGCTGAAGCCCAGCTTCATGGCATCCCTGTAAAAATAAATTGTTTATAGAAGATGTACATGTGCACTCCTCACTCCCCCAAGAAATACAACATTGTTTTACTAAATGAAGCTAAAGGCCCATCTATACAGAATTCTGTATTTTACAGAAGTCAGCCAGATCCCCACTGGCAATCTAAAAAGTCCTTTGTGTATCATTTTCATTTTCATTTATCTATCTATCTATCTATCTATCTATCTATCTATCTATCTATCTATCTATCTATCTATCTATCTATTAGAATTTGTCAAACAAAAACGAGAACAAGAATAAAATAATAGAAATACAGTGACAGGGATGATAAGCGCATTAATGTACTTATGCATGCCCCCTCCACTAACCATTTAAGTATGATGTAAGGTCCACAGAAGTCAATTTGTGACTGTAACTGTGAAAATTTGTAGCTGAAACAACTGAATCAGGTAGAGCATTCCAGACTTTAACAAATCTATTTCAGAAATCATATTTTTACAGTCAAGTTTAGAACGATTTATGTTAAGTTTAAAGCAGTCAGTTGTTAGAATGCGCATTATTATGATTAAAACAAAAAAAGTCTCAAGTGACACAGTTCTAAGTTATCCAAACTGAAAATTTCAAGTCTAGCAGCATAGGGAATTCTATTGTGTACAGAAGAGGGCAAGCCTGCTCAATTGTATTGATGTCAGATATATGGTGGGGATTCCAAACAGTTGAACAATACTCTAAGATTGGTCTGGCATACATTTTATAAGTTCTAATTAACAATACAATGTTTCCAGAAAAAAAACTGTGCAAAAATAAATTTACAAGTCTTAATTATTTTTTAGCAATGCTGTTACAGTGTACTTTGTCAGAGATAAGTAAACCTGGGTCCCTGACAAAGTGAGGGTCATCAGATAGTTCAATGCCACCTAGCTTATATTTGACATTCTGATTATGTTTACCAACATATAAGACACAGCATTTATTGATTGAAATTTGAAGTTGCCAAACAGATGACCATCCAGACACATAGTCGAGATCATTTTGCAAAACAATAGAATGATCTGTAGTATTGAATAAATTTACATCATTGGCAAAAAGAATGCAATTGCTTTTAATTTTGATCACATAAATCGTTGATATAGAGCCGGGATGGCGAACCTATGGCATGCACCCTACAGGTTGCACGTGGAGCCATTTCTCAGGACACATGAGTTCAGCCTTTTTTAAAGCCATTTTTCACCCTCCCCAGGCTCCAGAGGCTTTATAGGAGCCTAGGAAGGGTGAAAAGAACCTCCCCCACCCCCCGGAGGCCCTCCGGAGGCTTCAGGAGCTTCCCTGAAGCCTCCCGAGCGCAAAATTCCCAGCCTTATGGGCAAACTGGAAGTTTGGGAACGGACTTATGGTTTACTCATGGGACCGTTTTTAGTCCTCCGGAGCCTTCAGGCCTCTGGGGAGGGGGAGGCTATTTCTGTAGTCCCCAGGCTCTTATAAAGCTTCTGGAGCTTGGGGAGGGTGAAAAAAGCATTCAAAAAATGGGAGGAGCGCCTGTCATGTGCACATGCGCACAGGAGGTATCGTGCATTGCATTCTGGGTGCGGCACACCCATGCACGATGACACTGCGCTCTCCCCACTTATGGCACACGAGTCAAAAAAGGTTCGCCATCGCTGATATAGAGCAAGAAAAACATGGAATCTGACTCTGCCTTGCAGAACACACTGTTAACTGATGCATGATTAGACAGTGAATTGTTGCCTATTTTGATTTTCTGCAGTCTATTAGACAGGAAAGAAACAATCCACTTGTGCAAAGGACCAGAAATGCCATAAGAGTTTAATTTCAACAGCAGTTTATCATGTATTACTGTATCAAAAGCCTTACAAAAATCATTGTAAATTTCATCTACAGCTTGGCCTTGATAAAGGCAAGTAGTCCAGATATTTCTACAGTGCAAAAGTGGTAGATGAGTTTTTCTTAAAGCCAAATTGTTTGTTGGGTAGCAAGTTGTTTGTGAACAACAAACAATGGATTGGTTTCTAATTGATTCCATAACTTTGCATGTAACAAAACCCAAAGAGATTGGTTTATAATTTTCAACTGAACTAGGGTCACCCTTTTAAAAAATTGGTATAACTATAGCTGATGACCAAAGAAAGGCAGAGAACTAGTTCGAAACAATACTTCAAAAATTGTACACAAAGGTTCAGCTGGGACAGTAGCAAGCTTTTTCAAGAAAAAAGCACATAAATCATCTGGTCCTATGGATAGCGATGTTTATAAATTACATAATGCTAATTCAACATTATCCATTGTAAATTTAATAATCAGCAATTTGATACAACTATTTGTGGTCTGACTTGTGAATGAAGGATTGAAACCATTGCTATCCACAAAAACTGAACTAAAAAATGAATTGAAAAGATTGGCGTGACCAGCATTGTCATTACAAACAACCCCATTTTGCCCTTTTAAAGGTGGAATCACTTGCAAATCTTTAAGTTTCAAAGTTAACAAAGTTGTAAAAGGCTTACATAGAATTTGAGTTTAACAGCTTTCCCTCCTGTTTTCATCCTTTATTTTATAAATCTACATAATAGATTTTCACCTAGAATTTTTGGTATTTTTTTCTTTCTTGGTTTATGAAGATTCCATAATTCTTAATGGGAGCCCTTTTTTTGCCTTGTATAGTTTTTGTTTAACTAACCCAAATGCTGCCTTGCTATATATCTCAGCATTTTTGATACAATTTGCTTTTGTTTTTGTAACTGACATCCCATTTGAGGATACTTTTTTGCTATTAGACAAGTTTCTTCTTTGTTGACTACTGAAACGGCACAAATACAGAATATATGATTTGTTGGTGTTATTTGAGTTGGAAGTTATTTCAGTTGGGGATCAGCTGAAGTTTTGGGAAAGATGCCAAATTAAATGGTCTTTCAGTCCCTTGCATGAGCTGGTTCATATTTTGAACTCTCTGCAACAATATATATTTGTTTAGTTGTGTGCTGGCAATAATTCAAAGTGTATCTTGTCAGTTTGAAATAGCACACACTGAACCAGAAAATAAAACATTTTTATCTGACAAATAATGGTTTAAAGCTTGATGATTTAAAACATCAGAATGAAATCCAAGTAAATTGGAAGACCAAATTACCCACCAGTAAATTGCCAAGACCTTTATCGATAACTTTCAAATTTAAAATGCTAGTTTTGTCTCAATTTGATTAGTAACAGTTCCCCAATCTTTGGAGCAACCTGTAATTAACCAAGACTTGCTAATTTAATTTTAGAATGAGGCAGAAAATTCTCTAAGTATCATTCAATAGTAGTTCAAGACAATTAAACACCTAATAATTTTTTGTCCTTTTCTAAAATTCAGTCACCTGCCTTGCTGAGCCAACATTACCAGTCTCTTTATAAGGATGATGATGAGGGTTTAGCAAAAAATGTTTTTAAAAATTGCATTTGAAAGCTAATTTGCATGCATTTTCAAATTATTACAAAATCAAAAATTGTTTGAAATTCTCCATTTCAGTTGCCAAAAACAATTTATCATGTACTAGGGGAAAGCTAGTACAAACCTTAATATTTATGAAAATAAGATGCAAAATACATTGTATTAGAGAAATACGGAAACTATATGCTTAAAAATACATATGTTTAGAGAAATAAATTTTAGTGCATAATTTTAAAAAGTTTCATTTGATGAATCTGAATTTTTTGCATATTTGCAAAAAAGAATCATGAGAAAATGTAAAATTTACACATCTCACCCTAAGATACTCACCCTAAGATTTTCCCAGCCTCTTTAGACTGGTAAATGTCACATTTGTATAAAGGTCCTGTATGGCCAGCAGCTTTGCACAGAGCTTGGTGAAACTGAAATTGGATTATAAAACTGACAAAGTACCTGGAAGAGAAATTGAAGAGATAAAAGGGGAGGTCAAGACCATTCTAGGAAAAAGTGGTGATGTAACATTTCATAAGTCACAGAGGTACACAAGCCAGCAAAAAAAATCTCCTTACCTAACATATGGGACATTAGCAGGAATATGGAATTTTGCTCCTGCATCAAAATCTTTTTCTGATCTTGGTGTAGGAGGACATAAACCTTGGTATTTCAATCTACAGGTAAGGTAAATTGAGAGAAGATAATGTTCATTAAGGAATTTGAAAAATGAAATAGTTTCAAGAGCTATATTTACAGGATTGAAAAATAATTATTTTTCCTTTCTATATAAAAAACTAAAATGCCTTCTGAATTTCTTTTTCCTTCAGGACCTTTCAGAATCATTATGCACACGTTGCTGCAAAAACTAGACAAATGATTTGTTCCCAAAAGAACAATATTTTCAATGCAGGGTTGATTTTATCAGTGAGATAGGCAGTGCATGAATGAATGAATGAATGAATGAATGAATGAATGGATGGATGGATGGATGGATGGATGGATGGATTTTTTTAATTCCCTAGAATTCCTTCAGCAAAAATAATACACAGGATAGGTTTGAAAGGGGAATACTTTTCCAAGTATTCTTTTAGGAAGCCCCTAAAGGTAAGGCAAAATTATTATATTTTGATCTTTAACTATATCTGAAATAATTCAGTTATGATTATGTTTACTCTCACTTCACTTTCTGTAGTTTTGGGCCAGACCTGGTTCACTTCTTTGTAAATTCTCAAGATTTAGTTCTGTTACCAAAATATCAATTTTCTTATTAGACAGTTGCAAATTAATCACCTGAGATTCCACCATTGTTGGTTGTACTCATTTTTTGGAATACGCCCATCAAATACTTTCCATCTCCATTGGTCGATCAGGTAGCCAAAGGGCAGGAAAGCAATCTTATCCAGTGCAATGCTCATCAGGTAGTTGATATCACT
This sequence comes from Thamnophis sirtalis, assembly GCF_051295495.1. NCBI lineage: Eukaryota > Metazoa > Chordata > Lepidosauria > Squamata > Natricidae > Thamnophis > Thamnophis sirtalis. The sequence continues at coordinate 87,462,705 of NW_028261384.1, read as the reverse complement.
CTCTGACCAAGAAGAAAATGTTTTTTAACAGATCAAGGTACCTGGCAAGTCTTGTGCTTTACTCTTCTACTGCCTCTACTGTGATTCATGACATGTTTTTCCCCTTTCAGCCCCTAATCTTAATTGGCAAATTCTACAATATTGCAATATTTTAATAGTTGCATCTCTCTGTCTCACTCTGTCTCTCTCTGCCTCTGTCTCTCTCTCTGCTTTCTCTGTGTCTCTCTCTGTCTCTCTGTCTCTCTCTGTCTCTCTCTCTCTCTCTGTCTCCCTCTCTTCTGTCTCTGTCTATTTCTGTCTCTCTGTCTGTCTCTCTCTGTCACACACACACAATCCCCAAAAACTAATCTGTCTGCAATTAAATATTTAATTCAAAATATCTTGCACTAATATTAAAAACCAGCATGGGATGAAAAACAACACAATTAATATTTTGTATTTGAAACATGCAAGATGAATTTGATTCAGAAATGTCTCTACCCAAAATCACAAATGAGTCTTAATGGGTTATAAGACACCATGAATCTGATGCATCAGTGCTGAACATTTCTTAAAAACTGAATCTGACAGATCTACCTTGTAATGAAGTATCCCTATTAGCTTACCATAGTTTTCTTCTAAATGTTCAAGCAGCTTGATTTTATGCAAATGCTTTGGGGTTGACACTGATAAAGCCAAAACATCACCAATGGCTTCATGGAAACCTGGATTGGCCCCATCACGAAATGAAATGGGCTGATCTTTATACTGCAAAAAGTATTGGACATGACCCATTTCATGGTGAACTGTTATTAAATCATCCATATTCACAACAGTGCATTGTTTTATCCTGAAACAAGAAAATAATAAAAATAAAGTGAAGAATCTCTTGAAAAGAATGGAATAACCAAGTAATTTCTCAGTGCTTTATAAAATAATCTGCACAATCCAGGTCCTAGAGAACCATAGGTAGAATATAAATTTATATCACCTGGTCTAATTATAGTGGTGTTTATAATTACTTGATTACAGTCAGTTATAGGCTTCCTTGTTCTTTATAAGCTTAACTCAGAAAGATGCTTACAGAACAGTGTTTCCTAATGATGTTTGCATGTGAACTGAGCCACAAAGTACAACAAACAACAAAGATACACACACCCATTCACTCCTGGGCCCAAATATAGTCAGCTACCTGGGCCAAGTTATCATATAATATTTGGAACAAATATCCCACATTTCATCAGTAATTACAAGACCGTAATCTCAAAAGGCCATCAAATCTCTTCCTAAAGTCAACCCAGAGAGATTTCTTGTTTTAAGAAATGTTTCAGAAAATTTATTAAGAAGCAATTTCTTTACAGACCACTGACATATCAACATGTGATATTGGAATATGAGATTAGTGTGATAAAGTCAGAAACAGAGCCAAAAATGTTTGCTGTATGAAAATAACATGAAAGCAGTTCTAGAGAGACCTGCAGGGTGAAAAACTCTATGTCACTCTGGGACATACTTTGAAATGTACAAACAGTAGGATTAATCCCAAATGTGACTCATGTCACCCTGGAGTATCAGCTCATATATAATTCCTAGTAAAATGCAGTAAGGGATACTGGTAACTAACAAACCATAAACATATTATTAGCTACAATGAGCCCTTTTAATGAAGTCTCCCTGATTTTCACAAACTTTATTCATTTAATTCAGTGTGCAATCACCTAAAGTCCTTGCGATTGTAGAAGTCCCAGGCTGAAGCATGACAGACCACTTCTCTCCCATCTGATGGCTTTTCCAGCATAGACTTTTTCCAGAACTCAGGTGGCATAGGGATAAGTCCCAGTGACTTGAAGAAACTGTCAGATTGTTCAAACATCTTTGTTGGGGTCCAGCCCTATGGAAAAGAGAGCAAATGTGCCAAAAGTTAAAAAGCTGGCAAAAGGGGGTATGAGAAAAAGACATGTATATTTTAAGACAGTAGCATATCACCATTTCTGGCTTTGGTATTCTTGCTGTAATTGAAGATAATCTTAAATGCCACATAAAAACAGGAAGATAATTATAAAATATTAACTGTGCAGTGCAGAGCAAAATAGGACAGTGATTTCAAAACAGGGATAGCGTGCAGAACTGAAAGCAGGAAGGAGAAAGAATCTCCAAAAGCCAGATTTCTCTTGTCTTCTTTCCTAAGATTTGTAACTCCAGTTCAGTCCCACAAAAATGTGTCCATTCATAGGAACTGAAGTCAAATTACCTAGTGGTGGGCATGCGCATAAGTATCTGGGCAGGTGGGTGGAGCCTCCTGCCACAGCTACTACCAGTTCGTCCGATCTGGGCCAAACCGGGAGCAATCCACTTCTGGAATTACCACTCTATCTGGCTTCAAAAGATAGATAGTAATGGCCACACCACTTTTGATTTCAGCCATATGCCCGATACAGTATATATTTTGCTCCAGATTCCCATTGAAGAAATGTGGCTCAAGAGAGGACCTAGCTCCCCAGTTCTGCTATATTTTGATAATTTATAACTAAGTTAGATAGACTTCTTTTTTTTTTTGGTGTTGTAATCTCTTTATTGTTTTGCATTTTTTAAATAAAATAAACAATACATGTTCTTTTATCTAAAAACAAAGTACTCTCTTACTTCATCTCCTTTTTTCTTATACCCAGAGTAACATAACTAGACAAAACTAATCTGTGTAAGAAAAAATAGATTTTCTTAGTCTATCTTAATCACATATTCAGTGAGGATTGTAATGGGTACTACGGTGACTCGGGTTTTAGTTTGGAGAAGAACCTGAATCATTGCAGGATAGACTTCATTCTTGATTACATCATCTAACATCATACAACATCTAACATAAGAACACAAGATACATTCTCGGGGGCAATTTTGACTGTGGGAAATCCTCCCAATGGAGATTTGTCATATTTTGAATTTTAAAGACAATTTCTGAAAGAAGTTATTATTTCCCTTATTTATGAGTTGCAGTTGGGCAAATTTAATTAATATATGGTTGTTTTTTTCTTTTGTACTAATCCAGATATATTACTGCTCAAAGCAGATTCATGGAACATAATTCAAAAGATATTTTAGGATACAACAGGAAGCAGATTTGGAAGCAACAATATTTAATAGTACTAAAGCTCAGATCCAAATGAAACCTCCCTTCCAACTTCCTGTATACAATAGGGAAGGAAGAGTGAGTGGCTGGATTCAGATATAGAATTAATGTTTGTCTGAATTTGGCTTAGTACAATCCCTAAAATCAGCTAGTGTGGATTATTCACTAAAACATGGCAAAATTTCTACATGATGTAGAAATCCAGAATGAATCAAAAGCACATATATTTGAAACGTGATCTTAAGTATTAAGTATATACTCAAGTATTAAGTATATATAAAATTGAAGAATATTGGAATGTGATAGCTTAGAGCTACACCATAAGCAACTAAAAAAAGGGCAACTAGTTTTATTCTGGAGAGTTTTTAAAGAGGGAAAGAATTATGTTCAGTTCCTATGAGAAAACATTGCAAGTAACAATGGAATAAAATCTAGTATTTCAACCTGCTGTTTCATTGCTGGAGTAGCATCCACTTTGGTAGCATCAGGGTATGGCATAACAAGGTCAAAAATGTTTGCCCATGATTGTGCCCACATGTTACCTAAAAATAAAAAGTGAAGTTGGTTAATAAGTAACCAGAAAATAAATAGGGAGGGAAATAAATCAAATTACAAGATGAGGCAGTGGGGGAAGATCTCTATGTTTGAAGAGGAGTTAAAAACTAATGAAATGTTTGGCTTATGATATCCAGATAGGTATGTGCAATGCTGTTGCAGCTGTCACATACAAATAGTTTTATGTCCAATTACATTTGTCCCTTGAGTGTTCATATAGACACATTATTTTTTAAACATTTATTTGATTTTTTTAAAAATAGAAGCAATCTATATTTTACTTCTCCAAGTACACTCAGATTACTATATTTGGGAAAAATAGTGGGAATTATGGAGAACAAAAGTTGAAAACTACCACCTACCAATTTCAAAGGTAAATATCCCATCTATGTATATTGTGGACTGGCTATCATAGTATTGCTACTTAAATTGGGCTTCAAAGGAAAAGGATAAAATGCAACTGGATCATGTTTTCTGCAGCATAGTTGACATGTTTTGACTGTGTTCCAATTATTACTTGATTCTTCAAAGCTCTATCTCCCCCTAAAACTCTTGCTGTAGAGTACCTTAACCTGGAATTGTATGTCCAGGTTGTGAATGCATTTATACTTGTGTATAACAGTCATGATCCTGAGTCATGATCCTGAGTCATTGTTCAACTGGGATCTTGCCTCTACCACTCAGTGTGACTGTGGTGCTTCTTGACAAAATATCCATCACATTGTGTCCAAATGTCAATCAAGAGCCTAAAAAGGTAAAGGTAAAGGTTCCCATTGCACAAATTTGCTAGTCGTTCCCGACTCTAGGAGGTGATGCTCATCTCTGTTTTAAAGCCAGCTGTCCGAAGACGTCTCTGTTCTCATGTGGCTGGCATGACTAAAAGCCGAAAGTGCACGGAACACTGTTACCTTCCCACCAAAGGTGGTTCCTATTTTTCTACTTGCATTTTTTACCTGCTTTTGAAGGTAAAGATTTACCTGCTAGGTTGGCAGAAGCTGGGACAAATAACGGGAGCTCACTCTGTTGTGCGGTGCTAGAAATTCGAACCGCCAAGCTGCTGACTTTTCTGATTGACAATCTCAGCGTCTTAGCCACTGAGCCACTGCATCCCTTGATCAACAGCCTACATTGGCCCAATGTCTGATTTTTTTAAATTGAAGTACTACAAGTCCATGTATCTGTCATACATTAAATGAATAAATCCTGAGTCAAATTTTATGGGGAGCATTTTATTGGTTGATGGATCCCTGCCTGCCTTTGTTATAAAGCTCTTAAGAAAAACTGAAAAGCAAAAGCTGATTACTAAGTTCTGTTACTACTTCCAACAATTAGAAATAGGTCTCCAATGGACCAGGTCTGCAAAACTTAAAAGAAATGTAGGAAGTTTCTGGGGATTTGCTCAGTATACCCATTGTCCAATGGCTAGAGCAGCCCTGAGTGGAAAGACTTACCTAGCAAATGAGCTGGAATTGGGCCTCTGAGGTTGATGCGCTTTTCTCCATATTTTTTGTATAGAGCCCGGCGTACATAAGCATGCAGATTGAAGTATAGTGGTTGAAGCTGATTCCAGATGTTCTCCAGGTCAGTTTCAAAAGTTGGAGTTTCATAAAGAGATCTCCAATAAGCACCTTTGTCTGCATGTCCTGTACATACACATACATATATTGTGAGCCTAGATAAGCTCTTTAATATTATGAGACAGCATATATATGCAAAAATATATTCTACTCCTTTTCTCATATAACTTACACCCATATAGCAAAGAGAAAAATACTGATTCTTACCCCTTTATTTAAACTATGAAAATAGTACTGATTATGAGGCACTATAGGACAGTTTCTGACACCCAAAATCATTCATCCTGACCAAGCCTAACATTTTGCAAAAGTAATATGCAATACGTGAACATCTAGATGAATCTAGTCTTTAACAAAACTGGCTAATTTGTATAAAATCATTACTGTGAAATGACATCTAAGAGTATATGGGTTTAGGGTTTTATTAACACTTATAGGCCGCCCTTTTCCCTGAGGGGACTCAGGGCGGCTTACATAAAATCAAGGGAGGGATATACAAACAATAACACATACAAAACATAAAATAAAATAATGAGCAACATTCATTCATCATTCGGGTGGGGGCAATTATCTTTGTCCCCAGGCCTGACGGGCTAGCCAGGTCTTAAGGGCTGTGCGGAAGGCCTGGACGGTGGTGAGGGTACGAATCTCCACAGGGAGATCGTTCGAAAGGGTCGGAGCTACTACTGAGAAGGCTCTCCTCCTTGTAGTTGCCAGCCGGCACTGGCTGGCAGATGGAACTCGGAGGAGGCCTAGTCTATGAGATCTAATTGGTCGCAGGGAGGTAATTGGCAGAATGCCATTTTTGTGATTATTCTATGACAGACCGCTATAGCAACAATTGAAATGCTTGAAAGTGTGAGCGCAGATTATTTTCTTTTAGGATAATTTTTATTTTATTGATATATTATTTTATATATTTTCCATGTTTAATACTTTTTATAATTCAAGGCAACAAATATACATAACACTACTTCTTATTTTCTTCACAATAACCCTGAGAGGTTGGGCTGAGAGAGAGAGTGATTGGCCCAAGATCTCCCAGCTAGTTTTCATGACAAGGGTGGAACGAGAATTCACAGTTTCCTCAATTCTACCTTGGTGCTTTATTGACTTGAGCAAACTGGCTCTTCCTATACCATCAGTATTTCCACAATAACTCTAGCTTTTGAGTTTTATTTTTAATTGTGTTGGTTCTATAGCTTTTGAGTCATCACCTTTTCCTTGATCACATTATTAAATTTCTTTACCATTTAATTGGACAGCTGTGTTGCTCAATTGTACATATCTCTCATAGAGTTTTCGGATTTTCTTTCCTGATACATCCCGCCAATCTTTCCAGGCATTAAGAAGCTCATCATAATCTCTTGATGTAGCCATAGTATCTGTAAGGTCTGAACAAGGAATCAGTGCACATATTAATAATGTTTATAATTAGACCCTTATTTCCCAGCTAAACCCTTTGCATTCCCCTCATTGTGCATATTTTGTATGGGAAGAATGGGAATTATACTAACAGATTTGAAGGCCACTAAGCTGAGAGAGGTCTCTCTACATTTTAAAAGCTGAATTCTTCTGCATACTTTGTTCTTCTCAAAGAGAACTAAAGTGCAGTGAAATATATTCCCCTACATATTTTAAAAAACGCTAACAATACAGCAATCTATATCCAATTCTGTTTTCATGAGCAAGATGTTTCTCACAAGCATCAAAATAATAATTAGCACAACATTATTTTCCCCAATCCATTTCTTACTGAACATCTGGGTGCTTTCCTGTTGAAGATGGATTGTTCCATCAAAGAATTCCGCTGACTCAAAACTACTTGAGAGCCTCCTTTGTTGCATGTCTAAAATTTGTGGGATCTGTTGTGTGATAACAACATTCCTGATTTGAACCCTTTAGGGCTGGACAGTTAAAATTCCATGCTAATGGTCATGGAAGCTGTCTTGCAGCGGGGAAAGGGTATTTTCAGCTCTGCGTTCCTTATGAAATATAAATTCTACTTCTCATGGTGACAAGGTGATCTTGAATGTAAATTTGTAACTCCAAAATTTCATGTCTATATCAATTCCAGGTGAGTTTCAAGAAATTACGCTGGAGCAATAAGAGACTATTCATTAAAATTATGTGACAGTGATAGGACTTACCAGGATCTAATGCTTTGCAGTCTGTGCCTGTTCTGCAGACTTTGGCTACACTATACGTTGTCTCCATTTCTGAGAGCAGGTGATTATACTGAAAGAAATAAGATTATTCTACCATACAATATAGAAACTGGCTTATGTCTTCTCTAGTTTACAAGTTGACCAACTCGTTCTACTAAAGGATTTTAATGGTAAACATATTATATACCATGAAATTGATAAAAATGGATGATAATGGCACTCCTTAATCATTCAATTTTTACAACAACAACAACCCCACAGGATAATATTTGGGAAATTAATTTGTTGAAATTAATTATGCTGAATTTGTGATGCAAACAAAATAAATAATGGAATAAAAACCTGTTCATGTGTTACAGAACTTAGTAGTATTCTTTTCACTGTGTCCATCTGGAGAATTACTCATTCATAACATACTTTCTTGTTCCTTTATTATCAAAAGATTATCTATAGCTACTAATGAGTTCATCTCAACTGAATTCTAGCATAATCTTCAATCAGAAACCCAGCAACTCCTCAATTTTTGCAATATGATAAAAATATAATATCATATAAAATTATCACATTACCAATAGGCCATCAGATTGGCAGCTTTAAATTTTACTTACTGTAAGAACTACTACATTGTTTTTTATTGCTTTATAATTATTATATAAATTACTTAAAATCTTAGAAACTGGAGTTGTTTATGTGAATCCACTAGCAAGGATCTCAGGCATCAGAGGAATTTGAGGAAGAAGAGGGATGTCATTGACATACTGAATAGGCCCAAGTAACTAAGAATGAGAACAAAGGAATCCATTACATGCAAAAGCAAAATATTACAAACTTCCATTATTATGCAATTCAAGAATTTTATAAAGCACTATAAATAGTATCTCCTTTCAATCTCACCTCCTTCAGCTCTGCTTCAGGTAAGGCTGCCTGCTCAATATCACTTAATTTCTTCAGAATACGTTTTATTTCAAAATCTTTGAAATCAGTGGAATCAAACTGCCGAGCCTTTAATCCATTTTGCAGAGTATGGTTTGACATTGCAAGATTCTTCTCCAACTACAAAGGGAATAGGAAAAAATGAAGATGGATAATAGAACAGGAGTTTTTTTCTCCAAAGTAACAAATATGTTAATTCAAATAATAATCTGGTGTGTACAGGGCTATTAACAGTACTAACACCACAGATCTGTTACTAGCAATTGCAATTACTAACAAACTAGCAATCTATTGCTAGCTATTCAGAAAATCCAGATTATTGTTTAGTAATAGACCTGCATAAGAGAATTTAATCTGGCAAATCATAGGGAATGCATGATATAATCAGTGGTGGGTTCCTACCACTGATTACACAAATCGGTAGTGGTTTGACGGCCTGGGTCTCTGGAACTGGCAGCGAACCAGGCCTGCTATGCCCCCGAACCAGTGCCATGGGTGCTGCCATCTTGTTTTTTGCTTCTGCACATGAGCAGAACAACTTTTATTGTACTGTGCATGCACATGCGTGTGCATGCACCAGTGGTGGGTTGCAAGCAGTACGCCCCGGTACGGGCATACCGGAGCCAGCCTGGAGCACCGGATACCAGCCTGAGCTCCTTACCAGCCTTTTAAGTCTTCTGTGCTTCTGCACATGTGCATGGCATGTACAGCGCCTGTGCTCCGCTCCGCTGAGCAGCTGGAATATTGCAGAAGCTCGTGGAGGTGCTAAGATGCATACACATGCTGCATGTGTGTGCATGCGTGCTGCGCGCATACATTTGGACGCCGCTGGGCTTGTTCCAACTGTACCAGTTGGAATGGGATCCGAAACCCACCATTGGGTTATAGTTATATATGAAGTACAATTCCAACAACAAGAAGTTTTCAGAATCTAGGGGTACTGGGAATAAGTGAAATGTAGCAAGAATGTCTTAGTTTTGGACATTCTGTTCAAATCTTCACCATTCAGTTTTCAGTGATTTACAATACAATAAAGGAGGGAGGGAGGGAGGGAGGGAGGTGGTGGTGGTGGTGGTTAAGTTAGCAAAAATTGCTTCCAAAAATAATGTCAGAAAAATACAAAATTAAGGGAGGAAAGTGCTTATACAAATAGGTCTTAATAAGAAAAACCAGTTGCACTGTAGCTTACAGTACAATAAAGGGTAGTAATAGTAGCAATAGCAATAGCACTTAGACATATATCACTTCACAGTGCTTTATAGCCCTCTCCAAGTTTTTTACAGTGTCGGCATATTGCCTACAACAATCTCCGTCTTCATTTTACTGACCTTGGAAGGATGAGAGGCTAAGTCAACCTTGAGCCAGTGAGACTCAAACTGCCGAACTTCTGACATCCAGCAATCAATAGTCAACAGAAGTAATCTGCAGTACTGCATTCTAACCACCGTGCCACCATAGCTCAATATAATATTGATATATCTTGATGTGCCTCTATATTTGACAGTTCTAATAAATCGAACATAAGCAAAATATTTCACTCTTTTAAGCCTGGAATATTATCTGTTTTCCCTGTTTCTCTTTTGGATTTCCTGCAAGGATTACTTAGCAGTATAGACTTCCCTACCATAATCTTTTTGTTATGTTCAGTAATGTTGACATTGTACGTCCAAAGGGCCTCTGTGTAAGCATTCCACACCACTTCAGCTGTGCTGTTGTACTCTTCTAAGAATGCTTTAGCTTCAGTTTCATCAGTTATTTTATCTGGAAGATAGAAAGATGAATGTGTAAATATACACATATAGAAGTATACATGTGTGTTTAAAAATAAATCACCATCACTTGGAAAAAGAAGTTGAATTTGTTTAATTATTATCAGTATAGGTCTAATTTGTAAAAAAGAGACCACCAAGATCCCAAATTGTATCCAAATTATATTAGTTATGATCAGAGGTGATTTCCAGTGGTTCTCTCCGGTTCCGGTGAACCGGTAGCAGCGGCTGCAGGAGGCTCTACCCACCTGCTCCAATGTAACGCACAAGACTGTGCATGCGTAGAAGGCGGTACATGCTCACATTTGTGAACTGGTAGGGAAAGTAAGTGAATTCCTCCTCTGGTTATGTTAGAATCAGAATGATCTCCACCCCGTCAGCTAAGTATGACTGATGCTGCCAGATATCTGAACCGACAAAGGAGATCATGCACAATTGGAAAGGAGGGAAAAGGAGAATACACTAACTGTTCAATTTTCTTGGCAACTATGGCAAAAATTATAGTGAAAAACTGCAGCAAAAAAGGACTTAGGCTTATATGTATATGAAATTACTTTTTCCAGCATCAGAAAGACTGTTTTTTTCAGTCACAGGATTATGCTAGAAACTTCAGCATATTATTGATGTAAGATATTTTTCCCCAGTTTCGGGAAGTAGCACAGAATATACTAGCCAACTAATTAAGGTCACAGAACTTATTATCTGGCCTTAGCACTTATTAGTGAAGGAATATATACTGAGAGACACTCTCTAATATTCTTACCTTATACCACACAAAATATGATTATGTGAAGCATATTCTACAAATGAGCTCTGGAACTTTCATTAGAGGTAAGACAACTCCATTTCCTGACATTTCTCTTTGAGGTATGCGGTGGCACCACTAATTTGAGAAGCTGACCTCACTCAGTGGAAGATTAAAATGAGCACACAGGAAATTTATATTTTAGAAACCATTATTGATCACAGAGAGAGCTGTCTTTCAGGTTATTTGTTGCACAGAGTAACAATGGAAGAGATCCCAATACAGCTCGTTTGTGCTTTTTCCCCAAATCAAATGTCATCTTCTATAGCTCCTTAATCAGTTGCCAATACAACAAATGAGCAAATATTTTAAGGGACAATATTATTAGTTTTGAATAATTTTTGTCCCACTTTCAACATTCTCAAGGCCCAACAAATAGCTAGCTCTGGTATCACGGTCATATCTACTTCAGTTCCACTGTTATAGATACATCAAGCATTTAAGTCTCCTGAATTTAAGTCTCATCTCCATACTTCTTTTACATATGCAGTCTCTCATTCTTCCCTATTGCCCTATTCTTCCCATTGTCCATGGAGTCGTGATTAGGTTGGACACAACTTCGCAACTAACAACAATTCTTCCTATATCCCACTGCATAACTAGAATGATAACTGGATATTCCTGTTGATTATGACAATCAGATTCAATTATCAATTGGTATCTGGAAGTAATGATTATTCTATTCCCTCACCCTCTTTTTTGGAAAGGGGAAACTATTGCAGCTAAAGACTAAGCCTCCCAGTGCAACATTCAATTCAGGAGTGGGTTCCGACAGGCACTACTGCTGGTTCACTTGTGTGCATGCCACATGTGCACTTGATGCGCGCTGTGCATACATGCACAGTACAATTATTGGCAGTGACCCAGGCCTGCTACGCTCAGAGAACCTGTTCAGGGACATGGCAGGCTGGGTTGCTGCCATTTCCAGAGACCCAGGCCACCAAACCAGTACCAGTTTGGCTGAACCGGTCCGAACCAGTAGGAACCCCCACTGATTCAATCTATTCTCTCTGAAATGGGTATCATTTAAGGTTTTATGCATGGAAAACTTTACCAAGGCCTTCTGGATAGCCTTCAGGGACAGGAGGACGCCAATCGAATTCTGGCCAGCCTAGTGTTTCATTGTTCTTCCCATTCTTTTCTTTTAGCCATTCAGTAACGGGTTTGAAGTATTCAAGCAATGCTGAAGCATTCATTTTACTTGTACCAGTGAGTTGTTGGAGAATATCTTGCCAATGCCGGGAAGATCCTGCCTTCATTGCCTCACTGCAGTGAAGATAAAGAAAGAGTAAATAGATAGAACCATTGAGATTAGAAGTGGCACAGTTAAATTGTTCAAATGACCCAGGTGGCATAGCAGAAAGAGGGTTTTTTGGTGGGTTTTTTTACAGGTATTGAATTTGCAACGCTAATTTATCTTCGCAACATCCTGATTTTGACTAAACCATTATGATGATAAAACTGATTAAACAATTGAGATGTTTCTATTTTGACAATATAATTGTCTTTTATAATTCTCACAATCTACAGAAATTCTTCCCCTGGAAATCAGATTGCCAAACCCTAGCATGTTTTTTTTTAAATCCAAAAGATCATCGTTGTTAAGGAAAATATTTTTTAGTACTATAATTTGTGTTCAGTTTTGAATGATTGATGTAGAGGACATAAAGAATGGTCTTGAAGGACAGTTGGAAGTTCCATTACTAAGGCAATGACCAGACATGCATTGCTTAAGCCAAGAAATTAATTTATAAAAATTCTTCGAACAGACCTCTCCCTAATTCACACAAGGTTCAAGGGAGGGAGGGAGGGAAGCACATTTAGACTTGCAAGATTAAGTTATAATACCTGTTCTAATAAAAGTATTTTAGACCTAAATTGCATTGTTTTCATGATCTGTATATCCTATAGGGCTGACACTTGATAACAAGATTAGGTTGGGGGTTGATAAGGCAATCTACAATGGAGCAGCTTTTTGTCTTAATTTTGGAATTTGAAAATGATCCCTCTTGTCATTTTAGAATGAATGGCAGGAATGGAAAACATTGATACATCCTTAGCTAAAATATGAAGATCTATAATCTTTTAGAAATAAAGTATATTTTTTGTCAGTTGTCTCTCTCCCTTTGCTTTCACCTGAGTTTCTGTCCAGCTGCTGTGGACTTATAGATGTCACATGTATGAAGGTCACCAGTATGGTTGGCAGCTTGGCAAAGGGCCTTGTGGAATTGGAATTGTAGAATAAAACTGACAAAGTACCTGTCCAAAGCAAAAAGTCCATAATTTTTACCAAATATACAATATATAAACACATATTATAATCCTTTTAGATTGAAAATATTCAAATTCTGGAAAATAGAAATAACAAATCAATTACAAATAATATACTCTATTAAAGATGAGATTTAAATTTTTGGAAGTAAGAAAACCTCATATTTGTTTCTATACTTTAATTAACTTAATGGTATAACTATTACTCTTATTTATACTGAATGCAGTTGAAGGATAGATTAAGCATAAAGTAATTTTGCTTAGGAGACCTTGACAATGTGCTCTCAGATACTCAATATATAAGAATTATAACATAAAAATGATAGGAATTTGGTCATGCAGAGATATTCTTCAAGAACCGTCAGTCAGATATTCTCAAGCAGAACCTAGAAAGATCGATAGTTGTGCCAAGAGTTTATTATGACTGTACTGGGGGGAAAGATACAGTTTATGATGTAGTTTAGCTGTAGTTCTAGAGTTTCTTTACTTTAAAAGATAAAACTAGTTAGATCTTTTAAAGCTGTTTGCTGAAACTTTCATCTCTACTAAACTCTACTGTGTTCTCAACTTCCTCATGAAAGATCAAAGCATGAATCAGTCTTCCCCAATTCCCAATAAAACTTCCTAAAATTTCATATTTACACCTTTCCTTTTTCCAGCTTCCAATACCTGATATAAGGTGTGTTGGCAGGGATGTGATATTTAGCTCCAGGATCAAAGTTTGTTTCATTTCTTGCAATAGGAGGACAAATTCCTTGATATTTTGTTCTGGGGGAAAAAAAAACACCTTAACCAATGGACAAAAAAGAAATGGACAAAATAAGTACAATCATTTCCCAACAACAAGCAGACTTCAGATTCAAGCAAAGAGGTATATGTAGATATAATGGTAATCATTAAAATATCACAAGAAACAGCTACTTTGCATTCAGTTTTCCCTTTTGCCTTTTCAAATAAAATAATGCTTTCAGTTCATCTATCTTTTCAAATTTTCCTTTTCTTATAGTGTCATATTATTTTAGCAATAGCAATAGCAGTAGACTTATATACCGCTTCATAGGCCTTTCAGGCCTCTCTAAGCGGTTTACAGAGAGTCAGCATATTGCCCCCAACAATCTGGGTCCTCATTTTACCCACCTCGGAAGGATGGAAGGCTGAGTCAACCCTGAGCCGGTGAGATTTGAACCGCTGACCTGCTGATCTAGCAGTAGCCTGCAGTGCTGCTTTTTAACCACTGCGCCACCTTGGCTCTTGTTTTGTTGTTGTTAGTTGCAAAGTCATGTCTAACCCATTGTGACCCCATGGACAACATTCCTCCAGGCCTTCCTGTCCTCTGCCATCCCTCAGAGTCCATTTAAGCTCATGCCGACTGTTTCAATGACTCCATCCAGCCACCATATTCTCTGTTGTCCCCTTCTTCTTTTGCCCTCAATCTTTCCCACAATTAGGCTCTTCTCCAGTGACTCTGTCCTTCTCATTAGGTGGCCAAAGTATTTCAGTTTCATCTTCAGGATCTGGCCTTCTAAATAACAGTCAGGGTTGATCTCCTCCAGGACTGACCGGTTTGATCACCTTGCAGTCCAAGGGACTCACAGGGTCTTCTCCAGCACCATAGTCCAAAGGCCTCAATTCTTTCACCCTTAGCCTTCCTTATGGTCCAACTTTCACATTAATACATTGCAACTGGGAAAGCCATAGCCTTGAATATACGCACTTTTGTTGGCAGGTTTTGTTCTATATTCTTAGATATCGAAATTATATTTGTCAGAGGGACATTTGTTGGAGGGATGGATACAGAGAATGGGTGGTTTCAAAAAGTTAAAATAAACAACATTAAATAAAAAATAATAACCATACATAAAGCAACCACCACTAGAGAGTTACATGATGGAGGCTGTAATTCAATATACTTAGAGGGGTCTAGGTTGGAGGATTACATTTGTTAAACCTGCTGCTTTGCTTGCCTCTAACCCATTATGGCAATTTTCTATTTGCCTGGCTGAGGCTGTTTTACCTTAGGTACCACCAATCAAAATTGTAGCGGCTTGGAGGGGTGTGTCCACTGAAAACATCCCACCGCCATTGATCAATTAGATAGCCAAAGGGTAAAAAGGCAATCTTTTCCAGGGCCATTTTCAGAAGATAATTGATATCACTCTCTGCAAGGAATCAAGGAAGACAAAAGTGTGAAACAAACAAAATGTTAAAAAATTATGATATTTATGTAGTTACTTTACAAGCATATCCAAATTATACTAAAGTAACCATAGTATTTTTACAATCCCAAAGCCGTGTCACAACTTTTGAGTACCCCTATTGTTTGGAAGCTGAAAGTTGAAAAATTTGACACACTCTAAAAAAGAGTTTCTATTAAACCCTTATATACCCAGAAGATGGCAAAGAAGTAAGAATAGATTAGCAATCTATATAGATGAATTCTCTGTTGAGAATAAACCAGTGAATTCCCTCTCTTCCAAGCTAAGAGCAGTTGCTTGAAAAGCTTGAGCTGATCCAAACACCTCTGGGAAAGGCACAAACATCTACAAGTATATTTTTCCTTAGGAAAAATAATTTGCTCCAATACACAGAGCAGCAGCAGCAGCTACACCATGAACTCGTCTGTAGCTCTACACTGCATTATTCCAATTCCTCTCAATGTGGACATGTGTGTGTGCGTGCGCACGTGCATAAATGCAAACTCATGTGCACACTTGTTTTCACTGACTTAAAGCAACAAGGATGAGATGGCATATTTTATGATTCAGTACATTTTATTTCTAGGATGAGATCAAAAAAGGTAAATGTTTCCCTGCCAGTCATGTCCAAATCTAGGGCATGGTGCTCATCTGCACGTCTAGGCTGAAGGTGCCAGTGTTGTCCGAAGGCAATTTCTATGGTCTTGTGGACAGCATGGCTATACATCAAAGGTGCATAGAACGCTGTTACCTCCCCATCAAAGTGGTACCTATTAATCTACTCACATTTGCATACTTTCAAACTGATAGGTGGGCAGGCCATAAACCTGATTCCCAATCATTCATAACAATTATTTATCATACCCAGTATGAAAAACATCTCCCATAAACTTTTTTGATTTTCTTCTTCTGTCTTGTCACCAACCATTGTATGCTCATTTACCTCTGTCTTGAGTGACATTGGTGAGCAGCTCAATTTTCTTGAGATGGGCGGGAGTGGAAACAGACAAACTCATGACATCTCCAATGGCTTCATGAAAGCCAGGGTTAGCCCCACTGCGAAAACTTATT
Organism: Thamnophis sirtalis; assembly: GCF_051295495.1. Lineage (NCBI taxonomy): Eukaryota > Metazoa > Chordata > Lepidosauria > Squamata > Natricidae > Thamnophis > Thamnophis sirtalis. Next base: position 87,446,258 of record NW_028261384.1, on the reverse strand, counting down.
GGCTGGTCCTTATACTGCAAGTAGTATTGAACGTGCCCCATTTCATGATGTACTGTAAAGAGTTGCTCCATAGTAACTGTTGTACATTGCTTTATCCTGCAGGACAGGGAACAGGAAAGCGAGGGTTCAGTGAAGACTGTGTCTCAATATACTATCAAAGCATCAATTGTTTTTGGAACCTGGAATATTTGCTGATAGCCTCAGAACAGCTGGAAAAGATCAATTATTCTTGCACCAGAATTAGGCTTTCTATCATTCCTTGAAGAAAATATGTATTTTGAAGAGAATTTAGAACAAATTTAGACGACCCCCTTTCACAACTTACTTCCCTCAGCCATTCATTAAAAAGTTATCAAGTCTAACATCTCACTGAATGAATAGAAAAAAGTGAAAGAGACAGAAGACATGATAATTTTGGCTTTGACTTGGTAGTGATTACCTTTGAAAGCATAGGTTTGTGGCAGATTAAGACTAAGGAATTGTATTCCTTCACACAAGCATAATTCTGAACTTTGATAAATTAATCCCTTTTCATGCATTCTTTCTATAAGAGAAAGTAATATAGTCCTAATATCATTTTGCCAAGTATCTTTTCCAGGGGGGGCAGGGTGGAGAAGGAAAAGTATACATGCATTTAAACAGAACAGAAATTGTAGTTTAGGGCAGAGATGGCCTATATTTTGATAGATCAGAATTGTGCTTAGTATTTTTGTTGGGTAAGGTATAATGGGCAAAGCAATGATTAAAAGTGCACAACACTATGCAAATGTTAGGATAGGAGTCTAATTTATTCTACAGTTCTCTTGCAGATAGGATTAAAAGAGCTGCTAAAAAGCAGGGATCCTTGGAGCATATATGTTCTTGGAGTTTTCTGATAAACACTTTAATACAGGGGCATTTAGATCTGGCTGGTGGGGCCACCCTGGAAACAGTGAAGGACCAGCCTGTGGTGTCTCTGCCAGCAAAAAACAGAGCTTGGGAGGGCCTCATGTAGCCCTCCCTGGCTCCATTTTCGGCTGCAATGGCCTCCTGCAGTCTCTACCAGTGAAAACGGACTCCATTTTTGCTAGCAAAAGAGCTAGCAAAACAAACTAAAAGCAAAACAAAAGGAGAAATATTCCTCCTTTTGTATTTGAGCATTCAAGAAGGGACAAGAAAGGAGAAAGGGAAAGAGGAAAGACAAGGAAAAAGGAGGAAAGTGGGGAAAGAAAGATGAAATGAGAATGAAGAGGGAAAGAAAAAGTAGAAAAGGAAGGATGAAAGGAAGGAAGGAAGGAAGGAAGGAAGGAAGGAAGGAAGGAAGGAAGGAAGGAAGGAGAGGGAAGGTCTGAGGGAAATCCTGCCTTAGCACTTGGGCACAGGTGTCCCCAACACGAATGACATTGAGCTGGTCCTGTCCACCCAGCCCCCTGAGGGCAAACACAACCCTGATGCGGCCCTCAATGCGATTGAGTTTGACACCCCTGCTCTAATACATCTTCTAGTTAAATTCGCAGCACCCTAATCATTTCCAAAATTTGGAAAAGGAGACCTTTCACCTAAATGGATGTTATTTTTGTTACCAGCATCAAACCTTGAATATTAGAAAAAAGCATACATTTTAATAATATTTAAAATGTAAAATGTCTCTATGTCAATAAGATCTAGAGTTCCCTTTGCATGGCAAGTCCCCATCACATGCCGTATGCACCTGAAGTCTTTGCGATTGAAGAAGTCCCATGCCGATGCATGACACACCACCTCCCGCCCATCTGTTGGTTTCTCCAGCATGGATTTCTCCCAGAATTCAGGTGGCATTTCAAACATGCCAAGCGACGTGAAGAACTCCTCCGACACCCGGAACATGTGTGTTGCGTTCCAGTTCTAGGGAAGGCAAGAACCCATCTGAAGCATTAGATAGCACAAAATTGTTGGAAACTGTTCTTAGGGATTGATCCCGGGTCACTCAAGTATTCTCATAATAAATTATACAGGCATGTGTTGCTTGAGCTTTAGAATGTCATGGAGAACTATTGTTTAGGAAAAAAGAGTTACAGAGTGGAACAGAGGAGAAGCATAATTAAGAATTTGAAGGAGACAGCCTACTGGTCTTCTGTACTATGAGATGAGAGTTGCCACATATCTTGAGCCTTGAGGATAAATACTACTATATTTGTCTCTTTTGGATAGTTGTGTCAAGAAATGAAATTAAAGACTGTACCTCCAAGGTGGTTATTAAAGACAAGAACGTGTATGAATATTACTCCTATATAGCGCTTGCATGTAATCTTGGACAGTCCTTCTGAAAATTTAACATGAAATTCGGACCTTGAAATGAACAAACTGGAGCTACAATACACCTGGCAATTATGTTAGAGAAGCAGCATTGAAAAATATCTATAGTACAGAAAGCTGCATTGGAAGAATTCCATGGAGAGCTGTGGTTCATTCATGCACTTCAGTCTCGCCTACCTGGCTTGTCACTTTTTGATGCTATGTTGAGCAGATTAGTATATATTTATTATTCCAATTCTTGCTCAGAGAACAAATAATCATCTCACTGCTGGATAAAAAGGTATCACTAGCAATATTTGTGTATATGGGCATTTTCCGTTTCAGTTCCTGTAACAGCTGCAGCTAAAGGGAATGGAATAAAACCATAACACTAATGTCCTTACTTTCTGTTTCATGGTATTGGTAACATCTAGATGTGGCTTATTTGCAAAAGGCACCATCATGTCGTAAATGTTGTTCCATTGCTGGGCCCACATGTTACCTGCAGGGGGCAAAGCAGCACTGTTTAGCTGAATAAAACCAACAGCTTGAAGGGAGAAGGAAAGGCTATACATAAAATTAGAGAGAAACTGTTATTTGGCACACAGACTAGAGGGAAACAGCCAATAGAATAAGAGTCAAAGGAGGCACTATGTTAATTCCATGAATGCATATGACAGTTTTGTTATATAAACAACAGCCAGAGGGAAGCTTAGCAGCCTCTGGACAAAATGCACAACTAGGAAAAAGATATTCTTCCTCTTGTTACTGTAGTTTCAATGACAAGCATTGAAATTCCAATGCTCATAGGACCTCTTTATTTAGAAACTCTTTACATGGGAACATTGGCATGTAAAACACGTGTCAGTTTCCACAGAGACTGAATAAATATATAATTCAGGCTCCTAGCCTTTCCCCCATATTATTCCAATGCATCTTCTCCATTGGCCATAGTAAGTTTGTGAATCCTAGAAAGGAGATTAAAATATTCATAGAGTAGCATAAATATTCCTTCCTTCCTTCCTCCTGCCTTTATTTTATCTACACAACAACCTTGTTCAGTCACTCATGGCTTAATAATTTGCTGTCTGGATTATTGCAGTGTGGTTTATATGAAAGACTACAAAGAAGTTACAACTGATCCAGAATGCAGCAACACATTTTCTATGATATACCAATACAAGTACTAATGAAGGAGATCAGGATTGACATGAAGGGCCCTTGGTGCTCTCTGAGCTTGCTTGTTTTCTTGCAGCTGCTGCTGATGTTACCTAGTTTTGATAATGAAACATCTGCAAGAAGACAAACAAGCTCAGAGAGCACCAAGGACTGCACCAATGTAAGTGTTCATAGATTCACCCATATTATACCTCTATTGCACACGAGTTGCATTGAAAACTGACATCAATTTCCTTTCAGGTGCAATTCAAGGTGCTTGTTTTAAAAAGCCCTACATGACACAGGACCTGGTTACTTCAAGGACTGCCTCTCTCTAAGAACATCTGTTGATTGAATAAGATAGGATAGGCAAGCTTCAAATCCCTTTGCTAAAATTCTGCCACCAAGTGGGATTTTGGAAACATGCCTCATCCGTAGCTATCCCTATTTCACGGAACACCTTCCTCAGTAATTTGGCAATCCCTCATCTGTAGCCTTTCAGAAGGCCATCAAGAATTGATTTTTTTATGGAGATGTTGGAATAGGATAGAATTGAAAAGAATAGAAAGAATGAAATAAGAATAATTGGAGGTTATCTGGGGAATCCTAAAGGGAGAATTTGTTTTATCATGTTACTATTTCATGTTTTATAATTATTGGTTTTATTCCTTTTGTGAGTCACCCAATTTGTTTAAGATGGGCAGCCATACAAATCTAATAAATCAATCTGTGAATGAGTTGGGCTGAAAGAGGGTGACTGTGAGTCAGTCAGCTTTCCATGGTTAAAAAAGGATTAAAGCTTCTGGCATCACAATTTCTAGTCCAATGCTTAAAGCACTCCACCAGACAGGTTCTTTTACATTTCTTACATTTTAACTTTTATATTTGTGTTTTTCCTCCCATCAAAACATGGTATTCTTTAAAGAAAGCTTATCATGATTTCTATTATCACCATGTAACATATCAATAGATAATAGGAGTTATGATCTAATCTATTAGGAAGACACTAATTTAGTAAGATTGCTCTCCAATGCCCCAAGATATGTGACTGAAATCCAAGCATTTTGCTGCCAAAATTTGGAAAAATAATTTCAGGTTGCTTTTGTTATTTGAATTTTAAAATAAAAATAAGACTTGTTTCCTCCCAGAGGTCTCTTATTCAAGTCAGCCCACTTCCGTTCCAAAAATTGCCTACCATTAGTATAGAATACAGTGGGATATTAAGGATTTTTCCAATGCTTCCCTGCCTGATCCCAACTCTATTAAACACACACAAACTTTTTTTTTACCCAATAAGTGAGCAGGAATAGGGCCTTTCAGGTTTATGTATTTAGAGCCATATTGGTCGTATAGTTTCCTTCTGACATATGCGTGGAGATTTAGATAGAGAGGCTCCAATTGGTGATAAAGTTGCTCTAGATCTTCCTTAAATGTTGGTGAATCATACCAAGAGCGCCAATAAGCCCCAGTATCTTGGAATCCTAAATGTAAAAACAATAGAGTATTCAGCATAAATACAGTTCTTACAATACAAACAAGCTCTTTAAATTATCCATAATTACTCTAGAATTACAGAACGTAGTTGTGAACAATCCATCTCCTAGATTTTTCTGCACCATTTATAATGTAATTGAACCAGTCCAATTCTGAAGGCAAAAAATGCCAGTTCTGTATCCAAATACAGTTTTTTTCAAATATTTCTAAATGTATTTATAGTAGGTGTAGGAGAAGGAGTTGCTGAACTGGAGAGAGAGGGGTAAAAAGAGGAAACAGCCTAATTTCCTACATAGCTATTAATGAACTAAATCAAATGCTGTTGACTGTTATCTAATTCTAAGCATGTACTTTTAGCAATAATCCAGTTGATGATTAATAATAATAATAATAATAATAATAATAATAATAATAATAATAAAGCACTGGAATTACATTTAAAACAGTTAAAAATTGACAAAATCACCATCAGTCAAATGCAAAAAGCCGCACTGCTTGGATCTGCACACATATTATGAAAATACGTTACGACATCCTAGGCCCCTGGGTGGGGCCCGACTAGTAACCAATGCCAAATCCGGCGAAACAACTGGCCGCTGTGATACAATTGTATAATAATAATAATAAATTATATAATTAATTGGACCTTCAGATGTTGACCTGGTCTGTTGCATCATTCATTAGAGAATGAAGAGTTAATAAGTTGACCTCTGTATATCAATAATTTCTTATGCTGGCAGCTATTTTACCAACTTTGAGTAGTTTCCCAAATGAATCTGATATGGTACATTTAATCCCTTTCATTATAGTGATCAGGGTCAAGCACTTGATCACATGTGTGCCATATTCTTGAATACTTTTGAAATGAATGGAAAGGTGTTGAGACTAAAAACACAACAGATACATTGATCAAAAATGGTTAACTCATAATAGCTTCATTTTGGAATGGCAATGAGTGGAAAATAAAACACAACAATTCATTTAAAAAATATAAGGCCCATGAAAATGTGTTAGATTTATGGAGGGTTATAATATGCCTCTTTCTCAATCACACTGAGGTTTCTTAGTTTGAATTAAAATGCTTCAATTGTTAGATTGAGGCAGATTTTCAATCCAGGTAGCATTGATCCCATCCCCTATCTGTTTTTAACATCTCACCGTCCATTCTATAGGCTTCATTGCTCAGTGAAACGAATTTCTCATACTTGGATCTCAGGGGATTGCCAGCAGAATTATGCCATCCTTCCCAGGCATAAAGCAACTTTCTGTAACTACGAGAAGTGGCCATGATTTCTGTAATTTCTGAGGAGCATGGGAAAAGAAGAGATATAAAAGAAATCATTAAAGGATCATACAACTGAACAAAATCCAAGGAACATCAAAAAAGCCACCGGAATTTGCACTAACTTTTCTACATCTCTATGTACCCAAAGAAAAGACGCATTCAGCAAGAAATGTAATTTACTAGTATTATTAAATAATTTCATCATGCTAGAGTTTGAAGATTTGGAGAAGTGCACTATTGGTCTAAAGAAGTATAAAGCAACAGTATTCTAGTGGAACCCATGATGCACAGCTGAGAAGAACTGGACTCGGAAGGTCTTTCCCCTTCAGGAAGCAATATTTTTAAACATAATGGTTGAAGTGACTAGTATTCCAGAGACTCTTGTGGTTATTATATCAAAGCCATCATTACTTTTTGAATCTAGTGTCTAGATTCTCATCACTGATGTCATCTCATTAATTCTCATCACTGATGTCATCTCATTAATAACTCTTTCTATATGTTTCTAAGTAAGTGCTACTTGAAGTTTGGGATCTTGATAAAATATACTGAGAAGTAGCATAGCAAAATGAAACATTACTGAACATAGGCAAGGAGCGCATTAAGAGCTTGCAAGCCTTTTTAGAAAGTCCCAACTATATCTGCTCTGACATACTATATGTGCTAATATACTGATTATGTATTAATAGAACAACAATTACAGATAAGCAGCTTGGTTCCCTACCTTAAACACTAGAGGGTTGCTATCAGGAAATTGTTAGAGAAGTTACATAGGTTATTACATAGAGAAGGATTATTATTGTTTCAAAACAATTGGGATTATATTTCAGAAATTAGGCAAATAGTTGGGAGAAAACTGCAGAAAAATGCAGTGAGACAGATCTGCAGATCTGTACATCGGGAAAACAAAACAAACACTTCACAAATGCATGGCACAACAAACCCATGAGGACAAGATTCAGCAGTCCACCTGCATTTGAAAGAAAAAGGCCACAATTTTGAAGACAGCAAAATCCACATTCTGGACAGAGAGGACTGCTGGTTTGAAAGAAGTATTAAAGAGGCCATCTACAGGTAGTCCTCGACTTACAACAGTTAATTTAGTGACTGTTCAAAGTTACAACAGCAATGTAAAAAATGACTTATGATGGTTTTTCCACACTTATGACCATTGCAACATTCCCTTGGTCTTGTGATCAAAATTTGGATGCTTTGCAACTGGTTCCTATTTATGACAGTTGCAGTGCTTGGAATCATATAATTAGTTTTTGCTACCTTCTGACAAGCAAAGTCAATGGGGAAGCCACTTAACAACTGTGTTACTAAGTTAACAACCGCAGTGATTCACTCCAACTGTGGCAATAAAGATCACAAAATGGGGCAAAACTAACTTAACAAATGTTTCACCTAGCAACATAAATTTTGGACTCAATTGTAGTTGTAAGTCACAGACTTACAACCACAATTATATCTGTATATTAAAATTGAGCAGTCTTCTCTCCACAGAGGGGGAGGAGGATATGACACCACCAGGGGTGGGTTGCTGCCGGTCCCCGCCAGTTCTCGCAAACCAGTTAGTCACCGGACATGGAAGTAAGCCTGCCCCGCCCCCCAGCCCTGTATACCCATCCTGGCCGGATGGTATTTTGTCCCTTCTGTCTCCCTGTTGCTCAGAAAAGCAACTTCGGGAAGGTCCTTTGCTAGCAGGCAGGTTCTAGGACGCCTGCCGCCACCAAAGGACCTTCCTGGAGTTGCTTTTCTGAGCAACGGGAAGACAGAAGGGACAAAATACTGTCCATTTCCCCTGTGCTCAGAAAAGCAACTTCAGGAAGGTCCTTTGGTGGTGGCAGGTGTCCCAGAACCTGCCTGCTAGCAAAGGACTTAACTGGGCTTCCACACAAACTACCACCCATCGCCCCGTGCTCAGAAAGCAAGTCCGGGCCCAACCGCATAAAGTGGTGAGGAAAGTTCTGTGTTTAAAGATAGGAGCCTTAACCGCCACTGAGGCCTGCCGTTCGAAGAAGCGGGCAGAGGAAGCAATCGCTCCTTGTTCCAGGTCAGTTTGGCTGCAGTGCAGGGGTGGGTTTCTGTTCTAACCGGTATGCTAGAACCTGTTCGTGAAATTGAGCGTACGTTTTAGAACCCCTTCCTCCGGTGGCATAGTACTGGAATGCTTGGCTTGCTCCCCCCGCCCGATGCGATCTCCTTTCATTCTCCCTCTGCCTCATTCACTCGTTCGGGCAGCAGAGAACGAAAGGAAATAGCATAGCCAAGGACAAAGGAGCCTGTAGCCTCCTTCATTCAAACATTCAGGCAGTGGGGATGGGGGGGGGGGCTTTCTCACACGCCTTCTTTCTCTGAAGCTACGCCGGATTCACCAAACCGGGCAGCGCATGCCCTTGGGCTTGTGCAGCAGCCGAAGAACAAGAGGCGAGGATTTGGCTGCTGCACAAGCCCATGGGCACGCGCTTCCCTCTTCTCTCTGATAGCCGCCTGGTTAAAAAGGAGGAGGCGGCTCCACTGGTCCGGAGCCCATTCGACAAGACGAGGAATGTGAGGGGGATCCCTCCCCCACGGGCGGGCTCCAGACCAGCGGAGCCTCCTCCTCCTTTTTAACCAGGCAGCTATCATAGAGAGGAGGGCAGCGCGTGCCCATGGGCAAGAAGCGCAAAGGAGGAGCAGAACGGCCTTAATCACGTCGAGCTGCCCAGTCAAAAAACCTTTCCCTTCTGTAGAAAAAAAGGGGGGGAAAGTTGAGTTGTTACAGTCCCGTGAAGCTTCTGTTTCACATGACTCTTATACAATCTCAGATAAATATTGACCAACCCTCAAAGTGCTAATGACCAGATGACTGCAAAGAATATAAATCCTTCCATTCCCCACTATTCAGTCAGAAGTGAAGAAACTTCTTGGGTGAGAAGCAAAACATTCCAAGAAAAAAACAAGAAAGTCCTCTTGCCTTTTGGGAAAGCACCTGTGGGATAATAATGATCCAGATGATTGAGAATTTCCATAAATAGCAAAAGAAAATGAGTCTCTTTGTATTCTTTAATTTGATTTGTTAAAAATTTTTTATGGTAGATATTAGTTCAAAAATAAGAGACTAGGGTTTCCAAATTAGGAAATACTAATTCTATATTGGTTGGCAATGGAAAACCTATTTTCTAACAGTACGCTTGCTTCAAAAACCTTAGTATAGTTACTTTTGAGAAATTGTAAGGACAGATTCAGTTTATGGAAAAATAAATGATTGAAACTCAAGGGAGGATATAGTTTATACTTCTCAATTTCTCTTCTACAATTTTTCTTTAGTGCATTTATTTCATTATAAAAAAAATGATACCACATGAGATTGTGCCCAACTGACATTAGTTCCTCGGTGATAATTAAGCAGATCACCCATGATTGTTAAGCACAATGTCACATGACCATGTCTTGCAGATTACTGCTGGTTTTCCCATTGTCTTTGCTTGTTGGGAGCCAGCTGTTAAAGACTGCAAATAGTGATAATGTAACCACATGACATTGTAACTGTTATAAATGCACAGTAGCTGCCAAGGCCTCAAATCAAGATCATGTAACTTCAGGATACTGCAATGGCTGCAAGTTTGAAAACAAGGTTGTATATCTACTTCTTCAGTGCCATTGTAAATTTAAAAAGTCTACGAACAAGGCAATTGGCAAGGAGTACCTTCATATAAAATGTTATGTAATTAAAACATATAGGTTCACTGTTTGCAATCTTAGAAATTATAATCTACTATAAATCAACTTTATATTCATATCCATGTATAAGGATGCTCTCATGGTCCAGAAAATAATAAGAAGCATGCAAAACACCTGCAACGAATGAGCTGGGCTAATGTAGAGAAGGAAGTACTTACCTGGCTCTAAAGCCCAGCAGGAGGGTTGCTGGTTTGGTGGACAAACCTTGGCAACAGAGTAGATGTTGTCCATCTCACTTAGAATAGTATTATACTGAAATTAGCATTAAAAAGTACAGGTTTGAATAACAATTTAATTTTACAACATGTATATTTACATTACATAGTCTATAGGTATCAATTTCACCATAAACACTGTACCTCCATAGGAACCTGCCAAGTTAGCTGTCCCTCTTGAACTTTTGATAATTATTTTTATTTTAAATATATAATTAAAAAGTGACACAATAAAGAAACAAGCTTCCGGCATTGGTTTTATTCATTCTTTTATAATAGAAATTTTAAGAAGCTACCACTGCGTATTGCTTTGATATATTGGTTAAGGCATCAGGCAAAAAGCTGGGAGACAGTGATTTCTAGTCCTGCCTTAGGCACAAAGCTGGATGGGTGACTTTAGGCTAGTCTCTCTCTCAGCCCTAGGAAGAAGATAATGGCAAGTCAATTATGAAACCTTGCCAAGAAAACTGCAGAAACTTGACCAATATGCCAGGAGTCAAGATGGAGTTGAAGACACCAAATATATATCGCCCAGGATTTTCTGAGAAGATAGATAGGACGTATGTATGTATGTATGTATGTATGTATGTATGTATGTATGTATGGAAAATATCTTTCAAACACAGAAGATTTTCTGAAAAAACTAGGCTTTAAAGATCTCAAGAACAAGCAGTTTGCAAAAGAGGAATGTTCTGGATTATTTAACAACACTTGATTCCCTAGAGAACATTTAGTAATTTGAATATTGAAATAACTAAAGAATAATTAAAGGAGGATTTTAAAGCTTGAAGTCAATGTGAAGGGGCAGCTGGAACAGCGAAGTAAAATAATATAAAATGCATTTTCCTCATAGAAATAAGTAGCTTGGAACGCATGGACAAAGGTTTGTACTGAAAGAATCTGAAAAGGTGATGATGCATACCAACATGGCCATTACAATGAAGGGGCAAGAAGAGTGATCACTGAAAGATAAGATACAGTGGGAGCAGCGCCAGGAAAAAAATGTCAGCTTCTGGTGAAGGCAAATATCTAGAAAGTTACTGGAGAAAATTATTATGAAGGGGAGCTAATTTCTGGGTGAGCACTGGTTTGAAAGAGGAGGAGAAGGGAGGCAATAATAACAATAAAATGACAGAGGGAGGTGATTGGATAGCCACAAAGAACACAAATGGACACTGAGGGGGAGGGGAGGACAATTTAGTTGATCAGTGGGAGACCATTCAGTCCTCCATATGTATTCTTCTTTTGTAAGCTTTGTCTCTCAGTTAAACAGAAATGTGTTTAAATGGGGTAGTATCATATTATTTAGCTAGATGGATTATTTAGCTTACGGTCTCACACAATCTTTTTAATGCCCTCAGTGCAAAATCAGAATTCTATTTATATTGATATAATTTGGTTTGTATATATGTATGCGGTTTTAAGTCAATCTTGACTCTTGGCAACTTTGTGAACACACTATATATATATCAACACTGTAGGAGTGGTTTGTCATTACTTTTCTGAGTTGACATGGTGACATCTTTTTTGTTTGTTTGTTTTTAGAAATGTGTCACTGGGAATGCCTGCAAAATGAGACATAAACAAAAAAAGCAAGTGCAGCTTCCTTCTTGTCTATGCACTCTGGAGTCAGAAAAAAAAATGTGTCAGACTTCTTTAGCTAATTATTCTTCAGATATATGAGAATGCTTCCCTCATAACCACTCAATACAGCCAAGATTGGAGTATGTTATTGTGAATATTACCTACCCGTATGTCCTTTCAGAATCCTTCATTTTATTCATCCTCTCAACTTTTGTCCCTCCATCATTATTTCTAAGATTATCTAAGGTCATCTCTCCCTTAGCCTATAATATTTTCCCAATTGCCACCTCACAATTCTTTCTAGAATACTGATTCTTACCTCTTGCCGTTTCTTCATTGGTAAATTGGAAGGACCCAAGGTCTGAATGGAGCTGATTATTTTCTTAAGTTGTGGATCAGTAAAGTTCTGCCAGATGTCACCATAATTCTCCTTAGCTTTTCCTCCCCAAAGTTCTGTGAATTCTTGCTCCTCCAAAGAAGCTTTTATCTGTAATAGGAGAGGAAGACGAAGACATTTGGTACATATGTTGAAATTTATTTGTTTTTTCCATGGTACATACTTGGAGAAGTTTCTGAATCACTTTTAGAACTGTGAAAGGGTAAGGGCTGCTGATAAGAAAGAATGCCTTAAATATACTTTAGTATTTTAAACATCTAGACTAAGGGTTTGTGAAAATTTGGCAGCAAATACTAAAGAGCATTTAGCTCTTTAGAACCATAGGGATGACGAGGCAAAAAAGCAAACCAAAACTCAGAACTGGCTTAATTAAAAGACATTAAGGGACTGATTATTTTGGAACTTATTAAAGTTTTATTTATAAATGATTCATTTTTATTTCTAACTTTCCTATTAATATGTGACAAGACCACATTACCTTATTTACCTTATTTTAATTACCAATCAGAATACTGAATGCTGGTGTTAAATTAATCTATCAATTAAAACCTATGGCTTGTATGTGTAGTAAGCATAAAATTGGATATATTCCCTTGAAACAGTTTAAATCCCCCATCGATGTGAACTGTCTGTAATGCCTGAGCCAAACCACAGAGCAAAGTAAGACATGTCCTAGATTAAAGCCATAAATTGAAAGAACATGAGATGAGCCTGAAGTTCAGGCCAAAGTGTTCCCTGATGTAGCATTCTGGGTCAGACCACAGAAAAAGAAGGAGAACTGGGTTTTCTGATTTGGAGTCCAGAAGAATCTCCAGCTGGAAATTCTGAGTTATCACAACTTATGTAACTGGCTCACCCATTATGTAATGTCCACATGATTAAGTAATGATATTCAAACATGGCAAAGGCAGTTGGAGCGGAGCAAATAGTCCAAGGTAACTTATTAAAGTGAACCAAGCCACGTTTTTGTAGTGGAAGACAGCCTCTCAAGGCTAGCAGCCAATCTGATGGACCAGAGGGAACCTTTTACAACCAAGAATGAATCAGTCATGAAGGTTCTTCTCTGCAAATATTAAGCAAAGTAATGTATCTCAAAATTCTGTCTCTGGATATATTGTCACTTAAAGTATGTGGAACACAAGATCTTTTTGGTATAGGTGGGGATACTATTTTCTCCTTAAAAAGAGAAAAGTCTTCTAATAGTTCCTCCTCTCATTAAAACAACTTCCCAAAGACTTAACTATATCTAAGGAAATTAGACAAAGAAAAGAGGCAGGAAATACTTTGAGGATGAAAAATTCCATATTGGGGACATCCATTGCTGTAGTCATTTCTATAAATATATATTTTAAGTCTTATCTCACATAGACATTTTATGGGATATAATTTCTTCAAATAGCATCTCCATATACCATCTCAATGCAGCAAGCTATTCATAAAAATATGTCTTCAAGTTATTCTAGCAATTTCCAATATATAATTAGATTAAAGACATTTTACATAGATAATCTCACATAAATAATTGGTCTTCTTGCAGCATCTAAATTAATCCTAAAGTAATAAATAGTTTTCTTCTTCTTTTCTTCTCTGGAAATAAAAATACATGGACATGCCTATGAAGTTGTCGACTAGTGGTCAAATTTGGTCAATTATATTAGTAAAATTGGTAACTTCTAAATGTTTGGGCTTTCAGTTTCCATTGATTCCAGCCAGTGTGGACAGTGGAAAGGGATTCTGAAAACAGTAGCCTAAACCATGTAGACAGCACCAGATTATTTATACCTGCTCTGGTCCACCCATAGCAGATGTACAAGAATTAAGGTAGCATAGCAATTGCAGCTCTACAGAAAGTTCCAAGTGAGCAACTTTTTCTGGTGAAGTCTAAAATTACTCTATTATTCTTGCCTTTCTACTGTGAATCCTTAGGTAAAGTTCCTTAGCATCCATTAGGTAAAGTTCCTTAGTATCCATTAGGGCAGGGGTGTTAAACTCACGGCATCATGTTTTCATCATGTGACTTGTCACGACTTTCCCCTTCACTAAAACTGGTGCAGGCATGGCCAGCGCATGATGCATTCAGCCTGCGGGCTGCGAGTTTGACAGTCCTGTATTGGGGGGGGGGGGGATCATCATCACACTCAGCCTGGCACTCAGGCAAATCAGCCACCAAAAGGTACATAGAGATGAAAAACATCTATATACCATTCAAAAGAGACAAAAAGCCAAAAAGAAAAACAAAAGATCCAAACATCTTCCCACCAGCAATCAAACCCAGATGAGCAGAGATTAAACATTAAACCATTAATAAGAAGTGAATAATACTTCAATCAAGCAGCTACCAACTTAGACAAACAAGCTAAAGCAAGCAACAGCCCAATCAAGGAACCACCAAGATAATCCACACTAAGATTGGCTGGTCCCTTCTACAATAATGATTTTACCTAGTTTAGTAATGAAATGTCTGCATGAAAATTTGGGAGTCCTCCTGGACCCACAGCTGACCTTCGAACATCATTTGTCAGCTGTGACCAGGGGGGCATTTGCCCAGGTTCGCCTGGTACACCAGTTGCGTCCCTACCTGAACCGGGAGGCCCTCACAACAGTCACTCGTGCCCTTGTGACCTCTAGGCTGGAATATTGCAATGGGCTCTACATGGGGCTGCCCTTGAAGAGCATTCGGCGACTCCAGCTAGTCCAGAATGCTGCCGCACGAGCGATTGTGGGTGCACCTCAGTTCACCCACGTAACACCTATCCTCCGCGAGCTGCACTGCTACCTGTTGATCTCCGGGTGCGCTTCAAGGTGCTACTTATCACCTATAAAGCCCTTCATGGTAGTGGGCCTGGGTACTTGAGAGACCGCCTACTGCCAATTACCTCCACTAGACCGATTCGATCGCATCGATTAGGCCTCCTCCGAATCCCATCTTCTAGCCAGTGCAAACTGGCAACTACCCGGAGGAGAGCCTTCTCGGTGGCTGCTCCGTCCCTTTGGAATGAACTCCCCGTGGAGATTCGGACCCTCACCACCCTCCAGTCCTTCCGCGACGCTTTAAAGATCTGGCTGGCCTGGGGTTAAGATTGTAGCCCCACTCGAATTGTGCGATTGTTGTGTTTTCTTTTTAACATGCTGTATTGTCTATTGTTTGTCTTCTCCCCCTCCCTCTTTTGAATTGTGAGCCGCCCTGAGTCCCCCCAGGGAAAAGGGCGGCATACAAATAAAGATTAAAAAAAAAACCAAGCTCAGAGAGCACCAAGGACCCCACAGTTCAACCCTGAGTTACAAATATTCTCTTCCATCACTATCTCATATTTCGTACCATTGGATATGCCCTTAATGCTTCAAAATCAGACTTGAGATAGCTATCTGAGAGGGGAGGGTACCAGTGCAGATTGCCAATCATTGTTCTTAGGTTCAGTATCAGGAATCAGATTCTATTTTTCAACTGATTGCTTCCACCTTCTCTAGCTAACTCATTGGTTTCATTACTGGGTTTTCCCTTCGTTTTTATCCTTTCTGCCAGAAACCCATGAAGAGGTAATACATTTCCAAAACATTTTGTTCTGATTTGCAGTTGTTGGCAAATATTAAATCAAATTTCTCTCTATAGATATTGACTCTCAGGTGACTCTCTCATGAATCCTCAAAATAAACAATTATCTTCCACCTACCTCTTCTCAGTTGCCATTTTTTAGCTTTCTCTAACGCTGCCCGTATGAAACATATATCAGAATTGAGCCCCAAGACCTCCTATTCGTTGTAATTCTATTAGATGAAATTAGGAATGCAAAAAATGCTGTATTTAACTAGGGGGGGGGGGGCGGAATCAACGAACCACTGACTGATTTCTTCTATGAAGCTACTTTTATACTTTTTACATTTCACATTTGAATTAGAACTCTAGTTCTGTACAGTATACTATTTCCGTACACTATTTCAAGATTAAATGTATAGTACACTAAACATTTTAACCACATTCCAAACCTTTAAGGAGGTACAGGAAAAAAAGATCAGTTCAGAGGAATTGTAAAGTTATTCTCAAATTAGTTCTTAAATCTTTCTGGGAATATAGGACAGAGTGAAGCTGTTTATGGCTATGCATGCATAAATAATATGCAAAGTATCCTCTAGACTATTTCTGATTTTTGTTTTAAAAAAATAGAGGACAAGCTGTAAACTGCCTGAGTAAGGCAAATTCTATCAATAGATATTAGAATCCTAGGTTATCTGATCAAACTATAAACAAAGCTGAATTTGCCAAGGCTAGGCAATAATAAACCATTATTAGTTGAAAACGAACATTATTTTTACCTTCTTCTTGCATCTATGTCACAGGAGGAAAATAGTAAAGGAAGTGCAAGTATGCACACTTATTTCAAACAAGCATAATAGGAAAAATTACATTTATTGGCCCCAGTTAAGGGTGCATTCAATGAATTCAATGTTGAATGTACTTTTGGACTAAAATACTATCCTGATTCTATGCCCCAAAATAGCCAAATTGTTCAATACATACTTCTTTATATTGGCTTGCTGGTTTTGCCTTATATAGGGGGGGAAACAAGAGTACTTTCATATTATGACTATAAAATCTAGATGTTTGTATTTTATTATATACCAGGTATAACACAAACATTTTAAACTGTTTCTGTTGGATTAAGTCCCAACAATAAAAAGTGAAAGAAACAGAGATGGAGAGGAAGAATATACTGGAGTTAAGTGGAACCATTTGGGTTTCAGTTCCATTTAACTTAGCTAGGTTGAGTGGGACTGCCCTCTGAATGTGTACCTAATCCATTTTATACCCAATATATTTCAGTTTTGTTTTAGCATTCTATTTCATTAAAGTTTATTAGATTGTGCTCTTTTGATTGTACATATATAATACAGAAAACAAAAATAAGGAAGCAAAACAGGACACAGGAAACAGCAACTGTGTGTCTCTTGCTTGACAGTCCAAGTGTCACTTTTCAAAGCCTATTCAAATTGGGAAAAATCATAGGGATAAATATAATCTGGTATTATGTCATATGGCGAAAGAAATAATATAGAATAGGGAATGAGCAAGTCAAAGAATCAAGAAATTGCTTGCAGAATTATTCAGGCGTCCCGCTTCTTTTAGCCTAGACAACCTGTTTGTATTTTAGATAACACCATTTTAAGACATTTATGTAAGCAGGTGAAATTATACATACAACCACATGCAAAATAAGTATTGTTTTGTTCATCTAGGAGACAATGTGCTTTTGTTGTCTTTTATTCTTTACTGTTTCTTATTATTGCTGAAACATCACATTTCTGAACACCAGATCAGAAAGGCACTCTGGCTGGGCAGCCCACCAGCCCTAGCTATAATTTGGAAATTATAGTCTACAGATTAAAATATAACAAGCTTCAGTTTTAAATCCTTAAAAAAAATTCTCTATGATTTTGATACCAAGATCTTTGCTATGGATTAATATTTATGATTACTAATTTATGTCTCTCATTTAAAACTCATTGCAGGCACAATTAATCATGGTTAGGCTTATCTCATTAGGTAAGCACATTTTTTAAATTTCTTCCCAGAAATCATTAATTTGGATCATACATTTAAAGTGTTTGTCCTCTGTGTAGACTACAGATAACACAGTTCACACAATTGAAGAAAATAAAATATCTAGCCATTTTAAAGAAAAACTGCCTCTAAATTTAAAGATCTGGTTTTAGAAACATTGCTGATTGTCTTTCACCATGTTCTGGCACACTTTTTAAAGTTGTTAATGCCAAAAAGGGTTGAAATATATATTATATATTTAGAGTCAGTCAAATTGAAAAATAATAAAAACTATCAATTTTAAATAAATACTTTAGAAGCAGAAGCACCAGCATTTAAATCCCACCATTTCCGTCCTCAATTGTACAAAACTCACCAGTGGTCCCTGTATTACCCAACAACTACACAACCCAGCTCTTCTGCTGTGGTCCAAGATTCAATCCTTCTGTTATATTAGTTAAGGTAAGAGGTAAAGGAGTCCCTGCGGGTTTTACTCCATTAGTTGTAGCCTATTTTTAGGGGCAATGATCATCTCCTTTTCTTTAAACCAGCACTGTCCGAAGATGTTTCCATGGTCATGTGTCCAGCATGACATGATGCTGCAGTGCGAAGCATACAATGGCATATGGAATGCTGTTAACTTCCCACTGAAGTGGTATCTATTTATCTACTTGCATTTACATTCTTTCAAACTGCTAGGTTGGCAAGAGCTGAAGCAAATGATGGGAGTTCACTCTGCCACACAATGATAGGACTCAAATCGCTGGAGTGTAGATCTTTGGCAGCATATTTTAAAACACTGACCTACTGTGCCTCCCATCCATTAGTTAAACCTAGTAATAATTCAACTGTATTTCTACCACAACATCACTGAAGAAGGGCTACCTCTAATCAATCCTTGACTAACGACTTTTTTCTTTCTTTCCTGCAATATTACATCCTTTGCTCATGTACAAATTTTACATAGTAATGTCTGGAAAGGGGGCAAATCAGTAGAGAAAATAAAACCCTAAAGTCTGCTTAACAAAGTAGCTTAAATTACTTATCTAGTTGCAATCTCCGTGACCCGTCAAAAGCGCGGACGACAAAAGCGCGATCGACAAAATCGCGCCTTTGACGTCATCACAGCGCGACGAAAAAGATCGAAAAATTCAAATAAAAATTAATAAAAATTAAATTAAAGCAAGCCGATTCACATAAAGGTAAGGGTTAGGGTTAGGGTTAGGGTTAGGGTAAGGGTAAGGGTTAGGGTTAGCTTTAGAGCGTTAGCGTTAGCGTTAGGGTTAGGATAAGGGTTAGCGTTACGTTTTTCGTTACTTTAACGGTTAGGTTTAGGGTTAGGTTTAGGGTTAGGTTAAGAGTTAGGGTTAGGGTTAGGGTTAGGGTTAGGTTTGGGGGGGTTAGGGGAAGGTTTTAGCTTTATTTTTACATTTTTTCGATCTTTTTCGTCGCGCTGTGATGACGTCACAGCGCGCTTTTGTCGAGCGCGATTTTGTCCTACGCGCTTTTGTGGTGGAACCGCAATCTCATCCTATAGAACAGTGGCCCCCAACCTTTTAGGCTTCAGGGACTAGTTACATGGAAAAAGGTTTTTCCGTGGATCGGAAGGGTCATGGTTTTGCGTGCTGCCTGCATCCCACAGATGGGGCTCCCTGCTATAGAAAATCCAATCCACATTTTTTTCATTTTATCTGTAAATCTTTCAACTTTGCTACTAAAATATATCTCCAATCGTGAGCTATTAAATCATAACTGCAGAATATTTTGTGAAACTCAAATTAGAAGCCGTCACTTGCCTCTTGTAAATATAATTGGGCTAATATCTCCTTCACTTTACATGAAAAGATTGGTTTTAAGAGAAATAGTCAATAATTCCTAGTGGCTCCTGGACTATACTCTAGATGCCCAGAATTAATTGCTATCCAGTAATAGAACAGTCTACCGCTCTGCTTAATATTTAAGCTCATCTGTTGACATCCAATATTCAACACCAAGTTATGATGTTGAATTGTGAGAACTGAAGTGAGACAGATAGGGTATTCTCTAGATACATTTATCTATTTTGGAAGAATGAGATCTGTAAATAAATAAATAAATCCATTAGCACACAACAAAGCACACAAGACAGTGGGAATAATTTTTCTCTACTGCCCATAGCTTCCTTCTGCCTATTCCTTCATAAATCTCTCTAAATTGGCCCATGTAAATATATAGAAAACATATCTGTTTATCAACAAGAATAATTTATTATTACAGTCTTAGACCAGTGACCATATATCTGTTGGTCCATCCTAGATGCCATCTAATTTCATTAGATAACTTCAGTTTCTAACACTATGAGCTTGCTTTCTCATCTGCAAACATTTCATTGGCAAGATAAGTAATATCCAGTCCAAGAAGTCTAAGGGGCTTCTTGTTTTTTTTATATGGAGTACAACAGCTTATCCTGCTTAATTGGGGTAATGTTTCTTTCTTACTTGTTCCTGCTTATCTGGTGTTTATCTGGTCCTTAGGCATTGGTTACCAGATATATAATGTGAATGGATATGTTAGGTGTGTTTGCTCATTTCTTTTATATTTGGTGAATTATTTTTAAAAATAATTTTAGATGGTTTATGCTAAAACTTATTTCATGAGTTTATCTGGTGCTGAATGGATGTGCTGGGGGGTCTTTGACCTTTGGCTGAATCATTTTTAATGGAGATTTTTTGTGTGTAAATTAAGCTTATCTCATGAGGGAGTGAGAAGATGACAAAAATTGTGTATCCACTTTCCCTATTTCAGTGTTCATGCTTTTTCTGGCAATCTTGTTATATTTTTCTAAACTATAAAGATCCCAATATAAGTATCCCTATTTATACACGAGAATTACTCTATTTCTTTGTTTTGATTCTCCTATTTGTAGATGTTTTAGAAACTATCTAATCTGTGGCCATGAAAACAGCAGTGAGTTCTGGAAATTAAATTCTGGAGTCATTTTTGTTCCTATCAGTTAACTGATGTACTGCTTTTTATAATTCTGACAATTTCATTCCTTCAGATGCTCTATTCTGATACTGAAAGAGCTCAAGGAAGGGAGAAAGAAGCATTAAAGTTTCCTAAGAAGGAGCTAGATGTTATTTGGGCAGAGATATTAATGGCTGAAGGTGAGCTAACTCATGTAAGTTTGGTGATAAGGTGATTCTGAATTTCTCATAAAATTGTTAAAATTAAGACCACTTATATTTTGCTGTTTTATTTGGTATGCTTTTCCATGTTTTATTATTTTATTAATTTAAAAACAGTTTTTATTACTTTACTATCTGCTCTGAGAAACCTTCACAGAAATAGGATATAAATTATGTAAATGAGTGAAGTTAAGTCATCTTAAGCAAACTGCTTTCTTAGTTTAAAAACGGAAGACTAACATGCTTAGAGGCCAGAAAGGACTTCTCATTACACAACCACTATTGCACTAATAGGTAAAGTGCTAAGGATTTGGGGTGTAGAAAACCAAATGCACGTATAAGACATTTAGCGTCGCCACCAAATCCAAGGGTCTATAGAAGAGAGAAAAATCTCTCTTATGACCTTTCATTTTTTGAATAACAATAGCGACAAGTGAGAAAATGGTCTGAGAATAATATCAGAAGAAAAGTCGTATTGGAGAGGCGACCGAGAGCTTTTCGGTCGCCTCTCGCCGCTGTTGCCCCCGATCCAGCCCGGTCCTGTCCTGCCCTTAGGACAACAGGAGCTCGCTAGGAGACGGCGTCAGGTCAGGAGCGACCTCTGCTTGCTTACCTGCAGCTGAGCGTTGTAATCTGTCAGGTTGGTGTTGTAATTCCAGCTGGCGAACATGCTTTTGGAGAACACCTCTTCCCCGGTAGTGTTATAATCGTTTGCGAACAGGCTGGCTCCTTCCTCGGTCTTGTTGCGATTAGGAGGCATCAGGGAAGCTTCCAAGGCGAATGCCCCCCCAACGCAGATCGCAAGGAAAAAACCCGCCACCGGAGGCATCTTGGCAGGAGGCGCAGAACTGTCCCTGCGAGCACCAGATTATAAACGCCGCTCTCCCCTCAGACCCTGCCCACGGCGCCTCCCCGCGCTGAGCTCGAAGGAGATAAACGGGTAGGCTGCCTCGGCTTTCGGTTGCCCTGCCCGCCTTTCAGCAGAGACTCTGAAACTGTAACCGTCATACCAGCGGTGGTGGCGGCGGCAGCAAATCACCCGCTGAAAGGACAGCCCCTTGCCTTGCCCAAGTCCCCTCAGCGGGAGGGGGTGAAGGGGGAAAAAAAGCAACATCTCGCACTTTCAGGGAAAAGGAAAACCAAGGACTATGGTCAGGTGGGAAGCAGCAGAAGCTTAATGGGCAGTTGGGAGGACTTCAGAGAAGAACAACAGATTGCAAAGCGGACCTCCTGCTGTGAGCCCTGTGTCTCAGCCAGCAAATGCAGGGTGCCTTCTATTCTTCAAAATTCCCTGACCCCCACTTTCACCTGTGAATACACTGCCTTGCCTTCACAGCCCCCTGGGTCTTGTGGTGGCTGTCACCTTTAAAGTTCATTGCTTGGGACCAGGTTATCTGAGGGACCATCTCTTGCCGGTCACATCTACCCAACCCATCAGAGCGGGGAAGCAGGGAATGTTGAGGTCCCATCCCCGAGGGAGATATACCTGGTGGGACCCAGAAGAAGCTCACGCTCTCTAGAACATCATTCCCCCCGGAGATTAGAATGGCCCCCACTCTAATACTCTTCTGGAAGGTGCTGAAGACCTGGTTCTGCCAGCGGGTCTGGGGAACCCAGAATGGGATGGAGCCCATTAAATGGTTCGTGTGATCGGCTGTTGCTTGGGCGGGAGATGACTTTATTACATTAATTTATTTGTTTTTTATTTGTTTTACTGTTTTTAGATAATATAGATTTTATATTATGTAAACCACCTTGAGTCACCATGGGTGAATAGATGGCAATATAAATTTAATAAAAAATAAAAAATAAAAATACTGTCACATAGCCAATGTTGAAATAAGTAGTCAGGTAGTAGCCTATTGAGTGGGATACAAAGGATGGAAGTTCCAGCCTGTTCTTTGCCCCAGGTGCAAAGAGTCCTGAGTTAGCTCTGTGTATGAGAAAGGGTTGCTTCTGGCAACTTGAAGGTGTATAGCTGGAAATTCCTACCAAATCCACCAGGAGAAACCACTTATCTGAAAATGATTGCTTCCTGCCAGTGGTCCTTGGCCTGAATGTCAGAGTTGTATGTGTGAAGGTTGGGTAGCAAAACTCTATACGGTCTTTTGCAGAATAAGCAAATGAGCTCTTATACTCCCCCACAAGGTGTCATCAAGTTGGTGTCGTGTCGTGTGTGTGTGTGTGTGTGTGTGTGTGTGTGTGTGCGCACACGTATGTTTTACCAATGTAGATGTAGCAGTGCCAAACGATGGCAATAGCAGGAAGGAATATGTGGAACTGGAGAAGTACCAGGGCCTGAAGGTAGAACTGGTGAGGATGTGAAAAGTAAAGGCCAAAGAGGTCTCAGTGGTGATAGGAGCACTTAGCGCTGCAATTTCTGAACTGGGTGAATGGGGTCCAACAGATCGCAGGAACAACATCAGAGCTCTCTGTCCAAGGGTGTATTACTAGAAGCAGCTGAAATCCTGTGCAGAAACCTGAAATTCCCAGGCCTCTAGTAGAGGACCCATGATTGAGGAAGACACATACCAACCATATGGGTAAGAAGGGAAATTTTTATGTTATCTACATCTATATTTATATCTGTTATCAACTTGGTGTCAACTCACATAGATGGATTTTCTCCAGGATCATCTGTCCCTAGTCTGGTCCTTCAGATCTTTCAAAAGTGAATCCATTGCCAATGGAACTGAATCTATCCAGCTTGCTGGTATTGTCTGCTTTTTCTCTTTCCGTCAACTTTCCCAAAATTATGAACTTCTCAAGAACCTAGGTCTTCACAATTATCTCTCTAAAATATGATAATTTGTGGTAGGTCAGTTATGCTTCAGGTAAAAACTATGGTTTAATTTGTTAAATGACCCATTTGTTCATATTCTTGGCTATCCATGGTATTTCTGGGAATCATTTTCTCTTTTCATATCCATAGAGCATTATAGAGAAAAACACTGCATGATTCTGACCAATGTAAATGTAGACATATTGAGGCACCTGGCACCAGGGTCTTCCTTGCTGTCTTTCCAAGTGACAGTGTAACATATTTCTCAACTGTTGGTTGCTTTATTGCTGATATTCAGTCTTAAGGCCAAAGCTTTCCATATCTTCATTGTCAGTTCCAAGGTAGGTTGCTGTACCTATTGTCATTAATGTGGCCTTAATTTAATTTAATTAATATAGTGTTGCTTCCAGTTTTCATTGCACTCCTTCAATTAGGGCTTCAATTTACTTGCATGTCCAGCTATCAGGGTAGTGTTATCAGCACTGTGCAGGTTGATAATGTTTCTTCTTTTGTTTTTAAAATCATGCTCATCTTCTTCCAATCTACCTTCTCTCAAACATGCAGATAGCAAGCAAGCAAGCAAGCAAGCAAGCAAGCAAGCAAGCAAGCAAGCAAGCAAGCAAGCAAAGGGCAAATTGATATAGTTTTTTCTCACATTTTGAGTCATTCTGTTTCATCTTACATCTGTTCAGATTCTGACTTTGTGACATATGTATCATTGTTTCATTAGGGCAATGAGAGGTTCTGATATGCCACTTTTCTAAGCACATTCTTTCTACATCTGGACATAAGCAGTCCTTCCTGTTTAACCTTGTCAGTTGTTAAATACAGAGATGCAGTTTAATCAATGCTCATGTGATATTATTCATTCGGGATTTCCTGATGCTGGTTGTGGTGGGGGATGGCCAGTGTTTGCAAAAGGTGAGAAGAACTCACCAACTCTGATGTGATTAATTTGTGACATTGTCTACTATTCAAATGCATCTTCCCGGATAGGCAGAATGGACAGTTTTGCAAAAGGTGTGAAGAACTCCCCTTTTCTGATGTGATTAATTTGTGACATGTATAAAAGTAGGGCACATACTTGGCCATTCATGTTTGCTGGTTTCTGGCATAGCCATACCTCCGGAGCCATTTGATCTGCTAAGAAGAAATCTATTCAGAATGGAAGCTACTACTGTAAGTAATTTTATGCCTAATTTTGGAACACTTAGATGCAAAATGGTTTTTATAGCGTTCTTGTCTGCTTGCTTTCTTGTTTGTTTGATTGATAATTCTCTTTCACTAGAATGAATTGACAGACTCAGAATGTTTGAGGGGAGCAATTGTAAGTAGTTTTATGGCTATTTTTTTTGAAACATTGACCCCTCTTAGATGTAAAATGTGTTTATAAAATTCTTTGCTTGTTTGTTTCACTGTTTGTTTTTTTCACTAGAATGAATTGACAGACTCAGAATGTTTGAGGGCATCTGAAGGTATTTATCTTTCATACTTTCATACATTTAGTTTCTTATAAACATTTCTGCAACAATTCTGACCATTGGGGTTTTCTTTTCCTTCAGAATGGGAGCACGATCAGATATTCATGGAGCTCACTATTCCCACAAAACACCAGGGGCCCCAGCATGACATGACCCCTCAGCCTTCCACAACACGAATGATGTTAGGAGGTATAATATCTAGCATTTTATCCAACTATAAAACTATTAGTATTATTTTTTAGAAACTAAAGGTTTCTGTGTGTGTGTGTGTGTGTGTGTGTGTGTGTGTGTGTGTGTGTGTGTTGGCATTACTTTATTAGGAATGTTGGTGATAACATTTTGTTTGTTTGTTTGTTTGTTTAACCAGAGCCGGCCTGCAAAAAAGCAAAAATGCATGGTAATGGACTTCCTGCATCCTCAGCAGACAGTGTTAGTTGTGATTCTATGATTGCCTCTCAACCAGAAGAAGATATATGTCATTCTATGCCTCCACTACAATCCCCTAGCTCTGCAAACTCTCAGCATATGAACAATGTTTATCTGGATATGGTGCAGGAATGGGAGAAACCTATCAGAAATGTCAGAGCTGTGGAAGGCTATTATTGATATAGATTTGTTTATCTCGACCAAATCCAGTCTTTTGTAGTTGCTATAGAGCAGCGGTTCTCAACCTTTGGGTCATGACCCCTTTGGGGTTCGAATGACCCTTTCACAGGGGCCACATAAGACCATTGGAAAACACCTATTTTCAATGGTCCTAGTAACTGAGACACCGCTCCTCTATGGTTGGGAGTTACCACAACATGAAGAACTATATTAAAGGGTTGCAGCATTGGGAAGATTGAGAACTACTGCTATAGAGGCTATTCATAATGTGTTATAGATTTTTTTGAATAATGTAGCTATGAACATAGGCCCAAATGATTTTGTTCGGTTGGATGGTTTAAACCATCCTCTCTTTTCTCTTAGGAGGCGTGTGAATGATTTAAATGCTGATGATTTTCTGACCAGTGTTGAAAATCTGCTTCAAAGTAAGGCTCAGATATTTTTTTGGGGGGGTGGGGGTGGTAATTTACAATTAGTGGTTACCATCATGAAGAACAAGGAGGGGGAAGTCTTAGGAAGTTAAACACTGTGCTGCTCACCCAAGTACTGGAGAAAAAAAGACAACACCTAGCAGATTTCAATGTGGAAGGTGAATTTCTTTGTTTTGCTAGCTGTTTGCTCTGTCTGATTAGTGCGGATGTTAGAAATCAAGAAATTATTATTAGGGCAAGGGAACTTCACAGCAGACTGGGTATTTCCACAGAAAACAGGATTGACTTTTCTCAGATACACATCTTTGAAGAATATTTATGGGTCACTATAAAGTTCTTGTTTTATATGCAGGATAGGTGGTGTGTTTTTGTCACAGGTTGCCCGCAGCAAGAAAAAATAGTATTTATATTATTACACGACAAGCATTACTATGGCATCAAAAATATCAAGGGCTTCCTGGGTGAATGCTATTTCTGTAAATTCGGCCACATACCCTACTACCACAAATTTAGTCATGGCTGTCAGTATATTTGCAGAGCCTGCCTAAAGCAAGAATGTCAGCAGGTTGAGAAGACACGCTGCTGTAGGTGCAAAGTGTCTTGTTGGTCTAAGGAATGTGTTGAAAGATACACTCAACTTGTTATAGAGGGAAAACTGTAAGAATAAAGAATATTGTGAAACATGTGTGGTTTACGTCTTTACCCCTCACAAAAAGTGCAAGTAAGTCAAGTGTGGGCAGTACTCTGAGAAGATTGAAAGCTTGGAAGGGCATTTATGCTTTCTAAAATCATTGGACCGACCACGAATTGGCGAAAGATACATCATTTATAATTTTGAATGCTGCCAAGAGACAGGCACTCATATACCTAATTATACATGAGCTAGGGATATGTTGAAGGATGGGAACAATAAATATGTTGTGAGATGGGATTGTTATGGTGTTAGATGCCTGGAGCAGTTTGTAAAGAAATTTATAAATCATAAGTTTAAAGGATGTACTTTTATCGCTCACAACTTCAAAGGGTATGATGGGTACCTAGTACTAAGGTAGCTGATCCGTGAAAAGGTTAGGGTTCAACTTATAAATCAAGGGGGGAAACTTCTGTGTATTACCCTTCCAAATTATAAGATTTGGTTTATTGATAGCTTCTCATTTTTACCAGTTAAATTAAGCAAATTATCCAAAGCTATGGGTTTCAAGGCTGCAAAGGGTATTTCCCCCACTTGTTCAATACAATGGCCAATCAAGACTATGTGGGACCAGTCCCTGAAACCAAGTATTACAGCCCAGAAACCATGATGCCCAGGGAGAGAGAAGAATTCCTGAAACGGCACACTGCTAATAGAGTTACTGTGTTTAGACTAAAGAAGGCTCTGGCTTACTATTGCAGACGGGATGTAGATATATTAAGAGAGGCCTGTATTCGATTTAGGGATCAGGTGATGAAAATGACTGAGTGTGAGTGCCACAGCGGGGTTGGAGGGAATATTGTTGAGGAGATTTGATGCATTGACCCCTTCCAATATATTTATTTATTAAATATTTATTTATTAAATATATTTATATGCCACCCAATCCCGAAGGACACATTGGCATCTGTCTGCATGGCGCAGTACCTGTTCATGTATTTGAAAAGCAATATCAAAAGGACCCCCTATTGAGAAGCAAAAACCTAAAGGATGGGACAATTTTATGAATGCTATGGCTGAGGTTAATGTTCCAACTTCTGTGTTGGGGTCTACATCTGTTAAAGAGCAAATAGAAAAGTTGAAAGATACTCTGGTTGTTAAGGATGAAATTGCTGCTAGCCCCAACTCTGTTATGACAGCACCTTTTGGGGTTAGGGTTAGGGTTAGGGAAGCCTATGTTTACAGGCACCCCCACTAGCCCTTGGACATTAAATCCTAGAAGTAGATTCAGGTTTGGTGACTGGCTCAATTTGTAAAATAAAAACATAGTGATATATGTAAAAACATTTAAGACTTTTTCTTTATTTTACAGTAAGGCAGGCATGCCTGCATGCACTGGTGACAGTTACAGGTTCCAAGCCCCCTCTCCACCTGTATAGTTTTTACAAACAGCTTTATCATTTGATCATTTTTAATATCGGCATTGGAGTACATCTTTAAAATATTTTCATAGTTCACACCTTTAGTACAGTTCAGTAGAAAAAATGCACAGTGTTGTCCACAGGTCACAGCACTGGGGTGTTGCAATTGCCATTGGTGAAATGTGTACTTCTCAGCTTGACAGTGAGCCTGGAAAATCAGGGCTATCTGGAGGTCTTCCATAAGAATAAAAAAAATTGCCATATTGGGAGATGGGAAATAGAGTGCCAGCCAGTATTCGCCAGGAAGAGTGTGAGGATGAGTATTTACGATTAATTTAAAAGGTATTTTGGAGATTTGTCACTGGGGTAACAGGTCACAAGGGCAGACCCCTAGAAAGGCAGTATTTCCAGAGAACAAGTGGAGGATCTGTTGTGTGTCCATACTCATATATAATCAAAAAGCATATTCCTTGTGTGACTTATTTCAATAAGGTTTTCAAAGATTGCATAGAGAATCATGATAACGGTGTTGGGGAGGGGCAGTGTAAATCTCATTTCGGCTCTGAGGTTACTGTTCCTGATCAATGAATAGTGCTCAGAGCACCTCTGATCTGGACTCAAGTCAAAACAATACAAAGTATATCCTCGGTTAAATTGTTCCCGGCTGATTAACATCAGCCTGTCTTTCTGCCTTTACCTGTTGCTTGCACCATCTGCATGTACTCTCTCACAAAAAGATCATGCTCATAATTGCGGGGATCTGTTCGCCATCACAATGCAGGGTGCAAAAATTGACATTGCAGTGTTGAAAATTGAACAGGTTTCTTTCATAATCCCCACTAAAAGATGCATTGTTCACAAACCCAATCACTAATTGTTTAGGCACTGGCCCAGAAATAGATTTTCCTGATTACACACAAGACTATCTGCGGGAAAGCTGTAAACCTTCATTTCCACTAGATCAATGGGGTATTTGGCATTGGAAGTGAGCAAAGCTTCTGCATGGTCAAGGCGCACTCCCAGGGCTACTTTTACACATTTTACAAAGAGAGAAGCTGCCAGGAGTTGCATGTTGTAATTCTCATTGCAATCCTTCATCACGCAAAATTCATTCTGCTTCTTGTGAGTTTGACTTTCACATCTACGCCATTAATTATCAGTCTGTCTTGAAAAATCAGATCACTATGCAAAGGCCCCAGCAGGTCCCATTTATGACTATCTTGCTCTTGCTTTGAAACCAGAGTTCCCAGCCGCTGTCAGTAGAGTACTCTCCATGAGGTCCGAGTCATCTTTGTAAAAAAAAAAAAAAAACAAAAAAAAAAACAGAAGTAAATTGGGAATCCAGTATATCACCACCAAAGTTGAGAATCAGTTCAATTACGGCCCGATTAAAATAGCAATTATGGCTCTGTGTAATGAGCCAATCTCCTAAGGTAACATCCAGCTGGTTAAACAGTGATGCTATGGAGTAGTTGGTCAGGGCCACCCTTGCCCCATCATCAATATCCAACCCGTCAGCATTTACAATCTTGCAACTCACATACAGAAGTGTGTTGTTTAAATCCGTGTAATGCTCATCATGCCCCGTGATGAAAAATTCATTATCAGGGCATTAGCCCTGATAAAGGAGGGATCTTGACATAGGTACTGCTTTCAATACTGGTCTGTGTAGGTGCCAGTTGAAAAAGATCCAGTTCATATTTAACACATTCCTCTGAAGCAGAATAAATAAATGACATAATGTATTAGAATATGTCTTCCTTGTCACAGGATTTCCTCTTCCGCGCACGTCTCCTCTTGGTATGACGGGGCTTTTTCACAAGTCTTCTCTTTTTAAATGGAATAGGTGGGCCCAATGTGTAATTCTTCCTGGCTATGACCAGCCCTGATCCATTCTGCCCGCTCTCAACAACACGGGATACAAGATGCCCCACAACATCTCTGGCGATGTTTTTGGCAGCAGATTTCACATGCGGCTTTATGGTTTCTAATCCTCACCTCAAAAAAGGCATTGCTTTTCAAAAAAGTCCATGGAACAACCCACCTAAACCAGTCCCATACATAATGGGGGCTCCTCGAAAGCCTGGAAGGCCTCTCCCAGCTTGTGGCCTGTAGTAAGCCATGTAGTCTTGAGATCCCCCATATTCCTTGTTTACAACCATCCTTCACTTTTTCAAGGCCTAAAATGAAGTTTGACAATCACCTTCCCGTGATAAAAATGCATGTTTTTGTCCTGGTCGGTTTTGATTTCTATAGTAACAGTATCGATGTGATGTTTGCTGACTGGCACATAATGTGGACAGTCATAGGTCATAGTTATGAAATCATTGTCTTGCCCCTGCACAGGCACACAGCGTAGTAATGGCACATAAAAGTCATCTACTATCTGGAGCTCTACAATGTCTGTGTAACCATATAAGGTGCTGAATCCAGGGAACATACCTAACAGATGTCCAAGTTCTCCGCTAATTAGAATGGTATGAGTTCATCTCCTTTAAGATTAATTTTTTGATCCACAGAATCATAATGTAGGGTTGTCTTAGGTCCATCCTTAACATTTGATATAAACTTGTTCATATTTTCTAACAGTGTCAGATGCTATTATAGTACCCGCTTCTCAAAGAAAAATGCCATTTCTTTCTCTTGTTAGCAATTTCAAAATATCCAGGAGAAGTTAATGTGTGCCAACTATGCAGATACTGTATGTCTGCTAGACCTACTTCCCATGATCCTGGAAGATCCAACAATCTCGCTAATTGAATAGTAAAATTAGAATTTTTGTTTTAGGGAAAATTGCTGCTGATGCATTGCTGGGAAGGGTGATGTAAAATTCTGCCATATCAAAGATAAGGCTTCAATAGCCTTAACCCAAATGTTGAACTTCTCTGGCTATCCAGTCCATTTGACTAGAAACTCTCTATGTCTCCCCCGCCCTCTTTTTTGGATAATTTTCTCTATTCTGTATATGTTGATCAACTTTTGGAGCTCCTCAAAGTAAAAAGCTCCCTTTACAGGATCACCTGTGTAATCATTTAATCTATACACCACACTTTCCCCCCTTGTCCCCATATGAATATCTCATCTGTATAGGTTTGCTGATAGCCCTTTTCAAACTTCCCCTTCAGTGTAGATATCCTGACATGATCCCCCACCTTAAGACATTTTTCCTTTCTTTTACTTTTTAAACCTACCCCATAAAGTCTCCGCCACACATCCCTTTCATTAGAAAAATTTACGGCATTAGGAGCAATCCTGATGCTTTGATGGTAAGTGCTATCGTACTAGAAATGGGTATTTCTAGCTGTGAAATATCTCCAGAGTTTGTTTTTTTAGGGTTCTATTAAATCTCTCTATAACTGCTGCTTTAGTTTCACTATGGGTGACAAAATGATGAATGCCATAACGTGCTAAAAGTTTCTTCAGCAGGGTATTGAAGAACTCTTTACCAGCATCTGTCTGTATTTTTCGGGGTACATGTCCTGTTTCAAAGATATTCTGGAAGGCGGATGTAACTTTATCAGATAAAGGGGAGGCCCAGGCATATTTAGATAACACATCAATAACTGCTAAGATGTATTTTTTCCATGGTTTTCTTTAGAAATTTTGGAGACATCTCTGAGATCGGCCTGCCATTGATGATCTAAGCCAGGCACTACTGTTTTATTTCTAGGAAAATTAATTCTTGCAGGCTTATGAAGCGTATAAGTCTTGACTTGCTTCATGGTCAGGTTTTTATCTTGTTTTCTAGCTTCCTGAAAAAGGGTATTTACGCCTCCATAACTCCCTACATATCCTGGAGTATAATAAATATGGTTTAGAAGCTTTTCGTGCATCATTATACTGAAAGAACACAAATGGGTGAAGCATTGACATTAACAATTTTTTATTGGTTATACAGAGTTCAGAAGGGCATGACCCCTCCATCAGAAAAATATCCCTCATCACCACTATCAGAAGCAGAATATAGAGGTGCATAACACGCTATTTCACAATTCGTTGACTCATCTGTATTCCACAAATCATGTCCGCAGCTGCAAGCAAACTAGTCTTTATACAAATTGCAGCTCTTTAGCTCACTGGGTAGATAGTGTGGTCTCTGGGATAGCTCAGAATCGCAGTTATACTCTAGATCAGAAAAATCTGCAGAAGCTTTATGACTGTGGCAATTACCATTGGAATATAAAATCGGGGTGTCTTAAAAAGTTTGCTGTCTAGGTGTTATTATTTTGGAGTCTGCAAAATATAAATTGCATCTTGTTAATGAATTATCCACTCTAGTGTCATTTACAATATCATAAATAAAAAACATATTTATTTACCATTGCTGGGAGATAATGAAGCATCATTCGCTGTTTCACATACTGTCTGGTAAGTACTCTGCACATCATCGTTAAAATTACAACACACCATGCTGCAGCCGTGCAAAACAGGTCTGAATAAAAAAAATTCTTTATCATAACCCTTGCAACAGGGTTTGTTGCATTCTGCCGGCTGGGGTCTTATGTCAGAGCATGCGATGCCTGCTTTTGCTGTTGTTTTAAAAACATCTTTGGAATCAGAGGTTGCCATCTTCAAGAGACTGCTGAAATTAAGGCAAACGACCCAACTCTTGTAATGACAAGTCCTTGAGTCTTGTGCATGCCATAAATCATAGGAGGTATGACATACCTAGGCATGTCCCTGGCATGCTTCTTGCGCATGCGCAGAATCACAGGGGGCAAGTGGGCAGTTGGGTATGACATGCCTGGACATTTCCCAGGCATGCCTGAACAAGGCTTAACCCCTGCATGCAGCTTGGCAGCTTGCCTCTTGTGAACATTTTAATTCCTGTTAATATTCCTTGTCTTTTCCTGTAGGTGGGCTTCAAAATGGTTACATGAGTATTTGAGTGTGCAATTGGCAAAATATGTGTCTTTAGATTTTACAAAGGTAAAAACCATCTGCGGAGTTTAAAAGGGATATGTTTTTCCCCCCCAGTCTTCGAGGAAATGTTTTTAAATCCACCTAGAAATAAATACCTTTTAGGAGAAAAAAAAAGATGGGTTAAATGCAGCCCCTAGGAGAATGATTACAAATAAAAAACATTTTTTATTTCACAACCCCCCTCCCCCTTGAATGTCCATAGAATTAGTCTAAGGTTAATCATGTACTTTCTTGATGGGGTTAGCTTCAACACATATTATCTGAAAAAATAGGGCTAGGACCTTGCACAACACCTTATCTGTTAGGGCTACTCATGCTTATCATGAAGGGCTGAGGCCAACATATCCAGTTAGGGTTATGACCTTGTGAATCCTGCACCACATGGGGTCAATTATGCACATCCCAGCCAGGGAGGAGGGCTATGCATGTCATATCCGGAGGGTGGGGACTGTGCACGTCACTTCCGCTTAGGGGCATGCTCTGGTGATGTAATCAGCATGTGGGTTTGTTTACTTTGATGACATCACTGATCAAAAGTACTGATAATTTTCATCAAAAAAGGTATACACTATATCCACTTATTTGCTTGTGCCAGTTCAATTAGGCCTAAGAAAACTGTTGTCCTATTATGGATTTTAGATATACTATTCTGTAATTTTAGACCAATTGGATAACATTTTCTAATGAATAAAAGAGATTCTCCATTCCTATGTTGTCCTTTAATTAAATGTTTGGCTGGGATGGATAATACAGCAAAATCATTTAGACACCCATTTTGTTTTTCCTTAATAGTTGTAAAATATTTTGTTTGAAGAAATAGTAAAGGAGAGACTGTCTTGTTCTCTGCTTTTGGAAAAAGAAAGTACTATTCAAACAGTTAGCTGGGCAAATGTCATAATTTTTTTTATAAAGAGAGTTTGTAATGCTGCACAGTGTTTTTCTTTGTTATAATGCTGGTGTTTATACTTATTTCTTCTATTTACTCTCTTTCCAATTCTGGAGTTTCCTCAATTTACTTATTTTTTATTCTTGTCTAGCTGGCCACGTTTTTGTTATGTTTTTATATCTAGTTTTCTGATTTGCTTTTTTGATGATATTCTAGTCACAGCAATTATCCTTCAGAATTATTGCCACTTTCTTCACTCATTCCAATTGATAAAAAGTCACTCTCTTGTTTTCTATAGGCTACCACATAATAAGTGTTATACCACCATATGTGTTTCTAACTCCGAAGTTAAGTCTCTGAATATGGCTTAATCCAAGTAACATTTAGATGATAGCAAAGAGATGAAGAACACTTTGCTGCCATCTGGTAGAAAAAAATATGGATTTTTGCAACTCAGGTCTAGAATAGCAAAGTGCCCCCTCCATAGTATTTTAAAATTAGTTTTATTCCATCTCTTTAAACAAGGAGCAAATGACATAAATTATTGAACATACGTAAAAGGGGCCTTTTTGGAACAAATGTGCGATTGCTTTGCCCAAGGAAGTTCCCTTTAAGGAGGAGGATATATCATATAATTTTACATGTTTCCTCATTTGTTGTTTATCAATCTTCCTTTAAACGTTTCTGATTAGTCTTCTCTACCTGTTTATCTCCTGAAGTTTCCTCCCATTTTTAATACTGCATCTCAATATTCTCAATCAAAGACATACGTAATATGATTTAAATTAGAAAACATAAATTAGAAAATAATAAAAACTGTTCTGTCAGCATTTAGATTGCTTAGGGAACAACCCCATGCAGATTGGGTGTGTAGCAGATGATAAGACACTGTGGGCTCATTCCTTCATCATGAAAAAGATTTGCACTTGCAAAAGGTTCAGCTGTCACTGCTCAGATAGGAACCTGCTTAGAAAGAGGGCCCCAATGGCATCAGGATGTGGCATGAATTTTTATGTTCTCTTAAACCAATTCCTAAATCTAAGAATTAGTTCAGAGTTTAGTGTAAACAATTTCCCTTCTACAGGTGTCAGTAAGAAAGATACAGAAAATCTCTGTAAATAGAGAGGAAGCACATGAATCCACCATAAGTCAACAAAGCATAGAATTAGTGTTTTGTTTGCTATAAATATATCTCTTTTCAGTAGGATTATTCTACTAGTTTCTCTTCAGATATTTTTAATTGAACTTTGAACACCTTATTTTCATAGCTTTTATAGTTTTAACACAATCAGAGCTAAGGAATCTTCTTGGATGAGAAGTGATACATCCTCAAGGAAAAACAAAGTTCAGTTGCCCTTTGAAAAAGTACTTCGGAGATTTTAAAACAGATGTTACATGGAGAATGACTTCTAGTCAATATGTTACATCTAATTACAGAAAAATGTTCTTTGGTCCAAATACACTTACTAAGAATGATTTTATCTGATAATTCTCTCTTATTGGCAAATCCAAGCAAAGCTATGCAAATCTTGAAATGTTTCTAGTATATGTCAACAAGTCTTGCAATACAGAGCAAATTCTTTGACAGTATAGTGCTCCCTTTTTCTTTATCCTTAAAGGAATAACATTGACTTGGCTGCTTTAAGACATGGGTAAAAATTGAAACTAATGCATATGCATGGGCACATACATATGTACACACATTTTCTAACCCATCCAACTACAAAGTAACTCTTTTGCAAAGAAGATGAACAACATAACAAGCATAGTGAGATGAAACTGAATGTAAAGAAGACAAACATTTCAATCATATTATACTCCAGCAAATTCACAAAGTGTTCTGGCCTAAAACTACTATGTTTTATGGCTTTCTGGGGTGATGTGGACCTTGGGGAATACAGGTTAATTGGACAGGGGAAATGATATTGAAACATGTCTTCTGGATCTCTTAGGGTGACATTATTTTTAATTAACGGGATACAAAGTGTGCGGAGGAAGGGTGGTCTCTATGCAGGCTCTAAGAGCTTTATAAGAGCTTTATAAATTTTCATCAGCACCTTGAATTCCTTGAAGCCAATTGGAAGCTGATGCAATTCACAAAGTAGAAGTGTTACATTGGTATACCAAGATAATAGTAACCATTCTCATTGTGGTATTCAGGATCAACTGTAGCTTCTAAGATATTTTCAAGAGAAGCCCCAAGTTAGTGATAATGCAGTAGGTGATATTGCAGATCCCAATCTGGAATGGGCATAACTGGTGAACAACATGACTGGGTTAAGTCCCTCTTAGTTACAACCTGCTCTTCAAACAAGAGTGATGAATCAAGGAAATTCCCGAATTGCATACAAATTCCAAATTCAATTTCTTCTGATTGGAAGGCTTAAACTAAACCCTTTAGCTTGATCTCTCCTCTGCTCTGCAACATCAAATGGAATTGACCCCTGAAGAAAAGAGAGGCACGTACCACAGTGCCCACAATGCCTGAAGTCACTGCAGCAGAATATCATGATTGATGCTTGGAAAACCTGCTGATAGATCTGAAAGGAATAGGATAGTTGCACCATTCCCATCAGAGCTCAGCTAAATGTATGGACCATACGACCTCAGTAATGTTACTGAGCATTCGGCATTCATTGCTGACTTTTTGTGGAGGGGGCACACTATTATCTCCTTCAAACTAAGTAAAATCACTTCCTTTTTCAAGAATGTTTTCATCATTGTTTGCACTTAACCACACACTATTTCCCATATAGCCCTGACCAGTCAAGAGAGACATCTCTAACAAAAAGATATTTGATCTAAAACCACAATCACCTACTTTTCCATGTGCTAATTTAAGCATCAATTGAGCTGCCACTCAAAGCAATTAGGTGCAACATGATCATGGCAGATGTTAATGTCCTCAAACACCAAATCATGTTGCTACTTCCCTAAAGTGAAGGCCAGATCCAATGTGTAGCCATCTATGTGCATTGCTCTCTTGATGATATGAATTAAGTTCATGATTGTCATTCATAAGAAACTCCATTATCAATCTAGCAATAGAATCAAACAGTTCAAGCAGGGAGGACGTAGCAGTCCTAATTGTTTCCTGAAACCTATCTTCAGAAATAGGGGGTCTGAAAGATAGCATCACAGATAGCTTCCTCAGTGATAATAACATTCTACCACCACCAGTATCATCATCTGCCTTGGCTACATTCAAAACTCAGATGGGTATATCTCCCAAAAGGAAATAACTCCTCCATCCAGGTCTAGGCCATGCACTCCAGATTGATCCACTCAGTCACAATAAGATCTGGAAAGAGAGAGGCCTTATGACAAGTCGAACTTGCACTCAACAATAGCAGAACCATTGGGAAGCAACAGCCAATGACCTATTTGTCAGGATGGTCCAGAGGTCAAGAAGGCAGTATTAAGCTCCAGCCTCGACTTAAACTTCAAACACAATCTTCCTAGAAATGAAGATTCATTCCACACTTTAAGCCAACTGATTGACATGAATGGGACTTTGGCTAAGCACACAAACAAGTGTGATTGATTTTGCTGGGGCTGTCTAACAAAAAGCTAGAGGAAAGCAACCTTAATAATAGTGCTGGCAATCTTATTTCCTTTCTATTGCACATTTTATCCCATGAGTCCTTTATTGTTGTATGACCTCTTTGTATTTTGAATTAGTTGAATACTGTACACTGTGCCTCAAACTCAGCTGATGAAAAATATTTACCATTTTCTTATTGAGACCAAATATTTGCTAAATATAAGAGTAAATAGATTTGTTTGGAGAAGAGATACGGAATTAATGAGTCCTCTGAAATTTCAAGTTCCACCATATTGTGGGTCACCAAAGATAAATTCAAAGAATTTGTATAGAAATTTAATTTGATCAGCCTGTATAAAGTAGTTGTTAATTGTGAAGTCATGTCCAACTCATTACAACCCCATGGACAATGTTCCTCCAGGCCTTCCTGTCCTCTACAATCCTCTGGAGTCCATTTAAGCTCACACCAACTGCTTCACTGACTCCATCCACCACCTTATTCTCTGTCATCTCATTCTTCTTTTGCCCTCAATCGTTCCCAGCATTAGTCTCTTTTCCAGTGAGTCCTTCCTTCTCATTAGGTGTCCAAAGTATTTGAGTTTCATCTTCAGGATCTGGCCTTTTAAAGAGCAATCAGGGTTGATCTTCTCTAGGACTGACCGGTTTGATCGCCTTGCAGTCCAGGGAACTTGCAGGGAACTGGCACCATAGTTCAAAGGCCTCAATTCTTTGGCACTCAGCCTTTCTTATGGTCCAACCCAGTTTTCCCAGTTGTATAAAGTACAGATCTTAATTAGTGTACAATATTTTTTATTGGCATTTGAAGGCTAAAACAAGTTTCAGGCTGATCTAACTGTTATACTCTCTCTTAGAAATATCAGTGTTTTTTCCTTTTAGATTGCATCCAATCTGAGAAAAACATTTTATATAACTCATGACCTTGTACATTTGACTATGAACTTTCTGATAACCTATTTCATTGTCCTTATACTTTTAAATATTTTTTTGCTCTCCAATACAACCTTCCCATTTTATCTTAATAGTAGCTATTAACAAGTTCGCTATCCTTCAAATATCTTTTTGAATAATTATTACCATAATTATTTGTTTGTTTATTTATACAATTTAAACTTTTTTCCTTTTACTCTATGTATTTTTAAATTATCCTTGACTTGTGGGGGACTGCCCAGACAAATGCATATAGATTTTCAGAACCACTGCTTTCTTCCTAGCACTGAGAAAATTATTGAACCAGTCACCTAACTGGCTTGTGCTAAGGCAGGGCTAATTCTCTTCATTTCTAGGTTTCAAGCCTGGTGCCATTAGCCACAAAACCAAATTGGTTTTCATAAATATATTAACTATTAAGATCCCCACTTGATGGGGAAAAGTTATTAGGTGCTGCCCAAAATGCAAGTAGAGATGGATTGACCTCCCCATATAAGTAATTTGAATAGTCAGATTCATACATGGGAAGGTAATCCTAAACCATTGAGAAATTAAAGGTTGAATGTTAAAACCATTCAAATTGAATTTGAAAACAGATTGGAAGTTAATACAGCTGTTTCCATAAAAGGAATGTCTATATTCTACATTCTGTTCAAATGCTTTTCAAAGGCAGGCAGAGACCGCAGGCCTATTCCAATTAATTTGTGTTTTTCTGCCTGGAGCTCAGCAGGGATAAATGGGAAAGGGCATTTTATCCAAGCTGTGAAGGGTTTCACAGGTTAAGGTCTGGACAAATAAAAGTACATGCACCAAATTGTGAAAATAAAAAAAATCCATATACATGTTTTTATTTATATAGTTATGAATTTATAAACCATTTCACTGGGAAGACTGTGTAAGACCAACAGCAAATGCATTACAACAGTAAACTTAATAAAACCCTTGCACCACCTTATATTCACAGAAAAGTTTATTGTAATGTTTTAAATGTTTGATGGAAAACCTCTCTTTAAGAGGACCATTAATGGTAGAACATTTTTACATATGTATACATCAGTAAAGTTGCAAAAAAAAAAAAAAAAAAAACACCAAAGAACACATTGACACACAGTATGAAAAAAACTATCTAAAGAGTTATCTAAAAGGAAACTGATTGTTACAAAAAGCAGACAAAAATGATACAGAAAAACATTTTGGAACTGAGAATGAGTCATGGTAAACTCAGGATAATTACTTATAAGAAACTTAAGAAAAATCTATTG
Organism: Thamnophis sirtalis; assembly: GCF_051295495.1. Lineage (NCBI taxonomy): Eukaryota > Metazoa > Chordata > Lepidosauria > Squamata > Natricidae > Thamnophis > Thamnophis sirtalis. The sequence goes on along the minus strand of NW_028261384.1, from coordinate 87,406,528 downwards.
TGTAATTAAAAATACATTTGAGTACAGTCCACAAAAATTGAATGGAGTTTAACAAAAAAAATTGAATGGAGTTTAACAAAATTAAAAGTGTTGCTGTGTATTCCATATAAATGTTTGGCAATAATATCATTTTTTCCAGTTACACAAATGTGCTAATACTTAAAAAAAATACTAAATCCTAACTTTTGCACTAGAAGAAAAAGAAAAAAAAAGATAATTCATATAGTTAAAATAGATACGATATTCAAAGCCTATGATTCCATTCAAACTGTTGACAATGTTAAAAATACAAAACCCAGCCCATTAATCATATGAAAAAGAGAAAATACCCAGTAAATTTTCTGGGTATTTACAAAATACTCTGTAGGGGTAAGAGTATTCAAGGCCTTCAGCTGTAAAGATTAAAATGTGTGCTTAAAAAGTGTGATATGTTGATATTGTAACCAATTTTTAGCTAAGGAGTTTTACTTTGTTAATGTGTTATTATTTACATGGAATTATATATAAATCAGGGATGTGCAGTCAGGGGAGGCAGGGCCTCACCACTATCATCATGAAAAGAAAAAAAAAGTAAAAGGAAAAAGGCTGAGGTAGTTGCTGCCAGAGTCACAGTGGATGACGCTGCGTAGCGCTTAACTGCAGGAGGAGGCGAGAGAACCATATGCCTCCTTTACTCTATCTTTATGATCAATTGAGCAGAATTAAGCAAGAGTTAAAAGGCGAAAAATTCCTTATGCAAAGGAGGCACGTGGTTCTCTCGCCTCCTGTAGAGGGCATTTTTTGGAGGCTTTTTAGATTTCTCTGGGAGCAACTAGCTCAGTCTGACCTCAGAGCTCTTGCCTTTCTCCTTTTACATTTTTTTTTCTTTTCATGATGGCAGGCAAGAGCAGAGTTGAAATCCTCTCTGAAACAACTGGAAAAGGTGCATGTGTGGGGAGGGGGGAGGTATTCAAAAAGTTTGATTGCATGCACACACACACACACACACACACACAGCTGGATAAAAGTATATAAGCCCAGCTTCACTGATTACAAGTTTGAAAAGGCAATGTGGCTCCACCTGCAATTAAAGGCTCGGATCGAATGGCAGCAGGGGAAGGGGGTGGTATGGCAGAGGAGCTGCTTTCAAGCCATTGGAAAATACATCCAATCCAGCTTCTGTGTTTGTGTTTATTTGAGAGTGAGTGAGAGAGAGAGGGATCTAACTTTTCTGTGTGCGTGCGTCTGTTTGAGAGAGGGGGGAGGGAGGGAGAGAGGGAGGAAGAAGAAAAAGAATGAAGGAAAACTTATTTTGCAAGGGGGGAAAATGCTGTCACTTTAAATTGGAACTGAGAATGCCTGGCTGTGGAATTCTGGGAGTTGAAGTCCACAAGTCTAAAAAAAAATTGAAACCCCTGTGTCAGTGCCTCACCAGCTATAAACCTCACCGCACGTCACTGTATATAAATTCACGTAAGGAATAAAATTAATACATTCCTTGAGTGTTAATGTATTGTAACAACAACCAACCAACCAACCACAAAGAAAATAGTCTGGAGTGGGGGAACTTCTAGGGATATCCTGGACCAAAACCTAGTACTTGAAAATAATACCAATTAATCCTTTAGGTATGTAATTAATAGGTAAACTGAATACTATATGGACTACATATTTCCTGAATTTGTCTAGATTCTTTCTATAAACATTTTCTCACTATTGACTTTCAGCTCTATATTTTGCTTGTTATATAACAAATAAAGAATACCATCTACTTGTTAAATTCCTCTGTAACTCATCTCATTTTGCCACAAAATCACAATCAGAAAATGAATTACATTTAGTTCTTAAAAATAGAGCATTTGGTTAACTGTATCTGACATAACTTGGAGGTAAATGTAAAGGCTCCCCTTGCACATTCCCGACTCTAGGGGGCAATTCTATTTCAAAATCAAAGAGCCAGCGCTGTCTGAAGACATCTTGGGGTCATGTGGCCATCATGACTAAATGCTGAAGATGCATGGAACGCTGTTACTTTCACACCAAAGGTGGCTCCTATTTTTCTACTTGCATTTTTACATCCTTTCAAACTGCTAGTTTGGCAGAAGCTGGGAAAAGTAACGGGAGCTCACTCCGTTACTCGGCACTAGAGATTCAAACCACTGAACTGCTGACCTTTCTGACTGACAAGCTCAGTATCTTAGCCACTGAGCCCCTACTTGGAGAGCAGCTATTAAATGTAAACAGATTATTACAGTCTGTATATTTTCTTTAACTCCTAGATCCTAAACACTTAATATCTCCAAGAAATAACCTGAGTCAGGTTGACTTGGAAGACAAATTGAATGTGTTAGATCGGCGAGAAGCAGCAGGTGAGAGGCGCAAGTGAGTTTCAACACTTTTTATTGCAAGAGTAAGTGACTGCGCTCTGCTGGCTAGGGTTACCTTTTAAAGAGCTCTGGCAGACCAGCCAGCCAATGACAGTAGTTTAAACTTCCCGGGGTTTGGGCACCCAATCCCTGGTGAGCATGTGAGAACATGTAAATTTAACAACGTCTGTCCATACGTAACAGAATACTTAAACACAAGAGTTAAATCATTTATAAAATGCATTAAGTTGCTTTAAACTGCCTGTCCAAATGAGAAAAATGTCATCTTAAAATGAAGAATAAAATAGGCTTAGAGAAAACATAGATGTGGTGATGAATAAAGTTGGGTTGAAAATATATGTAAAATTGTGAAGAGTCTGAAATATTATCAACATTTTTAATTGGGCTTGAAAGGTAAATGGGATCCAAAGAAGATAACATAATGTTAGTATAATGTGCAATATTAACATAATATGCAATTTAAATCTGTAATCTAGTAGAGTTTTCTACTAAGTCTGTAGAAGATGTTTAAAGTAAAGGTAAAGGTTCCCCTCGCACATATGTGATAGTAATTCCAGACTCTAGATGGTGGTACTCATCTCCGTTTCAAAGCTGAAGAGCCAGCGTTGTCCAAAGATGTCTCCATGGTCATGTGGCTGGCATGACTAAATGCCAAAGATGCACGGAATGCTATTACCTTCCCACTAAAGGTGATCCCTATTTTTCTACTTGCATTTTTACCTGCTTTTGAACTGCTAGATTGGCAGAAGCTGGGACAAATAACAGGAGCTCATTCCATTATGCAGTGATAGGAATTCGAACCACCGAGGATTTTTAAGGACAGTCTAACAAAGAAGATGCTGCTAAACAGGCACATCCACTTCAAAGTGTCTCACAAAACTCTAATTTTAAAAATGGGTACACTTGTATCAGCTATTACAAATGTGATTCTTTAGAGAGAGCACATGGTCAAACAGTGTTCAGACAAACTGTCCACTTACCACTGTTTTGTCTTGATTAGGCTTCAGTTCAGGCTTTCCTTGTGCATGGAATAGTATAGAAATGTTGCTCTGAATTCTGGGACTATAACATCTGATGTTGGAGAGATTACCTGGCTCAACTACCCAATGATTTACTCTTTACACTATGGATACAAACCTATGGCTCTTTCCAGCGGTTGCTCCAGTATCTCCATTAAAAGTGACTTCATGATGAGCGATTTGGGAGTTGTAATTCAATAAAAAAAATTGAAGGCCATGGATTCTCTACCTCAGCATTTTCCATAAGGCATATTGGTGAATTACAGAACTATATTTTCAGGCAGGGTTTTAAAAAGATTTTTCTGCTTGAATTACATATTGTCATTCTTGCCAGAACAAACGTGTCATTTATGGAGTGATAATCATTGTTTTTCATTTATAATTCTAAATAATCAATAGTTGGTGATTGTGTCCTTTGTAATATGCAGTGTAGAATCATAAGCTCCACCTGCTAACTTGGTTGGAACTAGAAACATGAAGCAGTTTGCCAAGGTATTAATATTCCATCCTTGATCAGTAAAGAACAGAATTTTATCATACTTTTCAATCCTTAAAGTATTTCATGACTATTTTTGCCAGTGTTTTGCTATCACTACCACAGAATGTTTGAAAATTTAGCCTATGAATATAAATATTTCTAATAGATTCATGCACTATTTCAGTCTTTTGAGCCTTAAAATGAAATCTCTTTTGTCAAACTTATATCTACTACATTCTTCCATTCTTGCAGTTTCCTCTCTGTATTTCATTAAGAGCCATTTATATGTATCTTAGCATCAAAAACTTTCTGTTGGTAGCAGTGATACAATCCTGCATTGCTGAATGTACCTTCAGCACATAAGAGTTCATTGTAACAGCATTGCCAAAAAGGCATTAAGAGTTATTAACCTAATTTTGCGAAGCTTCTTCTCCGGTAACACTGTATTGCTAACTAGGGCATACAAAACCTTTGACAGACCAATTCTTGAATACAGCTCGTCTGCCTGGAACCAGGGGTGAAATGCTACTGGTTTGGGCTGGTTCACCCAAACTGGTAGTAAAAAATGCTACTGGTTTGCTCGAACTGGTAGTTAAAAAATGCTTTAAAAAGTTTTTTTTAAGTTCCAATGATTGTGCGGCACAGCTGATTGTCACCCAACTGATCACCTGAACTTTTAAAAAACTTTTAAAGCATTTTTAACTACTGGTCCACCCGAATCAGTAGTAAAAAAATGCTTTTAAAAAGTAAAAATAGTTCTGACAATCAGCTGTGCCCCACAATTTATATTTGCTAGAAAGCAGGAAATCCTGCTTTCTAGTGAATCTAAATCACATGGCACAGCTGTTCCCTCCCTCACTGTTCTACTTACCTTTGCAAACTCAGAAAAGGCTTCTTAGGGCCTGTGGCGCATATGTGCACAAAGCATGCACACGAGGCAAACTGGTAGCAGACTTCAGAGCATTTCACCTCTGCCTGGAATGCACACTGTATATCGAACATTAACATGATTGAGCGGGTTCCAAGGTACTTCAAGAGAAGAGTACTCCACTCCTTTACTTACAATACAATTCCCTATGCCACCAGGCTTGAAATTTTGAGCTTGGTCAATCTGGAATTGCACTGCCTGTGGTTCAATCTAAGCACAGTTCACAAAATTGTCTACTACAACACCTTGCCTGTCAATGACTTCTTCAACTTCAGCCACAATAATACACAGACAAACAATCGATACAAACTCAAGGTAAATCGTTTCAAACTCGATTGCAGAAAATACGACTTCAGCAACAGAGTGATGAATGCCTGAAATGCTCTACCCGACTCAATTGTTACATCCTTAACCCCCACAGCTTCAACCTTATACTGTTTACTGTTTACCTCACCCCATTCTTAAGAGGTCCATAAAGGGGACGTGCATAAGCACACCAGTGTGCCTACTGTCCCTGTCTTACTGTCCCCATCTATTTGTATTTATTTCCTTTGTTTATGTTCATTCCTATACTTGTTATCTTGTACATGTTTGACAAACAAACAAACAAATAAGGTTTAAACCTATTCAGTGGGATTAGATCTCTAACTGAGATAAGTGAAACTAGCTGCCAGTTGTTATCATTATTTTGTAGGCTCATCATACTAAGACATCTGGAGAAGCCTTAAAAGCAGCTTCTATAAACATTCCTTCCTTTAGTGCAGACCATAAATCACCTTCTGAACATTGTAGCTCTCATTCAAGAAATTCCAGGAAGGTGTCACTCTGACAGAAAAAATGGAATAACTATTATTAGCAAATTAACTATCACTGGCAAATATTGCATATTTTCTTTTGTGAGATATAATTCTTTGTTCATTTGATTGACTGATTGACTGATTATGTGTCATCAAATAATTTTCAACTCCTAGTTTTTCTCCATGACAATCTATCCCTAAACTTTTCTTTCAAATCTCCAACTGTACACTCATCCCCACTGTAACTGAATCCATCCCTTTGCTGCTGGTCATCTTTTCCTTCTCTTTCCTTTCACTCTTTCCAGCATTAGACTATTCTGCTGAGAGTTGGGTCACTGGATGATATATCCAAATGGATAATATATCAATACTTGTGCCTCAAGTGAAACTCTAGGTTGATTTCTCTGATGATCCATCAGTTTGTTTTTTTTAGCTATCTATGGTATTCTCAAGAATGGGATGAATCCCCCAAATGATAGCTAGAAAGATTACTTTGAAAAAAATCATGCCAGATGAAGCACTATGTGCACAATATCATTTGGAGGAAAATTTTAATGAATCAAAGAACAAACCTTTGTAAAAAGGTTGGTCATAAGACAATGGAATGAAAAGCTGCTGCAGCTAACTTGAGAGTGAAATTTTTTAATCTTTATCTTACCACTTCTGATTGCAATATTCAATAACACTAGATATGTGGGACTCCAAGCGATAAACGAAGGGTGTTAAGCAGTTTTTTGCAGTCCCGCTGCTGTTATTGCAGGAATTTCTTGATGTATTTTATAAAATTCTTGGACATGGTACCAAGTGCCCCAATGACAATGTTTTGTTAAATGTTTTATCCATTATCACATAGTTTTGATGGTCAGGTCGTGATATTTCGTGATTTTTCCCAGTTCTTTTTCTTCGACTCTGGCATCTCCTGATATTGCGATATCAATAAATTTTAAACTGTGATACCTGGTGTGTTGTGTTTCAAATGATGATCTGTGTGTATTTGAAAGTCCCACAAGATCTTTACCTTCTCATTTTCAATAACTTTTTCCACTTTATATTCTCATGACTTTCTGGATACAGGTAAATCCTATTTTTTACATAATGACCAGTGGATTAATTTAGCAACTTGTTTGTGTCTAGTTTTGTAATCAGTTTGTGCTATTTTGCTGTATTCACAGATTAAATGTGAAACAGTATCAACTTGTCATTGCAAAGTCAGCAATTTAGAGTGCAATTTTGAATCTTCACTTTCATGGCATTAGTTTATAGTGCTTGTTCTTGAGCAGCCAGTATTAAACCTTCCATTTTTTTCTTGATGGTTCAGGTGTTGGAGCAGTTTCTTCAGCTTGTTCATCATTACGTTTTGTTTTCTTTTTAGCCAATATTTCTTGATGTTGCATTTCCACATCAGTGAAAACTTTATTACAGATGATGAAACGTCTTTGATCAATTAATCTTTGTTCAGTTACATCACTTTCCGGGTGTTTTTCTTTCCACAGTTGCATCAGTCTTTTTTGAAATTCCCGGATGTTGGTTCTTCCTGGTAGTAATATTTGATGATTTTTCAATTTTCTTTGGTTGTTGTTTTGTGCTTTTGTTCCACTTGCTTGGCAGTTGCATGCCCTGGCAGTAACAACTGAGCCCTGTAGCACCCTTTTCAACAGATGTCCAAGAGCCATAGCATCTGATGTGGTCCTTGACCCAGGCAATGACCAATCCGGTGTGGAATTTTGTTGATTTCTTTTCATTATTAGTGATGGCAGGTGCCTGGCTTGGTTCATGATGATAAGCCACTACTGATCCAAAGGTAGTAATCCTATAACCATAGGAACTGCACCGGATAGCTGTCCAGGCTCAGCCATGGCAGCTTAATTGCCTATTTGGTAGCATAAAGGCAGGATCAGGAATTATTATTATTATTATTATGTGGTTAATCTTTGGTGAGATTCACAATCTTTGGGGCTTAGTAGCTTAATAGCTCGAATCCTAACCAAGGACCTAGGAACTGTTAAATTAATATCGGAGGATATAAGTTGTTCCAAGTAGAGTGGTTTTTTGTAGAATCAGAATGTTCAAGTCAGGTAAATTTAGAATTTCCAAATAGTGAAGTAACCCTCCAAGGGCTCCAATTACAATCGGGACAACATATGATTTCTTTTTCCACAGTTGCTCAACTTCAATTTGCAAGTCTTGGTACTTTGTGATTTTTTCTTGCTGTTTATCTTCAATTCGTGCATCACCATGTATTGCAATGTCAATGAACCATACTTTTTTCTTTTCAACTTTTGTTATGTCGGGTGTGTTGTAGGCCAAGTGCCTGTCAGTCTGAATTCTAAAATCTCACAAGATCTTGACTTTTTCATTCTCTAAAACCTTCTCAACCTGATGGCCCCAATGGTTTTTGCTGTACTCAAATCCAAACTTTTGGCACAATTTCCAGTGAATAAACTGAGCAACGCAGTCATGGTGTTGTAGGTAGTGAAATTTTGCTGCATCCACTGATCAAGTGGTCGACTGTCTCATCTTTCTCATTACAGAGGCGACATTTGCTGTTGGTGGTAACATGTTGAATTTTTGCCTTCATACAATTTGTGGCTAAGGCTTGTTCTTGAGCTCCCAAAATAAAGCCTTCTCTTTCTTTTTTCAGTAATACTGATCATAACCAGTTCCAAGGTAGTTTTTGGTCAGCTTTGCCTTCAATACTTTTCAATATTGGCTATGCATAGCTTTGCTTTTCCAATTTTCAGCTCGCTTCTCAATTACTTCTTTCTTATATTCAGCTTTTGATTTAGTTGTCTTCAAAAGGCCTCCTTTTTTATTTCCTTAATCATTGGTTCTTCACTTTTCTGGATGTAATCATTCAAGCTGTGTTTTTCTTCTTCCACAGTCTGCTTTACTTGTAGGAGTCCTCGACCACCCTCTGCTCTTGGTAGATATAATCGGTCAACATCACTTTTAGGGTGCAAAGCATGATTCATTGTCATAAGCTTCCTTGTTTTTCTGTCCAAATTGTCCAACTCCATCTGGATCCAGTCAATTATTCCTGCAGAGTATCGAATCACAGGTATAGCTCAGGTATTTATTGCTTTTATGATGTTTCCTCCACTCAAATTGGACTTTAATATCTTGCGAATTCGTCAATGTACTTGGCTGAAGATAATTTCTTGACTTTATTATACATTAAGTCAGAGGCTTCTAAAATCCCCAAGTACTTGTAGCCTCCTTCTGGTTCTACTGCCTTTATCATTTCTTCATTCTCAAGTTCTATTCCATCATCTTCTATGACCTTGCCAGCTTTGGTTGCCATTGTTGCCATTGTTTATCAATTCCAAACTGCATACCAATGTCTGGGCTAAATTCTTTTGTGCTTTCAATTAATAAATTCAGTTCAGCTTTTGTTTTACCAAGCAGCTTCAAATCATCCATGTACCAAGTGCGAAATTTTCAGTCCTTTCTTTGCAAGTTCGTATCCACAGTTCACCTTCTTCAAAATGGTTGTTAGTGGTGGCACTGAGAGTATAAAAAGTAGGGGTGAAAGGGAATCACCCTGAAAAATGCCTCATTTAATTTCAACTTCATCCAGTTCTTCTCCATTAGCCATAAGCTTTGTTTTCCAGAGGTTCATTGAAGTTTCCATGATTTTTTGTATGTTGTTGCTGATGCCAAAGATTTTTAGGCATTTCTTGATCCAGTTGTGGGGAACTGAATTAAACGCTTTCTTATAGTCTATCCAAGCCATGAACAGTTTGGTTCGTCTTTTGGTTCAGCTTTGGCAAATGTGCTCTTTCAGCATCTTCTATTTGATGCTTTATTTTCTCAGCTAATTGAGCACTATCTGTTGGTGCTTGTTCTTCAGTGCTTCCTTGTTCTTTATCTTCATCCATTTCAGCATCCTCTTCCTCTCTTTCTTCCTCAGTTTGATTTTGAGTCTGCAAATCATTCTTGATGTTACTCTTTTTTGTTGGTATACTCAGACCATTAGTTGCTTTCTCTTCGATTTCTGTTAATTCTGTTGTAGTGAAAAATTTGTGGCTCAGAATTACACATCATTGGTCCACTAGCCTTTGTTCACTGATATCACAGTCCGTGTGGTTCACCTTCCAAATCTGATACATTTGTTTTTGAAATCCACATTTTGCTGTCTCAGACTGACAGTAAGCTTCCATAATGGAGATGTTTTCTTCCCTAGTCCAGATTTTTCACTTTTTCGCTTTTTCTTCCAGTAGCTTGTCAGCTCCATGCCCTGGTTACCTAGCAGAGGGAGCTGAGCCCTGTAGCTATTTTGCACAGAATTCCCAGGAGCCATAGCATCCAATGGAACCCTTGTTAATCCGAGATTATTATTATTATTATACAATTGTATCACAGCGACCAGTTGTTTCACCAGATTTGGCATTGGTTACTAGTCGGGCCCCACCCAGGGACCTAGGACATCATAACGTATTTTCGTAATATGCGTGCAGATCCAAGCAGTGCGGCTTTTTGCATTTGACTGATGGTGATTTTGTCAATTTTTAACTGTTTTAAATGTAATTCCAGTGCTTTTGGAATAGCACCCAGTGTGCCAATTACCACTGGAATTATCACTGCTGGTTTGTGCCATAGTTGTTGAATTTAGATTTTTAAGTCCTGGTATTTTGCGATTTTTTCATGTTCCTTCTCGGTGACCCTGCTATCACCTGGTATTGCGATGCCTATGATTGTGATCTTATTTTTCTCAACCAGTGTGATGTCTGGTGTATTATGCACCAGTATTTTGTCCATTTGTATACGGAAATCCCACAAGATCTTGACCATCTGATTTTCGGTGACTTTTTCAGGCTGATGTTCCCACCAGTTTGTTGCTATTTTAATATTATAATTTTTGCACAAATTCCAATGGATCATTTGTGCTACTGAATTGTGCTGCAATTTATAATCAGTCTGCGCGATTTTTTACAGCAGCTGAGTATGTGATCAACAGTTTCATCAGCTTCTTTGCAAAGTCTGCATTTGGCATCATCAGAGGATTTTTCGATTTTGGCCTCAATGGCATTTGTGCGGATAGCTTGTTCTTGCGCAGCCAGGATTAGTGACTCTGTTTCTTTCTTTAATGTACCTGTTGTTAACCATAACCAAGTTTGTTCACTGTCCACTTTATCTTTTATTTTTTCCAGAAATTGGCCATGCAGTGCTTTGTTCTGCCAACTCTCCATTCTTGATTTTATCACATCTTTTCTGTATTCTTGTTTCGTCTGTTGGACCTTCAATAGATTTTTGTTGTTGTTGTTGTTGTTGTTGTTGTTGTTGTTGTTATTATGTTAATCTCACAGCCTTTGGGGCTGGTTGGTAGCTCAACAGCTCGAGTTCTAACCAAGGACCTAGGAACTGTTAAGGTAACATTATTATCAAGGTGGTTATTATTATTATTATATTTATAATATTATATTATTATACTATTATTATATTATTATTATGTTTAGCACTGGAGTTACATTTAAATAATAATAATAATAATAATAATTATTATTATTATTATTATTATTATTATTATTATTATTACACAATTGTATCACAGCGGCCAGTTGTTTCGCCGGATTTGGCATTGGTTACTAGTCGGGCCCCACCCAGGGGCCTAGGACGTCGTAACGTATTTTCGTAATATGCGTGCAGATCCAAGCAGTGCGGCTTTTTGCATTTGACTGATGGTGATTTTGTCAATTTTTAACTGTTTTAAATGTAATTCCAGTGCTTTTGGAATAGCACCCAGTGTGCCAATTACCACTGGAATTACCACTGCTGGTTTGTGCCATAGTTGTTGAATTTCGATTTTTAAGTCCTGGTATCTTGCGATTTTTTCAAGTTCCTTCTCGGCGACCCTGCTATCACCTGGTATTGCGATGTCTATGATTGTGACCTTATTTTTCTCAACCAGTGTGATGTCTGGTGTATTATGCGCCAGTATTTTGTCGGTTTGTATACGGAAATCCCACAAGATCTTGACCATCTGATTTTCGGTGACTTTTTCAGGCTGATGTTCCCACCAGTTTGTTGCTGTTTTAATATTATAATTTTTGCACAAATTCCAATGGATCATTTGTGCTACTGAATTGTGCCGCAATTTATAATCAGTCTGCGCAATTTTTTTACAGCAGCTGAGTATGTGATCAACAGTTTCATCAGCTTCTTTGCAAAGTCTGCATTTGGCATCATCAGAGGATTTTTCGATTTTGGCCTTAATGGCATTTGTGCGGATAGCTTGTTCTTGCGCAGCCAGGATTAGTGACTCTGTTTCTTTCTTTAATGTACCTGTTTTTAACCATAACCAAGTTTGTTCACTGTCCACTTTATCTTTTATTTTTTCCAGAAATTGACCATGCAGTGCTTTGTTCTGCCAACTCTCCATTCTTGATTTTATCACATCTTTTCTGTATTCTTGTTTTGTCTGTTGGGCCTTCAGTAGATTTTTGTTCTTTACTTCGATTAATAGATGTTCTTGACTTTCTTTTAAATAATCAGCCAGTGCATGTTTTTCCTCTTCAACTGTTTGCTTCACTTGTAATAATCCTCTGCCACCTGATTTTCGGGGCAGATACAGTCTATCAGTATCACCACGTGGATGTAAACTGTAGTGCATTGTCATTAGTTTCCTGGTTTTTCGGTCCAAAAGGTCCAAATCAGCTTGTGTCCAGTTAACTATGCCAGCTGTGTATCTTATAACTGGTATTGCCCAGGTATTTATGGCCTTGATTGTATTTCCACCATTCAATTTAGATTTCAAAATTTTCCTAACTCTGTTGGTGTACTCTCGCCTGACAATAGTTTTTACTTCTCCATGCTTGATGTTATCCAACTGCAGAATGCCTAAGTATTTGTAGGCTTCATTTTCTTTGCATTTAATTAGTTGGCCATTGGGCATTTCAATTCCCTTAGATGCAGTGATTTTGCCCCTTTTTATGGATACAGTGGCGCATTTTTCCATGCCAAACTGCATTGAAATATCGGTGCTGAATACTCGGACTGTATTTGTCAATGATTGGATTTCTATTTCTGACTTTCCATAGAGTTTCAAATCATCCATATATAGTAAATGCGAAGTTTTTTCAGCTTTTTTGGCTGTTTGGTAGCCTAATTTCATTTTTTTTAAGATTACTGATAGTGGGATCATTGCGATGATGAAGAGAAGAGGTGAAAGTGAATCACCCTGGAAAATTCCTCGCTTGATATTAACCATTCCGTAGCTCTCATTCCCTACTGCCAACTCAGTTCTCCATTGTTTCATTGCCTTTTCAGTAAAGGATGTAATATTTTTGCTAATGCCAGTTGTTTCTAAGCATTTTATGATCCAACTATGTGGCAGTGAGTCAAATGCCTTTTTGTAATCAATCCAGACCATATTCAAGTTCGTTTTTCTGTTCTTACAATTTTCTAATATCATTTTATCAATTAGAAGCTGATCTTTTGTGCCCCTGCTCCTTCTTTTGTTGCCTTTTTGCTCTACTGGCAAGATGTTGTTTGTTTCCAAATAATCCATCATGTTATCTGCAATAATGCCTGTGAGTAATTTGAAGGTTGTTGGTAAGCATGTTATTGGTCTATAGTTTTCAGGTGTTGTTCCTTTAGTTGGATCTTTCTGAATCAAGTATGTTTTTCCAGTTGTCAACCATTCATCAATTTGGCCCTTTTGTAAAATTTCATTCAGTTGCCTGGCCAATATTGCATGTAAACTGGTCAGATATTTGAGCCAGAAACCATGTAATTGGTCCTTTCCAGGTGATGTCCAATTCTTTACCTTTTTAACTCGATTTTTGATCATCTCAGTTGTTATTTCTAATACTTGCATTTGTTTGTTGCCAATGCTTTTCTCAAAGTCATGTATCCACTTTGCTTCCTTGTTGTAGTCCTTTGCATTTTCCCACAATTCTTTCCAGAATTCAACTGTGGCCTGCTTTTCTGGTTTTTCACTTTTGGTGTCACCATTCACATTAAGACTTTGATAAAAACGCCGTTGGTCTGATCGAAATTGCTGATTTTGTTTATATTGGATGATTCGTGCCTCATATCTTTCAATTTTTCTAGCTGTTGCTGTTATCTGCTGTTTTACAATCTCTACAGCTTCATTGATGTTTCTTGTATCCAATCTATATCTTCTGATTAGCCGATCTATGATTTTGTTGTTTTTAAGCCGTTGCTCATGCATGTTCTTTAAGTTACTAGCATCTGCCCTTAATTTTTTGATTTTTTGTTCTAGACGGATTTTCCACTTTGGCTTTGATGCTTTTTCTGTTGTGTGACTAGGTACTTTAATTTTAATGCCTAGTTCATTAGTGACTATTACAGCTGCGCTGTACATTAACTGGTTTGTTTCCAAGATGGATCCCGGTTCAATTGTTGAAAACACTGCATTAACCATTTTCATGATAGGGGCCAAAATTTTCTTAGGCACAGTTTTTAGTGATGGTAAACGTTGCCTTTCCTCATTAAGCAGAAAATGCTCCATGATCTTATCCTTCAATTCTTTTTGTTTTTGAGTTAGTTCATCAGTTGGTTCAGTGATAACTGGTTCTAGTGGTGGTGATGTTATTTCCTCCCCGAGAGCTTCTTCTGGGAGTTCTACTATAGTGTCTTTAGTTGTGTCTTGAATATCAGTTATTTCCGCTTGTGATATTGTTTTTTGCAATTTGCCTGAATTTCCTCATGTTCAACTTCACTAAACACTTTATTCCGTATAATAAATCGCCTTTGATCTGCTAGTCGTTGTTCACTAACATTTGAATCTGGATATTGTTGTTTCCATAATTCATACATTCGCTTTAAATATCCTCTTTTTTCTGGCTCTGAGTTGTAGTAACAGGCCATTATGGCACGGTTTTCATCTGCACTATATTTTTGTCGTTTTGTTGGCTGGTCCACTTGTAGCCCACTTGTCGACGGATGTCCAGGGACCCCAACATCCGCCGCGGCCCTTGTTAACCCGCGCGACGACCGATGCGGTATGGAATTCTTATTCGTTTTTTTCACCATATTGTATGGGTTGGCGGGGTTTTTTTACGGGACCAGATGCCAACCTGATCCCAACCTTCCTCCTTTCTCATCCGGGCTTGGGACCGGCAACGGCGGAGTTATTATTATTATTATTATTATTATTATTATTATTATTATTATTATTATTTATTAATCTTTAATTCAATTCACACTCTGCTAAAAGTTGACAATTCAAGTCCTAACCAAGATAATGGTTAAGATGATGTCTGAGTTTATAGGCAGTTCTGAGTAACTTTTTTTTTGCAAAATCGGGATATTCGGGTCTGATAAGTTTAACATTTCCATGAATCTAGACAGCCCTTTGGGTATTGCTCCAAGGGGTCCTATTACTATAGATACAACCATTGATTTCTTCCTCCACAATCACTTAACTTCAATTTGCAGATTGTAGTATTTTATTACTTTTTCTAATTGTTGTCTTCAATTCATTCATTACTTTGTATTGCAATATCAGTGGACTAGACTTTTTTCTTTTCCACAATTGTGATGTAAGGTCAGATGTCTTGTCTAGATTTGAAAATCCCACAAGATCCTGAGCTGTTCATTTTCAAGAACTTTGTTAGTGTTCCCAGTAATTTTTGCTGCATTCGAACCTAAACTTTTGGCAAAATGTATATTTTTGGCAACTCAATCATGACATTATAGATAATCAGTTTGTAAGATTTTTCTGCAGCCACTGATATTGTGATCCACTTTCATCTTTCTCATTGCATAAGCAATATTTGCCATTGTTACTGGAATTGTAACAGGTCTGCAGGGCTTGTTTTTGGGCAGCCAAAATGAAGTCTTCAGTTTCTTTCTTCAGCCCCCTGATCTCACCTGTCTCCATGTTAGCTTTGTATCTACCTTTCCTTCAGTTCCTTTAGGTATTGACTGTGCATAGGCTTCTTTTTCCAATTAGAAACCCGATGTTAAATTGTTTCATTTTGATATTCTGCTTTCAATCTCATTGTTTTCAAGAGATTCACCTACTTCAGCAGAGGCTCTTTTGTTTTTTATGTAGTCATTTAAATTGTGTTTTTCCTCTTCCACAGTTTGTAAGAGTCCCCTGCCACCCTGAGATTTAGGCAAGTACAATCAATCAATATCACTGTTTGGGTGCAGAGCATGGCACATTGTCATTAGCTTTCTTGTCTTTCAATCCAAGTTATCAAGTTCTAGCTGAGTCTAACAATTATTCCAGCTGATTATTGTATTACAGGCATTGCCTAGGTGTTAATTGCCTTTATGATATTTCCTCTACTTAGCTCTGATGTCAAAATTTTCTAGACTCACTTAATGTATTTTGTTGAAGTAGCTTCCTTAACTTGTTGTGCAACAGGTCAGAGCCTTCCAAAATTCCTAAGTACTTGTATCCTTCTTCTGGTATTACTGTTTTTATCAGCTCTTCATTAGCAAGTTCAAATCCATCATCTTCAACTATCATATTTTTTGGAGTATAAGACCACCTTTCCCCCCCCAAAAGAGGGTGAAAATCTGGGTGCATCTTATACACTGAATACAGTATTTTTGTCCTCTTGAAACCCCATCCCTTCACAAAAATGGACATGCAGAGGGTCCTGGGGGATGTCTTTTGCTCATTTTTGCACCCCCACCCCAGGAGCACTTTTAAAGCCCCCTAAAGTCTATGCATGCCCTTTTTTTGACAAAAAACAGGCCCGTTTTTGCAAAAAATGACCGTTTTTTGCTCATTGTTGTTTTCTCCCCCCCAGCCCCCAGGAACACTTTGCAGGCCTCTCAAACTCTCTGCGTGCCCCGTTTTTCACAAAAAATGAGGCATGCAGAGAGTTTGGGAGGTCTGCAGAGTGCAATTTTTTTTAATTTACCTCTTTAAAATCTTGGTGTGTCTTATACTCCAGTGCATCTTATACTCTGAAAAATATGGTCATTTTCCTGCCTTAACAGCAATTGTTGAATGTTTGTCACTGCCAAATTGCATCTCAATGTCTCTGCTAAACTTCTCAGTGCCTTTCAGCAATGAGTTCAATTCAGCTTTTGTTTTTCCAAAGAGTTTTAAATCATCCATGTAGAGAAATGGGAAATTTTCAACCCTTTTTTTCCCAATTCACAGCCAAAGTTTGCTTTGTTCAAAATGCTTGCTAGTAACATCATCAATAGTATAAATAACAAGGTGACAATGAACCGCCTTGGAAAATTCCTTGTTTGATTTCGACTTCACAAAGTTCTTCTCCACAGGCCATCCGTTTAATCTGCTGTGGGGAACAGAATCAAATGCTTTCTTATAATCAATTCAGGCGATGAACAAATTTGTTTGTCTTTACTTTGACTCCTTCAAAACCAGTTTGTTAATTATCAGTTGGTCTTTGGTTCCTCTTGAAGTTTTACAACACACTTTCTGTTCCACTGGCAGCAAATCCTTGTTTCCAGATATCCATAAATTTGGTTTGCAATAAGGCCTGTAAGTAATTTGTATGTTGTTGGCAGACAAGTTATAAGCTTGTAATTTTCAGATTTATTCCCCTTTTCTGAATTCTGAATCAAAATAGTTCTTTCAATTGTTAGCCATTTCCCCCTTTCTGGTGGTTTTAGAACCTAATTCATCTGGTTTCCCAATCTTGCATGCAAACTTGTTAGTGATTTCAGTTAGAATCCATGCAGCTCATCTAAAACAAAGGCACTCCAATTCTTGACCGATGCCTTTTTTGGCACCATTTCTGTTGTTATGTGAACATCTTCCATTCTAGTTACTTTCACAGTGCTTTCAACTTGCTTAATTCACTGCTTTGCAGTCCCTTTGTGTTTTTTGTTGTTTTTCCACAAGTTTCTCCAAATTTCAGGGTATTTTCTTTGTTAGGTTTTTCACTTGTGGTAGCCAGGGAAATCAGGAGAATCAGGCAGTTTAAAAGAGAATAAAGCTTTATTGCAATCTTCAGCTCTGTACAACAACAATTGTTACTCGCTTACAATTAATTAACCATAAATAATAATAATGAAATGATAATGGATACAGCATAATGATATATACATGTATTGACAATTCAGTAAAAGAAATTTGGATATAAATTGTAAATTGTGACTTGGGAAAAAGACCTATGAATTTTATTAGCAAATTTTCATTTAGATCTTGTTATAAAGGTGTAAGGTTGTTTTTTTGGGGGATGGGGGCCCTGATGAGAGGAGATGGGGCATAAATAGTAAATGATTTTTAGCCAATTATAATAACAACAAGGAAATGTGAATGGACATTGTTTAACAATATATACATGCTATGGTATTGGCTAAAGTAACTTGGATATAAATTTTAGTCAGTGAGTTGGAAAAAAAGGGGGGGAGAATTAGAAACTTTATTAATTGGCTTTTACTTTAAAAATGCTATAAAAGTGCAATGTTATTGGAGGGTTTTTTGAAATAGTTAATGAATGCCATTATGTGGTTGTGTCTTTAAGTATGAATCATTTGAGGTAAAAGCATGTTCAAATAATTGTAGTCAAATGAGAATTGTGGTACATTGATAGTAAGATATGCAAAGAGTTTTGACTTAAAGTGTATAATCTAATATGAACTATAAGTAATGACTGTGGAAGAAATGCACGAAAATTATTTGTAACCAATCGACACGCTTTCTACAAGATGTAATGAAGGATTATTCTTTTTTTGTGTTTTTGTTCAATTAAAATAAAATAAAAATTAAAAAAAGACTGATAAAACCATTGCAGATAGACCTATTCAGAGGCAAAGTTTCTCTTCCTGATAATTTGCAGGGGAAATCTTTTGCAATCTACTGGCCAGGTCTGTTGGCCATCTAATCGAGATTGGATCCCCAAAAGACGTGATTGGCTTGTTAGATATTTCTGGTATTGTAATCACTATTGAATAAATCAAGTCTGGGGTTTCCAAAACACGTTAAACTGTGAATCATGATTAGCCAAATAGAAGACTGGCCTCATACAACATATTAAATATAAATAAAAACACATTATGAGAACTTCCAAATGGCCAACATTTTAATTGTACAAGTTTTCTAAGTGTTTTATTGAAAGGAAGCAAGGGCTCTAGCAAACTCTTGTTAAGCAGTCAAGTCTGCAGGAAAATGAAAATTTTGTTATCTAAGGCTTAGATCAGAGTTGATATTCAGCCAGTTAGCACTGGTTCGCCCAAACTGGTGGCAGAAATTTTGCCCAGTTCGGAGAACTGGTAGCAATGGCCAGCTGGTCCCCCTGTCACCAGTTGTCCACCCTGCCCATCTGGTCACCACTTGCTTGCCCTGCTTCTTTGCATCCTGGCTGTCAAAGAGGCCGGCGGCTGGCCGCTGAAAAGTCCTCCGGTTGGTGAAAAAGTGGTTGGTGTTGCTGCCATCTTCTTCATGCATATGCATTCCATTGCCTTGCAAGTCCACTTAGGCTTGCAAGGTAATGGATGCGCATACATGAAGAAGATTGTGGTAATGGAAGCCACTTTTTCACCAACTGCAGGACTTTTCAGTGGCCTGCAGCCAGCTGCTGGCCTCTTTGAGAGTCGGTATGCAAAAAGGCAGCGGCTGGGAGGCTTCTTTGCCAGCCAGCTGCTTCCCAGCAGAGGCGCCTGGCTGGGGGCCATTGAAGGTAAGCAACCAAAGAGGGAGTAGTGGTGGAGGAAGCAGGGAAACAGGGGCAACTAGTGAAGGGAGACTTTTCCTACCTTTTCCTGTGGGCGTGGCTAGGTGGGATGGAATGTGACTGAGTGGGCATGGGAATGAGTGATGTCATGTTGTCCACACCCAATCATTCACATACCCACCCCCACCTAGCCCTGCCCACTGAACCAGTAGCAAAAAATTTTGAATCCCACCACTGGTTTAGATAACAAAAAACTACTGGTCTTCCCCAAAAGAATAGGGAGTTCCTGACCAAACAAAGGTCAATTTCTGCCCAGTAAGAATTACTGTATGTTGACTTCACCCTCCTCATTTTGGTGCCCTAACAAATCCCTTTATATTAGAAAACAGTTTTTGTGGTTGCTGGATTTTGGTTTTTTTTTTTAAAAAAAAATGTTACTTTATGTTACAAACTGCTAAAGCTTGCGATTCCTAATATAGACATGTAGAGATGTAAATATAAACAAAATCCTGGCTATAACACAAGCCTGAAATTAAAGGTACATTATGGGCAGAAAGGTAAAATTTAAATCTAATAATGATCACAGCAACAATAGTAATAATCGCAATAATGCAGTTGGAGAAGCTGGACCACAAGAACATTGTTTTAAACTTTGCTGTGTTGGGTCCATGCTGTTCTAGTTGTGTCTATGATTAATAGTTGACAGGAACTTTTTCCCTGCAACATGCAAGAAAATTTGCCTTTTGTTTAGTCAAGGGCTCTTCAGAAACTCCCCCTCCTTGCTGCCTTTTTTTCTCTAGACACATGGAATGCTTATTGAAGCTGACATATTAGATTTAAAGTCTCCCTCCACCACCTTCCTCTGTTTTAAGAGGAAAATGTCCCACCTCCTTTTCTATTCCGTGAGTTACTTCGAGGTTGATTGGGACAGAAGACAAGACCTGTTTCCATTATCTAGATAGAAGAACCTACACTTCCCCCACCCCATACAATTTTCATCAGCCATATTTGCCAACTGTTGTATCTTATCATCATTTTTATCTCAACAATGCCTACTGTTTTAGCAACTGCTTCCCCCCACATCACCCATGAAAGAAAGGCAGCGTTGCAAGTTGCTTTGCAATATTGCTCCAATGTGAGAACACAGCAAAGGTCAAAGTACCAGAGAAATTCCATTTTAAGATGTACCTTACTTCTGCAATTTGGGGTTATTAATATTGATTGATGCATAAAAGTTTATGACAGGTAATAGAAATATAGACTTTATACTTCAGGGCAAGATTTATTAGCACAGATATTAATGGCAATGAAAATGCAATAGCTCAGCTACTGACTATCATGAATTACAGGAAAGATCACCTGCTTGTTTTGAAACTATTGTTTCAACTGTTGTTTTCTCACCTGAGAGAAAAAGTGATTGGAATGGAGACTTCTGGAAGTGGGTGTTTTTTATTGCCTTGCCCAGGCAAACTTTACATCTGTTGGAAACCAGGCCGTTCCTCCACGCCAGGTGCACCTTCCCAAGGGCAACGTAGCACCCTGTCACTCCAAGGCCATCATAATGAACTGTTGTTAAATGTGTGGTTATACATTGAAGACTATCTGTAATTTTACAGTTTTACACTTGATTTAATTGATGGATTTACACTTTGGTAGAATTAGATAAAGATTGCTGATACAGTTATACCTCCTGAGGAGATGAAGCCTGTTGTAGGATAGACAAGGCTAATAAAAAGACTAATCACAAAGAATATTTACACATTGGAGATAGTAAAACATTTGTTGAT
This sequence comes from Thamnophis sirtalis, assembly GCF_051295495.1. NCBI lineage: Eukaryota > Metazoa > Chordata > Lepidosauria > Squamata > Natricidae > Thamnophis > Thamnophis sirtalis. The sequence continues at coordinate 87,385,579 of NW_028261384.1, read as the reverse complement.
TTGCCTTAGGGAAGAATCAAGTCAAATTACAGTGAAAGAAATGGAGGAGTTATGTTGCTCTTTGTCAGAACCAACAGCTTCAGCTTGGCGCCTCTGCAGCGTCCTATCATAAAAAGGAGGGGGAGAGGGGAACAAATCAGTGGTGGGATCCACTTACCTTCACTACCAGTTTGCAAATGTGAACATACCTGCGCATGCACTTGCTCACCATGCCATGAAGGTCATGCTTTACGTTGGGGCAGGTGGGTGGAGTCTCCAGCAGCAGCCGCTACCGATTTGCCCAAACCGGTAAGAACTGGCAGAATACCATTACTGGAACAAATGGTACAGTTTGCTGTACACCTTTATAGTGGAAAATTAGGAGGGCGGAATGACAGTTGAGGAAGATCAGAGAATCTGGTTTGTGCTGGAACAGGCAACTTCAAGCCTATTTGCTTTGAGTGTAGAATTTCATCAGCCCAAACACATCAGAGTTTCTCATAACATCTCAATGGTGCTGGATTGGCTATGCATGGACAGAAAGGAGTTGTGGAAACTAGGTGTCTTAGTTCTGTATTATTTCTGTATTTAGATTATGCTTGAATCTCCTGCAATCAGCATCTCTTAGTAAAAGTGGCTTTCCACTTCAAATGGAGTCAAGAGAGTCACTCCCTTAAGGGATTAGACAGTGCAGGTCTGACATTAAGCAGAATCTGCAATTTTGGTTGAGAGGACATCACCTCTACCATGGGGACCATGCATGCAATGTCAGTAAATGGGAGTGATAAGGAAGAGATCGAATGGTGATGTGAGGCTTCATCCAGGCCCTCTCCCAGGCTGGATCTCTCCAAATGGATGAGAGATGCAAAGAGCTATGTTGACCCAGCAAGACCCAGGTAATCCCTGGGGATCAGGTGAAAAGAAAATTGGGAAGAAAAGCCCTCAGGATGATCTTTATGCATGGAAACTGCAACTACTGCATGTGGGAATAGAAGATGGAGCTGGAAGGACTGGAAGAGAGGAGGAAGAGATGGGCAGAGAGCATGGCCGAACTGACTGGATGATGGAGCAAGCCATCAAATGTATGCAGGGAGCCTTTAAAAACCTCAAGCACATGAAACCCTTGCTCAAGCCTCCCAACTAGACAAGCAACCATACGTAGCCTCAGCGACCAATGGGGTGACTGCATCCACCACAGCAGGCAACATTGGTGGATGGACCTGTAGCTGCAGTGGCTTTAGAAGCCCAAAACCCTGGAGGTATGACTCAGTGTGGGGGGGCGCTGTGGGGATCACACAAGTGAGGAAAAGATGCAAGACCCCACCACTGGGCATGAAATTGACAGGGATCCCTAGCAATTAGAGTTCTTTCTGGTCCAACTCTGGACCTACATGCAGGAACACAGCCCCAAAATAGCCATAGAGGGTAGCAAGTTGAGTCATGTGGTAAATGGACACCCTTCACAAAGATGATGCACCAGTTGAGAAGCTTCAATCATTTCATGGCACTCACAAGTGCTTTGAGGACCCTCTCGCTGACTAAAAAGCTAGAGACTGTATCAAGACCATTAATCCGGGCTGAAGGAGCTTAGCTGAGTACACCCAAGAGTTCTGTGACCTGGCCTGCCAGCTGAACGACTGGCCACAAGACATCTTGATTGGCTGTTTCAAAGACAGGCTAATGGGCAAGGTCTACAACACCTTTATCTTCAGGGGTTTCCCTCCCACTCCCAATGGCTGTTACTGCCTGGCTGAAGAAGCAGAGATTGACAAGCATCATCCCAGAAAGAGGTTGGTGAAAATCCTTCCTGAAGAAAAAGGAAACCCCAAAAGCAAAGACAGATGCCCCCAGCCCTCAGCAATGCTTCACAGCCTGCTTCAAGTGTGGAAAGGAGAAGCATCGGGCTGCCAAGTGTAGGTCCAATCGACCAGTTCAGAAGACAAGCACAGGGCCCACCAAAAAACTCACCAACCTCTACCACAGACTCTTGAAAGTAAGTCTGTAGAGATTCTCAATCATCCAGGTCTTGGTTGCCCCAAAATTGCTTTTTCTGGAGGCAACTCTCATATTTTCTTTGAAGACATTTCGCTTCTTATCCAAGAAGTTTCTTCAGCTCTAACAGGGTAGTGGGGAATGAAAGGATTTATATTCCTTGCAGACAGCTGGTCATTTGCATTCTTTTAGAGTCGGTAAGGTCACCTGGAGGTTTATCTGTGTCCTCAGGGTCACCTGGGTAGTGCTCCTGCCTCCTGTAATCTGCAATTGTTTTCCCTCTGGAAATCCATTCCTATTCCCACACTATTCAAAGAATGTTCATCCCAAATTATATAGCTAAGAGTCTGTAGAGTTCTAAGTCATCCAGATCATTGTTTTTTCTTTGAAGATGTTTTGCTTCTCTAAAGTTCTTGGATGAAAAGATACCCCACCCCCATCACATCCTTAAATGACTAGATTACCCAATTGCAAAATACATGGCTTGTTCTCAGGAAATCATTGGAAGCAAGAGAAACTTTAAAAAAACACACCAAAGATTTTGAAATAGGACACTGGGTCTACCTGTCAACCAAATACCTACAAACCAGGCAGCCTTCTAAAAAACTGGGATCTAACTACATTGGCCCTTTCCCCATCAAGAGAATCATCAACCCAATCACTGTTGAACTCAAACTGCCAAAATCCCTTAGGCACCTTCACTTGATTGTAGCCTACTGAAACTGAAAACTCAATCCTCACTATGCCCAATTCCACCACCACAACCCAAACTACTCAGAATTGAGAGGGAACAACATTTTAAAAATAAGAATAATTTAGGCCTGTAGACACTGAGGAAAAATCTAGTAGTTGGTAGCATGAAAGGACTTCCTTCCTTCAGAAATTTAATGGGTGGAACTTAAATAAATAAAAGCAACCAAACTTCAAACTTCAACCAATATCCAGATAAACTGAATAAGTACACTACTCCAATTGCATATCTACCCTGTCTCTCCTTTATGTTGTGTCTTTCTGTTCATCTTTAATGCCCCTGTCAAGGGGCGCAGCATGTCAGAACTACCAGATTCAGCTTGTTGCCTACCTCAGCATTCTCTCATCAAAGGGAGAGAGAGTGGGGAACAAATGGGTAGTGTGTTGTATACATTTATGGTGGGAAATTAGGAGGGGGAATTGACAATTGAGAAAGAGCAGAGAGGGTTGGAATCCAGTTCATGCTGGCACTGGCATCTTCAAGGCCATTTGCCTGGAGCGTGGAATTTCACTAGCCCAAACACCTCAGAGCTTCTCATAACATCTTGGTGGTGCTGGATTGGCTACTCATGATGTACCATGAGGGGAGGGTTTGGGGAAACCAGGGGTTTTAGTCATTTATTAGCAGGTGGGAATTTTAGATTCCACTTGACTCTCCTACAATTAGCATCTCTTAGTAAAAGTGCCTTTTCACTTCAATGGAGTCGGAAATTTTACTTCCCTAAGGGATCAGACTGCTACTCTTGGACAGAGCCAACTAAAATTTGCTGGGAAAGTCCTATTATAGCATACTTTCCACTTGTCATTTACATAAAGGCACAAAATCAGTGTTCAAGATTTCATGCTGAAATGTTAATAGAAATACTGGTGGTTTTTGAGAGCACCTACATGGCAGTGGATCTGGATACTTGAGAGACCGCCTTCTGCCAATTACATCCCTGCGACCAATAAGATCTCATAGATTAGGCCTCCTCCGTATCCCATCGGCCAGCCAGTGTCGGCTGGCAACCACAAGGAGGAGGGCCTTCTCAGCAGTAGCCCCGGCCCTTTGGAACGAGCTCCCTGTGGAGATTCGTACCCTCTCCACCGTCCAAGCCTTCCGCACAGCCCTGAAGAACTGGCTCGCCCGTCAGGCCTGGGGATAAGGATAGTTACCCCTCCCGAATGATGAATGTATGTTGCTTACCATTTTAGTATATGTCTCTATTTTGTTGTCTGTATCCCCCCCTTCCTAGTTTTATGTGAGCCGCCCTGAGTCCCCTCAGGGAAAAGGGCGGCCTACAAATTCTAATAAAACTACAAAAACTACAAAAATTACTGTTTCTGTTTTTTTTTTAAATAAGCCACATAATGCCTCTGGTTTAACCTATAGCAGTGGTTCTCAACCTTTTCTTCACCACAGACCCCCTTTAAATACCTTTTGTGGCCATGGTCCAGGGCCATGGACCACCAATAATTAACTCAAAATTTAAATCATAACATTTCTTCAAGCCTTCGCAGACCCCCTATGTCCACAAGCTGAGAAACACTGCCATACAATATTATTTACTATATTTTTGGACTATAAGATGTACTGGAGTATAGAGCATAATTTTGAAGAGATAAATTTTTTTAAAAAAGTTTTTGCACTCTGCAGGCCTCCCAAACCTTCTGCATGCCTCACTTTTTGCAAAAAAAAAAGGCATGCAGAGCTCTGGGAGGCTTGTAAAGTGCTCCTAGGGGCTGGAAGGGGCCAAAAATGAGCAAAAAGTCCTGTTTTTTGCTAATTTTTGCCCTCCCCAGCAACCAGGAGCATTTTGCAAGCCTCTCAAACCCTCTGCATTTCCATTTTTGGAAAGGGGGCAGAGTTTCGGGAGACCAAAAATGCTGTATTCAGTGTATAAGATGCCCCCAGATTTCCCCCCTCTTTTGGGGGGATAAAAAGGTGTGTCTTATACTTCAAGAAATATGGTAGGTCTCAGCTTCCCATCAAAAGCTACAAACTTTAGGCTTGTACTTCTGATGTTGCCTTTAAAGCCTCATTGCCAGACTTTAAAAGTTAAGCTAAAAAGTATTGCCTATCCTGGTCTATGTCAATTTTTTTCTGTTTGGAGAGAGGCTCCATACAATCTAAGTCATGTAAATTTTTACAATGAGCTAAGAAGGCATTTCAATAGTTTTTTATGTAAATGAAAAACTTCAGAGGAATTATTTCCTGTGAACTGAATTTGACCGATAAGCCTACAGCTTCCTTCCACTCCTTTTCCTTTTCCTTAATGTGGCATTTTACAGAAATACTCAAACAATGTTGCTATTTTTAAAGACAAAAAGTCTGCTCTTCTGCAATGTTCCAAATACTAATCATTCACATACCTTTTGATTTGGGTTGCTTTGTAGGGCTGCTTCCTTGCCTCAGTCCTAGATTCAAGCTTAATATTTGTCAAACCAATACTTCTCCTAGTTAATGTCTCTAAGAAATTGTTGGCACAAGTCATAATATTCCCAGAATGTTTTTGAATCTATAAACTATATAGAATATGAAGAACTAGTGAATTGGGACTGGGTAGCTGTTTGGGGGGGCAAAAAGGGACACGGTGGCTCAGTGGCTAAGATGCTGAGTTTGTTGATCAGAAAGACTGGCAGTTCAGCAGTTTGAATTCCTAGCACCACATAATGGAGTGAACTCCAGTTACTTGTCCCAGCTTCTGCCAGCCTAGCAATTCGAAACCATGTAAAAATGCAAATAGAAAAATAGGAATCACTTTTGGTAGGAAGGTAACAGCATTCCATGCTCCTTTGGCATTTAGTCATGCCAGCTACATGACCACGGAGACGTCTTCGGACAGTGCTGGCTTTTCGGCTTTGAAACGGAGATGAGCACCGCCCCCTAGAATTAGGAACGACTAGCACATATGTGCGAGGGGAACATTTACATTTGCCTTTAGCTGTTTGAAAGCATAGTAAGCCACTTGGCTGATCTGCATGGAGATTGGAACGACATCACTCTTTCAAGCTTAGTTTAGAAAATGTGGCTTCTCCCAATTTTTTCAGCAATTTTTAAGGGATGCATCTGCATGTAAGATCTTTTCAAGAAGGGGGGGGAACCTCCTGTGCAACAGACATGTAGGCTGCATGTTATTCTGTCTACCTAATGTCTCTTAAGATAGTTTGGAAACTATTACAATTCTTGTGATTCATTTGTCTTCAATTCACTTTCTCTTAGAGAAAAACTGATTGCAGTTCTTTTAAATTAGTTTTGCATTGTTTGGAAAGAATGGTCTTACTGAATGAATTTCCTCTACTAGAGAGCCGAGGTGGCGCAGTGGTTAAATGCAGCACTGCAGGCTACTTCAGCTGACTGCAGTTCTGCGGTTCGGCTGTTCAAATCTCACCGGCTCAGGGTTGACTCAGCCTTCCATCCTTCCGAGGTGGGTAAAATGAGGACCCGGATTGTTGTTGGGGGCAATATGCTGACTCTGTAAACCGCTTAGAGAGGGCTGAAAGCCCTATGAAGTGGTATATAAGTCTAACTGCTATTGCTATTGCTACTCTCCAGCAGTCTAATCTAGGTTAAGGAGTTATGAAGTTTGTAAAGATGTAAGACTCCTGCAACTAAGTAAATAAATATAACAGGTGAAAAGATTAGTCAACTTATCTAATTTCATATATTGCCATATATAAACTAATGCAGATAGTTCTTGACTTATAACAGTTCGCTTAGTGACCATTCGAAGTTACAATAGCACTGAAAAATGTGACATGACCATTTTTCACACAAATGTGACCATTGTTGACCTTTCGCCATCCCCTTGTCTCCTCCTCCTGACCTCTCCTGATGGTCTCCCATCCTATCACTGAGAATGCTTTGGTTACATAGCCGGATCTCCTTACATGGAGAGGGAGTGCGCCTCCCTCAGACCCACTTTGCCCTCCCACACACACCATGAGCAACCTGACCAAGGAGAGTGAGTACAGCAGCAGCAACCTCAAGGAGGAGGTTAGTGCATCCTGGCACCCTTTGAAGAAGTGGGGCTGGGCTGGGCTGTGGGGTCCTGGTGCCATGAGAGCTTGAGGTCTGAGCTGGGCACTTGCGTTCTGCTGCCTAGGGCTCTTGACAGCCCATGTTGCCATCCGGGGGTCCTCTGCATGGCCTGAGAAAGACAGAGAGGCTCCTCTGGAGGTTAAAATTTTGGTGCTCTCCCTGGTCTTGCCTTCCTCTGCTGGACACTATGGCTACCCTGTCTCAGCCCTATAAAAACTAGTCAAACAGAAATAAAAGCTAAACAAACTGGGCCATATGTTACCTACAATATGCTTTCCAGTTCCAGGGGCAATCACATGATGATGGATCAAGATGGTGGCAATTGAATCACCATCCATTTTTACACGCGTTGCGTGTAAAAAAAATGGGGCAGGACTTTAATCAGATGGATGGGGCCTCCATTCTGACCCCTTCTATGGCTATCCCTGCCCAAATCAGCTGGATGTAACTAATTGTATCTGAAAAATGCTGTAGAAATCTGTTGTAGCAGTCCTATTTTTTTTGTAGTTGTTTTTGTTAGACCTCTTACCCTCCCTCATATCCTTCTCATTTGAATTACTTGGTGATGATGCAATGGTGACAGAGAAAAACAACCTATTTGCCAATCCTTTGGGTAGGTTCTCAACTTAATTCTAGACCCTGTTCAGTCAGTCTCTTTTCAACCAGCTCCAGGTACCTGCTACTTTAATCACTTCTTGGCTCCCTGGAAAACAAGATGTGCTGGTCTTGTTTTCTTTAGTAAGCAAAAACACTAGTATGATTATGTCAAGAGCTCAGGCCATTTCCTATTCTCACTATTCAGTAAAGAGTTCAACAGATCTGCTTGCTGAATTGATAGGAACATTCATATATATATATATATATATATATATATATATATATATATATATATATATATATATATATATATATATATATATATATATATATATATATATATATATATATATATATATATATATATATATATATATATATATATATATATATATATATATATATATATATATATATATATATATATATATATATATATATGCACACACACACACATACATCAGGAAATGATTTTAATTCTTTCTGAGAAGAATTATCTCAAAATCTTTGTGTCTCAAGGAAGCAATATTAGAATTGCAGAGAATTTCTCCATGCCCAGATCAGGCTGATCATGTATTTCCTGCTGAATGAAGTTCAGCATACCAGTCATATGCTGGTATGACGTAGCAGCTTCAGCAAGTAGGCTGAAGTCCCACTGGACAAGCTGGGGATAGGGAGGAAGCAACTATTCCAATAACATCCTCAAGCCTTTGCTTACAAGTTCAGGAGTGGAGAATGATAAATAGCAAAATTAGAGGTATTGAGTAGACTCATTTCAATGAAATTAAAACCTATTTTCAAAACTGTATTTTCCAAACTGGAAGATGAGAGAGAAAGAGAGAGAGAGAGCGCGCGGGAGGGAGGGAGGGAGAGAGAGAGAGAGAGAAAGAGGACTTCAGGGAGAAAATCACCACAGAAGGCAGCTCCTCCTCCCTGCTTGTGAAAAGCAAACAAGGGTGATCAAAACAGATAATTAACTTAAGACACAAGAATTGCTGACTTGACATCCAGACCTGCAGACTCTGCAGCCCAAGCATTTCCTGAGCCTATCCTCCGAATTCCTTTTGGCTGGGGGAAGAGGGATGTGATGGTGGGGAATTTAAAGATTTCACTGAGCAGTTTTAATTCTATACATAATTACATTGCAATCTTTTCTTCCACCTTCTGGCACTTTAGATACCCAAGACCCATGATGGCAAATCTATGGCACATGTGCTACAGGTGGCATGCAGAGTCATCTCTGTGGGCACATGAGCCATCACCCCAGCTCAAATCCACCATGCATGTGCATGCACCTCCCACCAGCCAGATGGTTTTCAGGTCTCTGATGTGCATGCGCAGGGGCGGGGTGCATGTGGGAGACATGTGGACATGTGGGGGCACACAGGGGGGCATGCATTCATGTGCAGGGGATAGGACACATGCAAGGGGTCGCACTTGTATGCTGGTGGGGGTGCACATGGGGGGCATGTGCACATGCATGGGGGCATGGCACATGGAGGGGTCACATACATTGCATTATGGGTGTGCGCACCCATTTTCAGCACTTGGCACTGAAAAGGTTAGCCATCATTACCCAAGACCAACACCTCAAACAACCACCTTGCAAGTCCAGTTAGGAATGGACCAGCAGGTGTATTTATGATCTTAGCTTCCTAAGATAAAGAGAAAGGATTAAGATGCCATCCAGTAATATTCCTATGTTGAGCAGTGACTCTAAAATTTAAGCTAACAGCAGAGAAAACAGGAAGATCATCAGGAATCCACATTTATACCCCTTGGAACTCCTTGGTAGAGCAAAAGAGGTTCTGAGACCATTTTCTTCCTGCCAAAATGCTAGGATTAAGACAGGTGGTTGGGGAAAAGAATCCAGGAGCTGGGAATGTGGAAGAGACTTTTCTCATTGCTACAATTTCCTCATCAAGGAACAGAGTGCAATAATTGCAACCAGCCACGTTTTCAAGTCAGGCACTTGAAGGAAGGAGCTGGTAGAGATAAAGGAGGATTTCTTCAGATATGAGGTTGAGATACTTAATCTCTCTCCCTCTCTCTCTCTTGCCAATGGATTCATAATGATTTCCTCTCCTCAACAATGCTGCCTTCTGCTCACCTCTAGCAGACCACAAATGGGATCTCTGTCTGCGCTTTCCTGCTCTAGTTGGAAATAATCTGTCCCAGCTAATGCTGGACCAAATGTCTTGTGTGCTTTTTGAATGCTATGTTTTACTTTCTTCTAGACAGAACCTGCCCCTTTATTGGCTCCTATGCAAAGGTAGAGTTCTTCCTCACTTGAATGGTAGTTGATTCCTGGAAATCTCTAATCTCTGTTGAAGGAACTTTTGAAAAACAAGGTCTTAAAAGCATCATCATTATTATACTTGCCTGACACATGCTTTATTTTATGACTTTTGCAGTTATTTGCAATACAAAAAGGAACATTTATTTTAGAGCTGGTCATTGTGTCTGCATAAATGTATATTTCAGTGATTCAGGTGTATGTGTGTGTGTGGGGGGGTGCATGTGTGCGTGTGTTATGTATCTCCCATTCTTTCATTTGCAACTTAAAGCAGCAACCAAACCAACATTATTTTCTCACAGCAATCCTGTAAAGTAGGTTCTCTGAGTGACAATGGCTGGCCGAAAGCCATGTATGAGTTTTTTCATACCTAAAGCAGGACTACAACTCATAATCTTCTACAGCTCGTAGGCCAGCACCTTAACCACTACACCAAACTGGCTCTTACTAATGTAATTATTATATTAATTATAATTTATATAACTTTTCTAGGTAGGTAGGCAGATACAGTGTTTTCCCGAAAACAAGACCCAGTCTTATATTTTCTTGGGCTCCAAAATAAGCACTAGGGCTTATTTTGGGGGAAACACGGTTTCAGGGTGACCAACCCGGCTGGGTGTCCCCACCCACCCCCAGCATGCACACAAGAGGCAACAAATGCATGGTGGTCAATGGTTTCTGGCATCAGCTGCAGCTCACCACTCCCTTAATTGGCACACTCTGGAGCTGCGCAGCCTGCACAGTACAGGTGAGTTGATTCCCTGTCCAAGCAACAGATGGAAGCAGAGGCACTGGGGGGGGGAGCCAGGCGATCTGGACATGATGCGGGGGCTGCAAGAAAGCCAAGAGTCTGATCGGCCGAACCAGACAGCCTGCTTTGGAAGGCTCATCTTAGCATGGTGGCACCAGCAGCAGACTGAGGCAGAGGCAGGGGATGGAAGGCAGGTGATACTGAATTGCTACCCAGGCCACAGGCAAGTTGAGAGATGTGAAAATGAGCCTCCCATGGCTTCCTGCCCACTCCAGCCCACTGACTCTCGGCTTCCACGCAGCCCATACAGCGCGTTCAGATAGCCTGCCTCCCCCCCCACCTCTGCCTCTGTCTGCTTGGACAGGCTCACCTGCACTGCGTAGGCTGCAGCTACTGCTGGATATTGTCGGCCCATGCACACTCAGTGGCTCCTGTGCTGGCCATCCCCTCCTTCGCTAGGGGTTATTTGGGGGGGGGGTAAGGCTTATATTAGCTGCACTCTTAAAAAATAGGCTAGGTCTTATTTTGGGGTAGGTCTAATTTTGGGGGGGAAATGATACGTAGGTAGGTAGTAATGGCATCTAAGATAGCACATGTGCACACAACCAAATGGGGTGGAACTTGCAGCATGGTGTAATGATGCTTTTGATCATTTTGATGAAAGCAATAGGAAAATTCAATGAACATCTCTGTGTGATAACATGCATCCTGGTTCAACCCACTTATCCACCTCAATCTGGATAATTTTTTCCTTAAACTGTTTAATCATCACAGTTCAAGAACAGCTTAAGGATTTAGTACAGAAATGCTCTTAGCTGCCACAATGCCTGATTATGCAAAAGAACTGTGCATAAGAAAATCACACACCAATTGTACAGTGCAACAGTTTGAAAGAATTGCTGCAGGTATATATAGAGAACATCACCATGAATCTATTTCACCATTCTTGCTAGTTATGTTGAACCTTTGAGGATGTCCTTTAAGCCATCAGTTAAAACCATGACTCAGTGCAGGAATTAAAACTCTTCCTAACTTCCACTGAAGGAAGTGTGTTATTGCACAAGACAGAAGTTAACTGTCTTGTGCAATAACTTATTCCAGTGCTCTTATTATTAGGATATTTTTCATAGGATTTAACAGAAATGTGCCTTCTTTTCTTTTAAAAACCACCCAGGGATAGAGAAAATACAGCCTTGGCCTATATAACTATTCTTCTGGTATTTGAAAAATGTGGTAATATTCCTATCATATCTTTCCTGAGTGCTTTCCAATAAAATTTAGTTTTCAGTCCATGGTCCTCTTTATTGCCTTTCTCTGAATGTGTCTGATCATATCTGAATTATACACCCAGATGGCACTTGAAGTTAAATCGGAGATCCCATACTGGGGGATCTCATCAGGATTTTGTCGCTATCCCATCTTCCCCTATGTTCTTTCTGCTTTCTCTTGCAGGGCAGGAAATAGATCTGAAAGCTTGCTAATGAGTGGATGGATAGGAAGGTCTACCTGGATAGGAAAAATTGGGATAGGCTGCTTCCAACCAGAAAGATGCTTAAGACAATAGCACAAGAAAAATGAAACCCCCCTTTTTGTTGTACATTTTTAAAATCCCATCTTTGTTATTTTTATAAATATTTCAAAGCAGCAAACATACTTTTTATTTCTTCCTACTATTTAAGTTTTATTTTATTATTTATATATTTTTCTTATATTCTACATGGTCTTTTAGGCTTCTTCTGCCAGTATGGAGCCCAGAAGACAGGTCTGTCTTAATGGAGGGGTAAAGTCAAACAAGAGATGCAACAAAGGCATTTGAAGATAATAAAGATATGTGTGACTCACACCATATGTATATGATGCCCATCTTTCTTAACTATGCAGACATGCAGCAAGCTGATATGAAAAGTCTTGTGTTATTTCACGATGTTCCAGTTTTAATGAGCTCACGAGATGTGTCATGGGTTATTATTTCATCTTAAAGGAATTACTTTATCCACTAGACCTGAAGACTGATAAGTGAAGTTACACTGAAGTTATTACTATCTAATTTAACTGTGATATCCTAATCATACTTCTTATCCAAATAACCATAAATACCCATATGCTTCTGCTCGATAACAGGTTAATTATTGCTTTCTTGCAGAGTAATCATCTTTCCACCCTCCCAAGGAGTCATTTCACATTTTGCTTAGATTTCATTGTACAAGATTAATATTCCCTAAAGATGGATAAAGTCCATTTCTTAATTGCAACCCATACATATATGAAATAAACATAAATTACTTTAGAACCTGTGGCCCAAAACCAAAGATATGATATATACAGAATATTACTCCTTGTTTGAAATACATCAAACATTGTGTTCTGCAACTTCCAACCATCTACAGGAGGAATTGATGAGTGAGCCAAGACCAAACTCTTCTATTGCAAACAGTTCTTCTCGTCTTCCTGAAGTATTTTGTAACTCTTGAATTGCTTTTAAGGTTTAGTATAGATAAGAATGGCTTAGTTGAAAATGGAATGAGATATTTAATAATGAGAGATATAAGAAACTTTGAACGTTTTGATAACAGAAATAGTTCGTAAGCAATTACCAGTGAACCCTAGATTAATCATGTTAAATAGTATACATGAAAGGTTACTTAAGTTTAAGCTTCGTGAGTGAGGAAACCACATTCAAAGACTAGTATTGCTTGGTATTTCCTTCCGTTTTACAGAGCATAGCCAGTACCAAAACAGGGTTCTTGTCCATTGTATATAATTATCAAATGGATAATTATCTCAGGACTTCTATACAATTATGCAATAAAAGCTTCATCAGCAAGCCCCCTCAGTTTGTTGTTAGTTGCAGAATCGTGTCTGACCCATCGTGTCTCCATGGACAACGTTCCTTCAGGCCTTCCTGTCATCTACCATCCCCCGGAGCAGTGGCGTGCGGTGGTTTATGGCTGGTGAGGCAAGCGGGCAAAAGCTGCCCTATGTCGGACACAGCGGCAGGGCGTTCAGATGCCTCACCGCTATGTCCGACATAGAGGCGTCCCACGTCTATGGTGGACACAGCACCAGGGTGTTCAGACGCCCCACTGCTGTGTCCGACATAGAGGCGTCCCACGTCTATGGTGAACACAGCACCGGGGCGTTTGGACATCCTGCCGCTGTATCCGACATAGAGGTGTCCCGCGTCTATGGTGGACACAGCACCGGGGCTTTTGGATGCCCCACTGCTGTGTCCAACATAGAGTCGTCCTGTGTCTATGACAAACACAACGCTGTGTCCGACATAAACACGGGACACCTCTATGTTGGACCCAGTGGCAGGGCATCCGAACGCCCTGGCACTGTGTCTGCCATAGACATGGGATGCCTCTATGTCGGACACAGCAACGGGGCTTTTAGACCTTCACTTTCTGACTACTTCTCGCTGCCGCCCCTGCCTCCCCTGACTGCCCCGGAGTCCATTTAAGCTCATGCCTACTGTTTCAGTGACTCCATCCAACCACCTCATTCTCTGTCCTCCCCTTCTTCTTTTGCCCTCAATTGTTCCCAGCATCTTCTGCAGTGAGTCCTTCCTTCTCATTAGATGGCCAAAGGATTTGAGTTTCATCTTTAGGATCTGGCCTTCTAAAGAGCAGTCAGGGTTGATCCCGTCTAGAATTGACTGGTTTGATTGCCTTGCAGTCCAAGGGACTTGCAGGGTCTTCTCCAGCACCATAGTTTAAAGGCCTCAATTTTTTTGTGCGCAGCCTTTCTTATGGTCCAACTTTCACAGCCATACATTACAGCTGGGAAAACCATAGCCTTGAATACACAAATTTTTGTTGGCAGAGTGATGTCTCTGCTTTTCAATATGCTGTTTAGATTTGCCATAACTTTCCCCCACAGGAGCAAGTGCCCTTTAATTTATTAGCTGTAGTCCCCATCTGTGGTGATTTTGGAGCTCAGGAAAATAAAATGTGTCACTACCTCCATTTCTTCTCTATCTATTTGCCAGGAATTCAGAGGGTCGGATGCCATGATCTTAGTTTTCATAATGTTGAGTTTCAAGCCAACTTTTGCACTCTCCTCCTTCACCCGCATCAAGAGGCTCTTTAGTTCCTCTTCACTTTCTCCCATTAGAGTATCATCTGCATATCTGAGGTTGTTGATATTTCTCCCAGCAATCTTAATTCCAATTTGTGATTCATCTAGCCCCACCTTTCTCATGATGTGCTCTGCATATAAGTTAAAAAGGCAGGGCAACAATATACAGCCTTGTCGAACTCCTTTCCCAATTTTGAACCAATCAGTGGTTCCGTGTTCTCAATATTGCTTCTTGACCCACATATAGGTTTTCAAGAGACAAATAAGATGGTCTGGTACTCCCATCTCTTTAAGAACTTGCCACAATTTGTTGTGATCCATACAAAGGCTTTAGCATAGACAATGAAGTAGAAGTAGATGTTTTTCTGGAACTCCCTAACTTTTTCCATGATCCAGTGTATGTTGGTAATTTGATCACCAGTTCTTCTGCTTCTTCAAAATCCTGCTTGTACTTCTTACAGTCCTTGATCCACATACTGCTGGAGCAGGGATGGGTTTCAAACTTTTTTTTACTACCTACTTTGTGGGGGTGGCCTATTTTGTGGGTGTGGCCAACTTGTAAAATGTGGTGAAACTCACTTAACAACACTCTTGCTTAGCAACCAAAATTTTGGGCTCAATTGTGGTTATGTTTTCTTTCTTTTTCTTTCTTCTACTTCTCTCTCTCTCCTCTCCCTCCGACTTTCTTTCTTTCTTTTCTTTCTCTTTCCTTCTTTCTCTCTCTTTCTATCTTTGCCTCCCTCTTTTTTTCTCTCTCCCTTCCTTCCTTTCTCTTTCTTTCTCTCTTTCTCTCCCCCCCCTCATACACACACACACACATCCCTTCCAGTTATATTTGTAGAAATATTCTATGAACTAAAACTGACACCCAACAAATCCTATGATCACAGCCATTCGTGTCCTACAAACCAACTCACAGAGCCCCAAATTCAGCCTCTTCCTACTCTGGGGGTTAACCGAATATGGTTAGTCATTATTTCCTGACTACGGTTCCCACCTTTTTAGTAGAGCGGCATGGAGGGCTAATTTCAAATGGCTTTTTTCCCTTTTGCCAAAGCCCAATTTCTCTGCCACTTGGTGGGTGACTTGGTGGATGTTCAAAGGTGTTGGCCATGCCACGGGAGGCACACGTTAGCAGGCACAGTCATTTTTTAATTGATTTTGACAGCTTGGCTGAGTGGAGAGGCTCTAGCAACTGGCAGGCGGTGCATGCGAGTTGCCATGCTTGCTTCCAGGCTCACAGACTTTGCCTGTTTGCGGGAGGCATGCGTGAGCAGGCACGGCGGTTCCCAGCCTCAGTAGCAGCTTGGTTCGCGGACCGACCTGCCTTTCAGAGTGCTGGCAATGGCGGCTGTCCAGCCACCAGTTTTATTGTGCCAGAGCTACATGGGGAGATTAGAGAAGATCCTAATCTCCACTCTGTCAGTGGCAGCAGAGGTGGCTCATTTTACCCACAAGGCTCTTTGGAGCTGACCCCAGGAAATTAGCACTCAACCCAGGAGAGCGACTCCCATCCCACCTTCTCCCATCACCCACCAAGAACCCAATAGTGCGCAAGAGCCATGCCTGGTGATGGAAAGGACTTCGCGCTAGGCCCCCTTTTTCCCATGTGTGAAGATTCTATGCTCACATGACTTCCTCTGCATGAACTGGCCCAACAGCCTGCTGGATGAGTGGCAGCGGTGGCAGGAGAGCTTGCTTTTTCTCTCTGCCATCCCAGAACTGTGCCGCACTGGGGAGTTCTCCTACGTGGATGTGCCTGATAGCAGTAGCTGCAGCAGCAGTGGCAGAGCACACCATGCCTTCAGAGGCGATTCTCCAAGCTGAATCAACCACAGCTGCACCAATGGATGGTGGCAGGGACATGCAGTCAGGAGAGGCAGGGGAGGCAGAGCATCACCACTGTCATGATGAAAAGAAAAAAAATGTAAAAGGAAAAAGGCAAGAGCTGAGGTCAGGCTGAGCTAGTTGCTGCCAGAGTCACCGTGGATGACTCTGCTTAGTGCTTAACTGTTTAAAAAAGCCTCTTAAAAAATGGCCTCTACAGGAGGAGGCAGGAGAACAACGTGCCTCATCTAGTCTGACTTTAGGCATTTTATGATCACTTGAGCAGAGTTAAGCAAGGGTTAAAAGCCTAAAAATTCCTGACATAGGTGAGGCATGTCGTTCTCCTGCCTCCTTCTGTAGAGGGCACTTTTTAAGAGGCTTTTTTAAACAGTTAAGCAGAGTCATCCACGGTGACTCTGGCAGCAACTAGCTCAGCCTGACCTCAGCTCTTGCCTTTTTCCTTTTACATATTTTTTTCTTTTCATGATGACAGGCAAGAGCAGAGTTGAAATCCTCTCTTAAACAGCTTGAAAAAGTAGCAATAGCAATAGCAGTTAGACTTATATACCGCTTCATAGGGCTTTCAGCCCTCTCTAAGCGGTTTACAGAGTCAGCATATTGCCCCCAACAACAATCCGGGTCCTCATTTTACCCACCTTGGAAGGATGGAAGGCTGAGTCAATCCTGAGCCGGTGAGATTTGAACAGCCGAACTGCAGAACTACAGTCAGCTGAAGTAGCCTGCAGTGCTGCATTTAACCACTGCGCCACCTCGGCTACATGTGGGTTGGAGGGAGGGGGAGGAATTCAAACTTCATCCTCAAGTATAGATCCCTCCCCAAGTGTAGTTTGATTGCAGGCAGAGCCACATTGCCTTTTCAAACACACACACACACACACACACACACACAAACACAGAGAGAGAGAGAGCTGGATAAAACTATATAAGCCCAGCTTCACTGATTACAAGTTTGAAAAGGCAACGTGGCTCTGCCTGCGATCAAAGGCTCAGATCAGCTCCAATCCAACTTCTGTGTTTGTGTTTGTTTGAGAGAGAGTGAGTGAGAGAGGGAAGGGGGTATGAGAGATAGTCCAATCCAACTTCTCTCTGTGCATGTGTCTGTTTGAGAGAGGGAGGAGGGAGGGAGAGAGGAAGGAAGGAGGGGGAGGGAAAAGAAAAAGAATGAAAGAAACTTTTTCGCAAAGGAGAAAAACAAATGCTGATGCTTTAAATCGGAACTGAGCATGCCTGGCTGTGGAATTATGTGAGTTGAAGTCCACAAGTCTAAAAAAATTTGAAACCTCTGTGTCAGTGCCCCACCAGCCATAAACCTCACCGCACGTCACTGGACAGTGGGATATTCTTTCTTTCGCCAGTGGGAGAAGGAAGAAAGTGCTCCAGGAGGATAGGCACCAGGCGGATGTCCTGAGGCTGCTAAACATGTGCACCACTTGCCCTCCTGGAGCACTTTCTTCCTTCTACTGCTGCCCGTTGGTGCCGGTGCAGTTGATTTGGCTGGGGGAATGGGCCCCTGAAGGCAGGGTGTGCTCTGCCACTGCTGTTGCCGCTGCTGCTGTCAGGCGTGTCCATGCAGAACTCCCCAGCATGGCGCCGTTCCAAGACAGTGGGATATTCTTTGTTTTGGCAGTATGGGGGCATGGTACTCTTCTGGCGTACCATACCGTACCATACCAGGAGGAACCCACCTCTGTGCTGGAGCCTAGCTTGTAGCATAACTTTACTAGCATGTGAAATGAGTGCAATGGTGAGGTAGTTTGAACATTCTTTGGCATTTCCATTCTTTGGAATTGGAATGTAAACTGACCTTTTCCAATCCTGTGGCCACTGTTGAGTTTTCCAAATTTGCTCAATTTCCAAATTGAGTGTAGCACTTTTACTGCATTTTAAGATTCTGAATATCTCAGCTGAAATACTGTCATCTCCAGTAGCTTTGTTGTCACTCAGACTTCCTAAGGGCCATTTGACTTCACATTCCAGGATGTCTGGTTCAAGGTCAGTGACCACTCCATCATGGTTATCAGGGATGTTAAGCTCAGTTCTTTTGTGCCACCTCTTCTTAATCTCTTCTGCCTCTGTTAGATCCCTGCCATGTTGATCCTTTATCATGCCCATCTTTGCATGAAACATTCCCTTCATATGTCTAATTTTCTTGAAGAGATCTCTGGTCTCTTCAGATATCTCTGGTCCCCTCAGTTTAGCTGGTGCTTTTAACCCCACCTGAGAGCACTGCTTTATTTCAGGGATTGGGGACCACTATAACAAAAGACAGCCATCACTTCTGTCTGGCTTCTCTGAGCCAGTACTGGAACTAGAAGCCCCAAAGGCAATGATTTAAGGTGCTGAGGTTCTGCTTCTTAGAAACATTAGAAAGGCCTTTTAAGACAAAGTTTTACTTGTATGCCAAGAATGAGATGCAAACCATATTCATAGTAATGGCAAGGTTTATTTTGCTCTTTCTCCCACTCCCCAGGGGCAGCAGCTGACATCTATTCCTTGATGCCACAATGGACCAGACTGCTCCTCAGGTTTTTTTTCCTGCTGGCCTTTGCAGCCTTCATCTTAACATTTGTCCCCAAATGCCCTGGAATGAGGCTACCTTGAAATTGGTTGTGCTGTAGAAATGGCTGCCAGAGGGCAATGATTTTTTTGCCATGTTATGATTTAGCCTTTTTCACATTCAGTCTGAATAATATACCCATCCAAGTGTTTCTCTGTTCTGCTCCTAATTATATTGATATATCTTTTTTCCTTAAAAGCCTGTGAAATTTCCATTGGCCAGAAGCAAGATTCTCTTAGTTATAGAAAAACACTTTTTGCCATTGAGAAGCTGTAAGCTTCTTCCTGTCATCCAGCCACAGGGGGAAAGCAGCATTTATATGGTTACATAACATTAAAAAATGTCCTGTGACAGCTCTGGTTTCCCCTCTGTATTCCAGCTTCCATATCTCAGCCACCAAGTTAGATCCCTTATGTAATCCATTTTTCCTTCTTTTCCAGCCTGAAATGTTGCACAAATAGCACATTGAACAGCAAACTATTTTTAGTTAACATTGCTCTAGCAAAGTATTTATTTCCATGTGTGTCAACAGAGGAGGGGTCAAAAAAGTCAAAATGGCAAACCCAATCATGCAATCAAGGCCTAACCCATTTTTAGGAGGACATAATAGTACATAGTTGGACTTCAATTGCATAACTACCATCCTGACATTTTAGACCGTTGCTCCCCATAGATATTTCTGGTTATTTCTAGCAGTAACTGATGAGAAGAAAGGCAGATTCTTTCACAGAGGGTAAAGCTGTTCAATGTCTTCAGCCCTATTTGGTTTGATGCCTTCTGTGATGGCAGAATTTAAGGCTTCTTGCTTCTTGCCCACTTGTCATTCTTAGTAATGACCATTTCTTGAGTAGCTACACTGTTGTTTGTTGATGGACATTGAAGTAAGTGTGACATCTCATATTGTGGGAATAATTACAGAGAAATGCTCCCACAGGATGTCCCATAGTGTACACGAAACAATGAAAGCGCATGGGAATGTGGAAAACAGGATGAATGAATCCTAAAAATAACTGGTCATAGGCAATTCTGGCCCTCAGTGATAACATTGTATGCTAATGAGTGTAATAAGAATAAAAGGGGCTTTCAGAGTCTGTTCTGAGCTCTCATCCCGAGACATCTTGCCTGAGTGTCTTATTCCTCATGAGAGACCACCACATTTGGTGACCCCGACATGATCCTGTGCCGACGGATACGTCCCTGCTAACCCTCTGCTTACTGCCTGGAATAGGCTCGGTGCATCCGATGACGTTGCTGGCGACTGACTCTAATTCGTAAGTATGAGGGGTAGGCAATTAGGCAGGAAGAAATATTTAAGCACCCAAGACCGTAAAACTACCAAGCCTCTCTCTAAATCAGAGGCTGTCAAATTGCTTGCTTACATTTGGGCTAACTGTCCATCTTATCTGGAACATGGCTCCTTAAAAGCCGACACATGGAAAATTGGCGCAGTCCTCCACCAACTTCCGAGGGCTCCCCCAGATGTTCTTTGTCTGTGGAAAATTGCCTATACATTGATTCAGACACATGCTGAATCTTCTCTTCAGCCGTTGTTGGATCCACCTCCCTATCCAACAACGTCTGTTATGTTAACAACTCCTGCTCCAGACATACGGGTTTGCCAACCCACAGCTCCTGAGGGTCTTTCCCAACCCGCGTGCTGTCAGACTACTGTTGACAGCCCCTCTGGCCAAGCCCAACAGCCAGGAATTATTAGAGGAGCTTATCAAAAAGCAATAAAAGAAGGAGGTCTAGATGCCTCCGATCTGCAGGACATTGAGCTATTTCCAGTCATATACCAGACTACACCAGCAGGCATTGTTTTTGAATGGGAACCTGTGCCTCTGGTAATGATTAAAGAATTAAAAAATGCGGTAAAAGATTATGGAATTACCAGCCACTACTCCAGAGGACTTCTTAATTCTCTAGCGGGTGCCATTCAACTGCTACCGCAGGATTGGAAAGATTTGGCTCCGATGTTGCTTAATGGAACCCAGTATGTGGTGTTTGAGTCCGAGTACAAAAGGGAATGCTTAATAGCCCTACTATGTGTCAGGCTTTTGTGGATTTTGCATTGCAACCTTTCCGTAAATCTCATCCTACTTTTTTGGTTTACCATTATATGGATGACATTTTGGTTGCAGCTCCTGGCCCAAAGGGTACAGTACAACTTGTGCTAACGGAGCTTGTTACATTATTGGCCACATTTGGTCTTCAAGTAGCCCCAGATAAGATTCAGACCCATGAACCTTTTTCCTACTTAGGCCACAAGGTTTTAGCCTTGTACTCATCTCAGGTAGTACCCTCCATCAAAATACCCTCGCCTTTGACTTTGGTTGCCTTGCAGCAAATTTTAGGCACCATAAATTTTGTAAGACCCTTTTTGGCTCTTACCACCTTGCAATTAGCTCCATTATTTATGGCATTAAAGGGACCTTTAGACCCCTCTTCTATTGTAATTCTTACTCCGGCCCAGGAGCAAGTGTTTAGTTTAATAAATGAGGCAATGACCACCCGTTGGGTGGATCGAGCTCTACCAGACCACCCATTCTCATTGGCAATTTTTGCTACTCCTCTGTTACCCACTGGGGCGCTTATACAATGCCATGACAAAAAAGTTTACATTGTAGAATGGTTACACCTCCCTCATACCCCACGTAAGTCCATCAGTTCCCAGCCTCATTTAATGGCTCTTTTAATAAATAAGGCTCGCTTTCGAGCTAAATGCCTTATTGGTTTTGATCTTGCTGGTTTGTATGTCCCCATTTCTCTTACTGTTTGGGAACCCCTCTTGGCCACATCTGATGTCTTACAACTTTCCTTGGCCGATTGGTTGGGTTTTGTGTCTTATCATTTACCTTCTGATCCCCATTTTCAACTTTTCCTCAACGTTCCCCTTTCCCTGTCTACTTCCTTGGTAACCTCCCCTCTCTCGGATACGTTAACGCTTTTTGTGGATGGGGGAAAAACATATGGTTCTTGTGTGTGGCAACAGGATGGATCCTGGCACACAAAAATCACCCCGCCTCAATCCTCTGCTCAACGTGCTGAACTTGCCGCTACCATTTTAGCTTTTCAGACTTTTCCCCATTTACCCTTTAATTTGATTTTGGATAGCCTTTATGTGTATCGCTAATCAAACTTTGAAAACTGCTCTTGCTGCATACTCCAAAAATAAAGGGGAAAATAACCCTGGATTACCTGGAATACAAAATGTTTTAAATCTTACTCTTTACACTCTCAACTTTCTTAATGTCACCGGCACCCTGGGTCTCACGGCCGCCAGCAGGCATTTTTCTGCTTCTCCTGCAGACTCTCCACGTCCACAAGTGTACTACTGACATCTGCCGGACCCGTCCTGGAAAGGCCCTGCCTCCCTCATTACTTGGGGCCGTGGTTACGCTGCAGTTGAAGACCATGGTGAAATTATCTGGACACCTGCTCGCTGTGTTCGGCCTTACATGGTGCCTGCTGACGCTCCCTCGGTGTAGTACACATGACTTGGGGGCCTGGGGTCCCAATTCTTATTTACAGGACTTGAAGAAGGTTTCACACCTTTTTAATTTAACTAATTGTTGGATTTGCTTACATATCCCGGCTGATAGCAAAGGTGGCATGGTGTTACACACTATTCCCTTTAATGAAACAGGATGGAAACAAGCTACCTGGCCTAGAACGCAAAGTTTGCTCGACATCACATATGCTGTATCCACCCGTGTGCAGGAACCTGCTCATTACTGTTTTTCCAGCACAGGCCGATGGAGGAATGCAACATATCTTGGCAACTACACTAATTGTGAGACTCTGATTCCGTGGAATGGATTGGTTACTTGTTGTAATGCCATTAATACAACAGCGCCAGATGGAGTCAATAAATACTGGGCTTGCAGTCAAATGCAAGCCATGGTACAGTTTACCAACTCCTCGAAAAAAGGAACTTATGACATACCTAATATGTGGCTTATATGTGGTAGAAGGGCTTACCGACAGACTCCACGAAATTGGCAAGGCGTATGTATGTTGGGATTGTTGGCCCCGGCTATATATATGCTATGAAAGAATTACCTAGTGGAAGAATTCGAAATAGACACCTTCTCCGAATCCCCCCTGACGTTGGGAGGATCATCCAGGACTCAATTTTCTAGAGGTGTTCTCCCTCCACTAGGTGTTGCAAAGAATTATAGAGATTTGCATTTTTAAATAATTGGGCTGTTGTTATGTTTAATGAAACTATTACTGCTCTAAAATTAATTAATCAGGAACTGGGGGAAATACGTAGTGTAACATTGCAGAATTGTTTTGCTTTGGATATTATTTTGTGCTTTGATTCATTCACATTGTTGCATGTACATTCATGATAATCAGCCTAATATTTCTGCCACAGTGGAAAAAATGGAGTCCTTGGTACGTAACAACCCCCTGCATAGTGATGGCTCTGGTACCATCGACTTATGGGGGGCTTTGTGGTCCTGGCTACCTGATGGCTCCTGGTTGAGATCACTGTGATAATAACCATCATTGTATTGCTGGTATTACTCTGTTGTTGTATCCAATGCCTCCCATCCCTGCTACAAGTGTGCAAAACCCTCCTTCCCTCTAATAGGGTGGACGCTCTGGCGATGGAAACCAAGGTCCGTCTGAACTTAGAGGAGGTCTCCGTTGATAATATAAAAAAGGAGATGTGGGAATAATTACAGAGAAATGCTCCCACAGGATGTCCCATAGTGTACACGAAACAATGAAAGCGCATGGGAATGTGGAAAACAGGATGAATGAATCCTAAAAATAACTGGCCATAGGCAATTCTGGCCCTCAGTGATAACATTGTATGCCAATGAGTGTAATAAGAATAAAAGGGGCTTTCAGAGTCTGTTCTGAGCTCTCATCCCGAGACATCTTGCCTGAGTGTCTCATTCCTCATGAGAGACCATCACATCATATGTCAACTGTCCCAATGCATTAAACAGCACAAGGAACTCCTGTGACATTTTCTTCCAAGAGTATAATTTTATTGAAAAACCATATAGGTGCAGAAGTAGAAAAGCCAGTTCTGATATTTTTGCACACAAACACAATAGAACCCCCCCCCCCCCACGGACCACTCATTATCCATTGTCCACCAATCAATTTCATTGACTTTATTTTATTTTGGAAATAGCCTGTCTGTCTCAAAAGTTCCCAGGTCTTGGAGTTTGGATCTGTCTCACACTTTCAGGTGGCACATTTGCATTCCAGAATTCCCTCCCAAACCTCTCTTACATTTTAATGCCTTCACCCCTCCCCCAATTATAGTTATCTGGTTGCAAACAGGGATGCATAGCGAGTCAACCATGACATACTGACCGTCCATAAAGATTAATCTTGCAAAGAAACGAACAAGCACATTATTTGTATACTGCAGCTTTTTGGTCTAACATCCTATCATGGTCAGAGGCATAGAACCTCTGAATAAGCCTAGGGGCATGGATGTTCTTCACTGCCACCCACTCTGCCTCTGTCAAGGGAAACCCCTTCCATAAAACTAAATACTGCAACTTCCCCTTGTGATATCAAGAATCAAGGATCTCCTTGACCTTGCACTGCTTCTCTCCACCTACCCATATGGGGGGGGGGGGAGAAAGCTTAATGGCCAACCTCAGTGGTGAGCTACAGAAAGGCTTTAGGAAACTACAGTGAAACTCTGGGTGAATGAACCTACATTTTGGGGGGTAACTTTAATTCACCATCACCGGATTTATAATCTAGATCACAGTTGTCAAACTCATGGCATTATGTTGCTGTCATGTGATGTATCATATTTTTCCCTTTGTGGAACTGGGGTGGACGTGGCCTGCACATGACTTATCCAGCCCACAGGTTGCCTGTTTGACACCCCTGATCTAGATGATAAAGGATCTTGGGGCCCAGCTTCTTGCAGGGTTGGCCCAACTTCAAGAACTTTGTGGATAGGTATACCTTACCCCCTATTCTAAACTCTCTCTGAGCTACTCTCTTCTTATCAGCCCATCTTTTTTGCATTTCCCATGTTATTCTAATGCTTTGCACACTAAGGGCCATATGGCTTTCAGAATACTCATCATGGCATTATGTTGCTGTCATGTGATGTATCTACTCAGCCAATGAAATGAGGCTCTTGAAGGAGTTCTGGACACAAATTCCGCACCTATGGCCATTTAAAAGATGATAAATCTGGAGCTACTATGCACATAGTTATTGTAGGCTACCTCAGCAAAGGGCAAGAGTTCAGTCAATTTGTTTTGCTAGTGGTTCATAAGCATTGAAGTACTGTTCCAAGACTGCATTCATATGTTCACAAGCTCCATTTGTCCAAGGATGATATGTGAACCTAAGACCCTGGGAGGAGTCTAACAACTTCAGGAACATTCACCAAAATTTTGAGGTGAACTGCATTCCCAATCTGAGATTATGTACTTTAAAACCCCATGCAGCTGGCACATATGCTGTATGAAGATCTTAGCCAGGCCCCGAGTGGAGGGATCCTAGGGCATGCCACAAAGTGGACCTGCTTAGAGAAGAAGTCTATAGTGACCCAGATCACAGTATTCCCTGCACTCTCTGACAACTCCACAATAAAGTCCATTGATATCTCCTTCCAAGGAGCCATGGGACTGGCCACAGTCTGCAAAAGTCCTGGAAGTTTGCTGGGCAGCCTCTTCACTGCAGTGTACCCAGGACAGCTGGCTACATAAGTTTTTATGTTTTTCTTCATTCACAGTCACCAAAACAGTCTCTTTAGAAGGTGAATGGTCTTCAAAATTCCAAAACGCCCGGCCTCCTTTGCGTCATCACTCTGCTGCAATACTAAAGTCATCTGGCTCACCAGGAAGTATGGCTTGCTCCCCATCCATGCCAGTCTGTCCCTTAATGACAGTTCACTCTTAGGGCCTCCTTTAGTGGTTGCATTATGCATTAGGTCCTTGGTCAATATTGATGAAGATGCTTCCTGTTGTCTCATGAGGGCTGGTGCTACTATTTGTTTAGATGATGAAATTGATGACCTCTTCTCAAGCCCTGATTCAGGAGAGAGAGTCTGCCAAGAAATTTCACCCTTCCGGTAGGTAGCAGAGAGTGAAGTTAAAAGAGTTGAAGTACTGGTCCACCACACTTCAAAATGGATTTTACTACTTTCTAGAAGCTGCCTCCAGGTTAGGAGAGCCCTTCTCCCAGATAACACATCATTTCTCAGTCTCAGCAAGCTTGAGGGGTGTGTAGGAACTTGGCTGCAATTCTCCTTTTGCATTCTTTTGGAGCAGCACTGCCTCCACGGCTACACCACTGGTGTCTGCTTGTATTACAAAGGGCTTCTCTAGGTCAAGGTCTTTTAGAACCAGATCAGCAACAAAAATATATTTTAGCTGTTCAAATGTGGCTTGGCATTCAAGTGACCAGTTCAAAGGCTGACTGGGTCTGGGTTAACTTCCCCTTTTGTTTTCAACAAATTCATTATCAGCAGGACAATTTGAGGAAATGTGGGGACGAATTGATGATAGAAGTTTACGAAGTTGAGGAAACTCTGCAGTTCCCTCCTTTCTGGATCCATCTCTATGACATCTTTCAAAATCTAGTATGCTAAATAGTCTAAGATGGTCTTGAACAACTTCATGAAAAACTGAGCTCTCCGTAGCTTATTGAGCACTACTCTGACCAATTTCTCATGCTCTTTCTTTGTTGTTGTATAGATCAATATATTGGTCAGATAACAAAGACCTCCATGCATAAGTGTTCATACAGGACTTCATTTATTAGATGCATGAACAGCACTTGGGTCCCCTATAGCATCACCCGGAAATGGTAGCAATCAACATCACCCAGAAATGGTAGCAATCCAGAGGGCAGTTGAACACAGTTTTCTATTCATTCCCCTTCTTAATTCTCACTCAGTAGTATGCCTCTCTCAAATCCAACTTCGTGAAAATCCTTCCCTTTTCAAGAGGGGCCAACATGGCTTTCATTAGAGGGGGTAAATACTCCACACATATACAGTTTAGCATATATAGTAGATGCACAGCCTAAGAGATCCATCTATTTTTTTCTTTGAAAAGCACAGGGGATGTCATCCTTGACTTAGTCCGGTTGAATGAAGCCCCTGGCTAACTTTTTGTCTATGAATGTGGAGAGCTCTTTCATCTCCCTAGGTGTCATCAAATATAGTTTTGGCTTTGGCAGGCACAATCTCCATCTGTGGAGTGGTGGAGTTGAAGTGTGTTGGATTCCTCAAAGACCTTGGTGAGACTGTGCTATTCCTAGGGAATCGGCAGTTCTAAGCTATCACTTCCCTCTAGTTTATTGGCAGGTTCCACTTTCACTTTCTTAGTTGCAAACATGTGGCAGCTTCTTAGCACTTTCCCAGCTTACATTGGTTGAATATTTTCCATTGCATCCATCACTTGTCTCTATCCCAATTGACAGATGGGCTCTATTTTTTCCACCACACCAGATCTAGGACCATGGCCTCTGTCATCGCTTAGGGCCACAATAAATCAAGTCTTTGTGTGAGTCCTGGCTTTTAGCTTCATAGGTTTGGATAGGCAGGTCGCTGGCACTCTGTCTGCTATCAAACTGTCTAGGAGTTTGGTGAGGGCCTCTGCTGCTTGCTTGGGGCTCTGACCACATCCACGGCTGAAAAATAGGAGGAGAAGGAGTTACTAAGGCCACTGGGGTTTCCATTACTCCTGGGCTTGTGGCAGCAGCCATGGCTCCTGGTGTTTCTGCGGCATGAATTTCCATCCCTCAAAAGTTCTCTCTCAGCTGCTCCATGGACAAGCTTTGGACGGTGATCAGGATCTTCCACTTGGCAAGGTCATCCCATTCAGCTAGCTGCTTTCCTCTCCATCTGCTGCTTCAGACCATGTTAACTCCGGAAGGAAGAAAACATCTCTCACTCACTCCTTCATGACTACGGGTGATTGCTTGGACTTCTTTGGTGTTGGTTTTGGGCACATGCCAGCGGCCTGTGCTCTAGCTTCAGCCTAAGGCAGCACTGGCTCTTCTTGAGCCAGGATCTCTCCCTGCTTCTTTCTTCCATGCCCTTGGCCATAGCATAATATCTTGAAGTTGACCTCCTGGTGGAATCCAGGTAGGCTATTATTGTGAGAATTGAGTTAATGTCAACTATCACATTACATTAAACAGCAAAAGACATTTTTTTTTCTCCAGGAGTATAGCTTTACTGAAAAGTTATATGGGTACAGAAAAACTAATTCTGAAGTTTTCATGCATAAACAGCCTAGGAAAACTTTTCCTTTCCCCCCTAGATCTCCCATTGTCCATTGTCTACAAATCAGTTGGACTTGCTTTATTTTGGAAATGGCCTGTCTGCCTTGGACATTCCTAGGCAATGGCTTTGGGGTTTGGGTCTGTCTCCCCCTTTCAGGTGACACACTTGCATTCCAGAGTTCCCTCTCCAACTTTAGAAAACCTCTTTTCTAAATCAAATATAGGAAAATTACCCAGGCCACACTCTTAGTTTATTATATCTTTATTCTTTTTAATTATGAAAACATTAGCTGGTTTCTTTTTCATCTCATGTCATTTTTCTAGTTGTCATTTTAGGTCCATGTCAAGTAATATTGTTCCTCTTCCATAGCATCTTTGCAGTCTATAGAGGAAGACACCGTTCAAATTATGGAGTCCGTTATTCAAAAAAATTCTTCAATATTTCCCACATTAAAATGTTTTTCTTTAGTTTGTATTTCTAAATTGAATTTAATATTCCTCTCCTTAAATTATAATCTTTAATTCCTTCTAGTTCCTTAAATTATAATCTTTAATTCCTTCTAGTTCTACTATTCAATTTTAAAGTCTTATATTTTTTTAAAGAATTCAAAATAAAAGAATTTTCCCATTAGGGAGATTCTTTATAACGCCAAAATCTTATTTCAAATTTATCTATTCCCTAAGTCCATTTGTGACTTTCTAAATTCAACATCCTAACCACCCTTTTGTTGTTTATTCCTTTATTTTTTAAATCCTTGAATTTGTGTTTGAAAAATCTTTAGCTAAGGACTGAAAGAAACTTGCCCAGTGCTGTCAAATGTGTTGATCCAATAATAGCTGTAAAACAATTACAAGCAATTTCTAAAAGTCATTAGAAAA
Source organism: Thamnophis sirtalis (assembly GCF_051295495.1). Taxonomy (NCBI): domain Eukaryota; kingdom Metazoa; phylum Chordata; class Lepidosauria; order Squamata; family Natricidae; genus Thamnophis; species Thamnophis sirtalis. Next base: position 87,356,595 of record NW_028261384.1, on the reverse strand, counting down.
AGAAGTACCATATTTTTCAGAGTATAAGACGCACCGGTGTATAAGACATACCTTAATTTGGGAGAGGAAATCAGGGAAAAAACCTTTCTGCCTCTTTTCCAGCAGCAACCATCAGTATTCATCTGGCTAATGTCTTTGCTACCTTGGCCGCAGCCTGATTCCCAAAGCTGCCTGGGGAACTGCAATGAAAGTCTTTTCAATGAAAGCGTTTTTGGGCTGTAGGGTCCCTTCCCTGATTCCAAAAAGGGTGCATGCAGAGGCCAAACAAGTGCATTGTGTTTCAGGTGGCAGGAGGTTCCAGCACACGCTGCCACCTGAAAATGCTTTCCTTCCCAGTTCCCCAGTGCACATTGCAGAACCACGCGCCCTCCTCCTTCTCTACAGACTCACCACCTGTTTTCTCCTGGCCAGCACAATTGGCTGGGGGAGGAAGGGAGAAAAGCGAGAAGGCAGCACAGTCAGGGGAAGGTTCAGGAGCCAGGAGCAGACACAGAGCAGGCAGATTAAAGACAGCCGGCCAATTGCTGGCTTGGCTGCTGGCCACCTGGAGTGCACAGGCAGCAAAGGAAACCTGCACGGAGCTACATTTGGAGTATACTACGCACCCAGATTTTCACCCTTCTTCTTGGGGGTAAAAAGGTGCTTCTTATACTCCGAAAAATACGGTATGCAAACCCAGTTTTAAAGGTGCCAGCTGCAATTTGAACAAGATAACTATTCTTTTTTCTCCTAGAGCTCTAAATCCACCAGAAATCATTGTCTTGCAGTCTCCTTTTGAGGAATAACAATCTGGAACCCTTGTGAGCGATTTGAAGTCCTTCTCCAGAGAGGAAGTAGAAAGACTCCATCTATTCACTGGCTCTTCATTAGTTGTTGTCTCTGCTTTTCGCAGAGGCGTTTTCAGGTCACGGAAAATGTTCACAATTTCTCCTTGGAAATCAGCCAATTGTTTCCAAATTCTAAAGAGCACTAATTTTATCATGCTTCAATGCTGCCCTGTTGGGAGGGCTGATACAAAAAAGTTCCCTATGAGCTGAGACCTTGCTCCTATGGACAACAGGCTGTTGAAACAACAGCTCATGTCCTCCTACATTGTTCCTTCCATAAGGATATAAGGACTTGCATTATTACTCTTTATCTGGTAAAACATTGATTCTGATCTTTTTTTATGTATAATTGTTGTTATCAGATCCATATGATATAGTATCCTTGAATGTACCTATGTTTTGTCACAAAGCTTATAAAATTAGACAGATTTTTTTTATCCACTGATCAGTCCACCGCCATTGAAATATTTTATCTTGTTTTGTTTTTACTTCATTTTTGTTTTTATTTGTTTTTATTTGCAATTTTGATTTAACATTTAATTTAGCATTTTGACTGAGGATAATTGAAGTAAAAGAAAGTGGAAACAATTATATGAGAAAGGAAATTAATTTGCGAGTGAAAGAGAAAGGTAAGGGCTTGTTAGAAGGTGAGATGCTAACTTTATAGGCAGCCTATGCAGTTGTTTCACAATAGAACAAAAATAGCTTGGCATTGCTTTTTCCCAGCACGTTTTTGGATTTCTAAGTCTAACTTAGAAGTCTGGGATTCACTAGTAATTTCTTATCCAACTGTTAACTAAGCTAGACTTTCCTCGGCTTTTAAAGCCAGCCAAATGCCCATAAAGGAGAACATAAATTAGCACTACAAGAAAAGGCCTGACAAGCTGTGATATCCCTAAATTTCTGAGTTCTTGGTACTTTATCTTTTAGTTCTTCTGAGGGAATAGTCACCGTGAATAAAAGCAGAAACTTTCAGCTTGCAGATCTCAACAGTACAGCAATTGTGAAATACTGGAAATGTTTCTGAGATTCCAAACACAAAAGCAATGTTTCTCAGAACACAGTAGAGTGAGCTAGTTTAGAAATAAATGAAAGCATTGGTTTAAATCTTATCTTGATGGGAACTGCCCTGACACAGTTGATTGAAGGGCAATATATAAAAGCATATACATACTTTAATGCATTGTTTTTTTTTTTTAAAGTAAACTAAAAACCCAATTTGGTTGCAACATTTTCATGTATCAGTACTTTCAGAAATTCTTGGCAGCATGTGAAGATAAACATTTCACTTACAGCTAATTAATAACATCTCCCCACCACTGACTTATAAACAATTTGGCATCACCCGGATATTGTCTTCATCACTGTGACATTGCAACAAATGGTTGGATAATTGTAGAAGCTATTAGAGAACACTAACATTAGAGAAGGGATATGGTGCTTCCCAAGCTGACCAGGTTCATATTTGTACGTTTTCTTGAGCTACCAATACTGAACTCAGTGGACATTATTTCTTAAAAGATATCTACAGTATATTATTTGTCATCTTTTGGTAGAACAAATCTTTTCCCTCTCTCATTTATTAACAGGAGGAATAACAGGAATTCCTATTAACAATAGGAATAAGCAACTTTTTATTAGATAATTTAACTAATTTATCATTTTTAGTTGTGGACTGCAAACCCTGTTGGTATGATTATATTTGGGGGAGTGTTTTTTTTGGGGGGGGGCAATTTGTTTGATTGGTCTTTTAAATTCTGGTTTGTCTGCTTCATGGTAAGTACTATAGCTTCCGTTTGTTTTTTATTTCCACATGGTAAGAAAGTGTGTTGGTTACTTTCACCAAACTTGATCAAGGGAGGCTCTGAGAATCACAAAAAGACAATTTGGAGCTGCAGATGACCCCCAATTGTCCACCCACTATTTAGAAAGGTATATCACCTGAAAATATTGTGTGTGTGTATGTATTCATTTTTGAATTGTAAATTGTTGGCTAAAGTGGTTGCTATTGTGCTCATACTGTCTGAAAAATCTTTGAAATCAGAGAATGTTTGTAAGAATGCTAGATTAGTGTGTCCTAAATATACATATATATTTCTGCAGGAACAGTAAAAGCCCAAGGCACTTATTTCACTGAGCTAGGAAGTAGTTTCTGCTAGGAGAGGCTGAAGTCTCCAGCTGCATGCTTTTCCCCTCATCGCTTTGATTCATCATCCCTGACTTGACTGTTGCCAATAATAGATGTGTTTCAGAAGCTATGGATAATATCATTAAGAAATGACCAGATAGTAGAGATAAAACAGAATGATGAGTGTCCTTCTTGCCAGCTGAAGAATGATTAATAAAATATTAAAAGTTTTTAATAAAATCACTTCTGTTTTTAATTAAAACCCCATTTTTAGGCTGTGTATTAGGAAAAGATTTGAAATAACTTGTTTATGTTTAAAATAGGTTTAAAATCTGAACTGTCTGACAGGAGGATGCAGAATAAGCCTTTCTGAAACCCAATACCAATTAGTTGTTGAACAAAATGATTTTAAAGAAGGAGTAGGCTATTTTTATTTTAAAATAACAAAAAAGATTTGATGTAGTTTAAATATTTGAATGAATTACAAATATATCATATGACTAATGTGGAAACTATTTACTATTTCGGTGTTGATATAATCTGTTAAGCCACTTCGTTATTTGATTTAGAATGTAGCAAGGCCCAAATTGCAGTTAACTCAGTGCACTTTAATCATACTGTAATTATAGTTGAGGTTGTTAGTTTTCTTTAGCCATGCTCGGGCATGTCTTATCATCCAGAAAGAACTTCATTTTTCTAGTTGTTAACCAGGAGCAGTTAGAAAAGGGGCCAGTCAGTGTCCATTGCAGCATTTTTGCTCTTTCAAATTTATTTTTATTCCTGCACAAGAGGAGGATAAGATTTGGCCAAGATTTCCTCTCTCTCGGCATAGCTGTTCCAAACTTAAGAGGTCTTTTAAATCAACCTACCAACAAAAAATGAAGTTCTGCCTAGCCAGCACAGGCTAAAAAGAAGGAAATTGGGACATTGATGATTGAGTGTTTGTCAAACTGCACAGCTTGCATTCCAATGCTTTCAAGGCCTTCCCACTAATTAACTTTATGGCATGGAAGTTAAAAGTGCAGCAATTCCAGAAGCTAGAACTACTTTTGCCATATGTGTCCAGCTTCATCCTGGATAGTAACTAGTTCTCTGGAGTTGCTACTTAATTGTTTCTTTAATTTATTGATTAGATTAGATTTGTACGGCCTCTCTAGTTTGTACTATTTATTTAGATTACTCACCCATTTATTTAATTGACTTATGGCCACTCTATCTGGGTGACATATTTAACTGAAATTGTTAAATTATTTATTTGAAATAATGTAGTTCAAATGGAAAATATTTAATGCATGTTCACTTCTTGAAGTCAATATAAATTATGTATGGATTCATTTTACCAAGAACACTTACTATGCCACATATTGAAGCATATTCCAAGATACATCTTTTATATCTTGCTATAAAATCCCTTCTCAATGATGGCCTCATTTGATATCCTAATGTGTGGAAGCAGCAATGATAACTGTATAGTTTTTCAAAATATATTAATAGTAAAAAAAACTATTAAAATGCAAGTAAAAACTCATAAAGTCTGAATATGATACAAACAGGACAGAAAAGACAAACTGTTTCCTGAAAGATAATTCTGCACATGAAAAATTTTAAAAGAAGGCACCATTTGAAAAGTTTCATCTTACAAGCATTCCTCAGATAGGTTTGGTAAAGACGTCCTGAAAACTGAATTCAAAGACTTTTGCTTTTCAGATGACTTTATACAGATATCTGCATATAGAGACATTGTAAAAGATATTAATACTATCTCATTCTATATCCATGCATGTTTCTTGGAATTTTACAAAAATGGAAGGTTTCTTTCAGATTTCTTTTCTCAGATTTCCAGTGAACAGTCATAAAATTCACAAGCATTCTCCTCCAACCCCAAGTATTAATCAGGGCCGACCTGATTGCCAAGAAAGCTGAATGGTACTAACAGCAAAGTATGAAACTTCAAGAGATGCAGACAAGCACATTTTCAGCTGCTTGCTAGGGAAATAATAAATAAACTCAATAAATTCACTGGCTTCACCATATTTTGATCATGTTTGCATGGGACATTGGCACATGGTTAGCTGAACCATGATTTATTAAATTTATTAAATTAAGAAGACAGCTTTCTGCTTCAGGCTGAGGCCTATTTCAGTACAAAATGTGTTTCTTACAGTAGTGGCATAAGTGGACAAATCCCATTTCGCACATTTATTCTGTTGCCTATTGGAGAATTTGGATGCGTGTTGCCCCACAAGCTAGATATAAGTAACGCTAAATTTTCAAGACTGAGAAATTATCCTGGTCCAACATATTGTATTTTTCCTTTCTTTCTTTAATATAGATGATCAAGCAAATCTGAGGTAGAAAGCATCATGATTTTTAAAGCTGGTCATTCATACCCGCTGATGTGAACAGGTGACCATTGTGAACAAGTGAAACTGAATAAGAACAATTATTTATCCTTTTAGCTATAAATGAGACAAGAAAATAAGAACCAAGCAGCATATTAGATATGACTGATAGATGAAATAGAGGTTTCTTGATTCCACACTTGATCCGTGTTAAAGTAACTCATATAGAGATCACAAAACACACTAAGCCATGGTTTTAACCATTGTTAGTTGAACAACTCATTGAACTTAGTTCATGCGTAATATCAGTCTAAAATCATTGACTAGTTCTATATAAACAATAATGACTATGTTCACATACCATACTTTGTCAAAGTGAAGCAAGCCACATTGTGGTTTAGTGAAATGTATGAACTAGTTCTAAAAGCACAGCTACATAGCTTTGTTAACACACATTTCTTCTCACGCTGAATCATCAGAATTGTTTTCTATTGTCCTATTACCTGCCTTCCAACCCCCCCCCCCCCGGTTCTTGTTTTGCCCATCATTAGTGATAAAATCTCATGTCCTGAAATTTTGTGCCTGATAGTATATAAGTTCAGACAGGAAGATTCTGCAAATGTTTATTAATCAAAAACTCAGTTACATGAATATTGCACAGATATATCATGTAGAACACATTCAGACATCCTTCTTGTGATTACAACACCAGTATATAAATTCACAGCAATAATAATTGAAGCTCACTAATATGCATAAAAGACACCCCCCTACCCTCCCACAACCCCCCCCCACTCCTCAACTACTCTCCAGAACATTGCTAGGGAAAACTGAGTCCCTTTTTCTGTATCCATTTTTCCCATTGGCCAGCAGTCAGCTGGAATATTTTGTTTTGGTACAGAACTATTAACCTCCCAGAAAATTAATAGTCCTATCAAATTTTTCCTATAACCCCCATTGCCTTTTCTTGTCCGTCTCCCATTTCTTAATATTCAAATTTAATCCAATTTTGTGTGTGGGAGGAAATTTTATGGAACTTTAATAGGTCTCTCAAAGATTAAAAACAGATACATCTGCATCATCTATAAATACATTTCCATAAATCAAATAAGCTTCACATTTACTTTCTGGTACATGATTATTCTGATGTTGACATCTTTTCTCAGAAGACTCATTATTAATACAATGATGCTTATTATGAATAAGGATTAATTTTATTTATTCTACAGAATCAGCATTTAGATGTCCAAAATATGTGAAAAGCAGTTATCATAACAAAAGCAATAACAGGGAGGTCTCCTTTGGGAAGTCTCAATACAATACATATTTCTGTATTTCTTATACTTGCAGTGTCATCAGATTGTGACAAGGTATACATTTCATCAGTGAAGAGACTTCTTTCCCAAGATATCTTTTTTTTTAAAAAAAAAGGTTCCAAAACTCCTCCTGCTGGCATTCCAAAATAAGATGTGGGTGATGATGTAATCCTGTAAATGCCAAGTGCAGAAGTCATGACATTTTCATGAGTACAAACCTGCTAATTTAAGCACACTGTAAAAAAAGAAGTCTTACATTCTTTCCAATAAAAGTTTAAAGAGAATCTGAGTCTAATTTGAGTGAGGTCTCCAGTTCTCCAATGTAAAGCAGCTGCAACCTGGAATAATGCCATGCAGCATAGTAAATCCTCTGAATGAATTGTTTCTCCCTCATACTCTTTTCCAACTACCACTCCATTTCTACAGCACGTTGCATGTCAAAGCAGGCTATCCGTTGGGAAATAAATACTTCTATTGATCAGAATATGGTTGTCTGATCTGGCAATACCAGTTTCTTAGAAGATCAACTATTCCATATTCAAAATAGAGAATACAACACCTCATCACTTACCCAAAATATCCTGGCTGACAAGTGAATTGTCTACTTTGTCTTGTAGCTCAAGCAAAAATGTAAATAAATTATATTTCGAAAATTTATTTGCCACCCATCTTGTATCCAACGACTCTATAGAGGCCAGTCCTCAGTAGGAGCAAAAGGGAATGTGCTACAGGAGACTTATTCAGCCAAAGAAAGCTGGATATATCCTAGCCCTTGACTATATAAACAATCATGTGAAGCATTGTAGATTGGTATTATGGCAAGATTGTGCCAGTATAAGTGGAACCACTTTTAATAATGAATAACTAAAGTGGATTGTGCATTGCCTCGTCATTAGCCTGAGGGTGAACTAGATAGACAATCTACTGGGCATTATGATGCGGATGCAAAATTAAAATGAGGGTAGGTGATTGATGTATCATGCTCTATCCTAAAAAAGTTTTGATAAGGCAAAGATTCAAATCCACAAACCTGATATATGCAGGATACAGATTAACAGAGTTGGAAGGGACCTTCTGAAAGGCAAGGTATTTCACTGATTAATTTTTCTCACTGCTAGGAAATTTCCTAGATAGGATCTCTCTATAAGCTTCTGTCCACTGCTTCTTGTCCTACTTTCAGGTGCTTTGGAGAATAGATTGTCACTTTCTTTTTTGTGACAGCCTCACGAATATTAGAAAGCTTCTATCATGTCAACCCCTAGTCTTTCTTTTCACTACACTAGACATAGTCCTGAAATTGTTGATCATACTTATGTTTTAGCCACCAGTCCCTTAATCATCTTTATTGCTCTTCTCTGCATGCTTTCTTAACATCTTTTTTGTATTCTTGTGAGCAGAGCTGGATGCAGTATTATGCATGTGGTCTTGCTAAAAAAGTCAGGACAATTCTTCAGAGAGTCCAATGACCAAGCATTTGGGTTTGACCTAGTGGTAGTTATCTTGTCAAACTTTTCCAGATTTTCGAAAATCCAGGCAACTATTTAGTAGGGAAGTAAAGAGATACCCCAACAACAACAACTTAACTCTAATGTGTTATTTGCCTATTGATTATCCAGATTTTCCCATCCCAAATCTTGTGTTTTAAACGTGTGCAATATAGAGAACACAGGTAATTCAGACTCCAGAGCCAAAAAATCTAGAGATACAAACATGTTTGGTAGCAAAAAAAAAAAAAAAAAAAAAGACTTCCCCAAGATGAATGCATGCACTTATCAGCAAATTTTTGTTCCAAATAGGCCATTTGACAAGTATGAGAAGCATAGATTCCGGAGGAAAGTTTCAGGGGCTGAAGAATAATTTACCTTCATTTGGAAATAAAGCAGTTTTATTGTATGGGTACAAATCCAAAATGACTGTGATTTGGGGTAATACTTTTATTGGAATTTATGGACATGGAATTGAAATTTATCACTATCTAGATTTTGATGTTTAGAGAGTACCAAGTTTTTCCTTTAACCCTTATCCTACTGCTTGTAAAAAATTTCCTTATGCAAAATATTATTCTATGCATAATTTACCCTTGATTAAGTTTCATTAAGGATATATATATATATATATATATATATATATATATATATGTATGTATGTATGTATGTATGTATGTATGTATGTATGTATGTATGTATGTATGTATATGTACCATATATGTATATGTATATGTGTGTGTGTGTGTGTATGCATGTATATATACACCCACCCACACACATATACATACATACACACACACACACACATATATAATTTGCACTGCAAATGTAAAGCCATACGCCAATAATGCATTTAGTTCCAATATTCCCATTTTTAATATCAAAATATTTTTTAAAATAATTATTCATTTTAAGTGCTTTTCTAACTTACTTTTCTTCAATCTATTTTCCTTAAATATTTTAAGTTTCAGAAGTTTTAGATTTCAGATGTATGATCAAATGGTGATAGAAATCTTGCTTCAAAAAAGCCACACGATCTGAGAATTCAAAACTCGCATTTCTGAATCCTCCCTGACCTCTAGTGGCCAAATATGGTGATATAAAGTTGGCCACACAAATTAGAATATTCTGTATCCTCATTTCTAAATTCATTAGCATTTCTTTCTTCCTATAGGATTGCCTATTGGTAATTTTATAGTGAACCAAAGAGTCTAGAACTCTAAATCTTGCCCCGTGAGATCCCCATTCCAAATTTGTCTATAAACTTTGCACAGAATGTGAAGGTGCTATGAAATGATGCTTTTAGAATTGAAACAATCCTACAGAATATGCTCCTGGGGATTAATCTCATGCATTCCAAGTGGTTCTTCTCTGTGTTTTTTCCCCCTACTTTCCTTTTTTTCAGAAAAGACAAAGGAACAGAGAGAAAGATAACCAACCAATCAGTGAGAAACTGTTTGGGCTGCTGGAGTTGGAAATTATCAATATGGGTTTCCAATAGAATCAAAATCTTCCCTTTCAATCCATTACAGTACTGATTAAGATTGAGGAACATGGAAATTCTTTTTCTTTTTAAATCCTCTTTACAACCTATGGCAAAAATAAAACCTACTAAAAAGAAATTCATCTGTAGTTTACTCATACAACAGAAGGCTTCACTTAAAAAATTCATATGGAACACCAAAGCCCCAAGACAAACAAGATAAATAAATGGCATTCCAAATTATAAAATTTAAGATATGCCAAAAAGTAATAGTTTGTTTGACACACTATCCCCACTTATTGTTTCTACGCCCCCTATTTTTATGGAACTTATGGGGAAGAAATGACAAAACTGAAACCGTGAAGATATGGAGAAAGAGAATAGGCTTGTTTCCATCCCATAATAAGAGATGGCAAGACAAAAAGCAAAAAATGTCCAGTTAGATCCACATGCTGCATTTGATTGTATAAGATAGTGCTTGTTGATCTGAAAAGTGAACCCTGCACCTGGGGGGGGGGGGAATGATGATGATGTTGATGATGATGATGATAAGAGGGGGAAAGCTCTGGAAGAGAAAGTTGCAGAGACCATATCTTGGTCGATGATATAAAAAGATCAGGAAATGGAAGAGAATACAATTTAGTAGGCAGCTCGGGTACTTCAAAGGAATTGGTCTTGGTGTTCAGAACTTTCTAAGCTGTTTCCTTGGTAAAATTGTATATTGTAATGTCCACATGTTTTTAGCTGTATTTTCTTCCTTGGCAAAATGATCTAACAGGTCTAACATCTAGGTGAAACAGTTGATTCCTGTCATTTACATAGAAAAAAGTTGGTTTTGTATGATAAATCATACCTGTTTCCTAGAATCAGATTTCTCTATTCAATGCTACAGAGACATAACTGGGCCTCACAAAGTAAGATTACTTACTTTTTTCCTGGCAGAATCAAATGTTTATATGATATTGTGAACTGCTAGGCAGCGGTAGCAAAGAAACTCAGCACTAAATAATGTGTATTGAGAGTCACCTTGAACTGTAAGATGGGTGGCAAATAAATGTGAACATAAAAGAGACATGGGAAGACAAAGTATTACATGACCAGCACAATAAAAAATAGCAATAGACTTATATACCGCTTTCCAGGGCTTTACAGCTTTCTCTAAACAGTTTACAGAATCAGCATATTGCCCCCCAACAATCTAGGTTATCATTCTACCGACTTTGGAAGGATGGAAAGGCTGAGTCAACCTTGAGCTGGTCAGAATTGAATTGCCAAATTGCTGGCAGCCGACAGTCAGCAGAAGTAGTCTGCAGTACTGCATTGTAACCACTGCAACACCACGGCTCATGATAGTACACAAAGTAGATAACAATGAGATCTGGCAACAAAACCTTTACTCCTAAAAGCAGTAAAATTGAATAAAAACACAGAGGGGCTAATTCTGGCTACACAAAACAAAGCTTTAAGAACTAATGCATACAAAGCCAGAATTGAGAAGACAACAATAGACAGCAAGTGCTGTTTCTGCAAAGAAACAACGGTTAGCTGCTGCAAGATGTTCATACAGACTGACTACAAGCAATGGAACGACAAAATAATAACAATAGTGCTTTGGAAGATCTGCAAGAATACAATTTTCTTGCAAGCAAGAACTGATGGGACCATAACTTAGGAAAGTCATAGAAAATGAAGGCTGTGAGACTTTAAAATTCAAACCTAGGCGCCTGCCACATACCACTCCAGACTTAACAACTGTTAATAAAAAAAGTGCTAATTACTAGAAGACAGCAAAGTAAAAGAAAAATAATTGGAGAAGATAACAAAATACAAAGACCTGCAACTAGAAACAGGAACAACTGTGGCAAAAGAAAGCAAAGATAATACCAATAGGAATAGGAGCCTTGGGTGCAATCCCAAAATAACTGGAGTACCACACCATCGGCACTGACAAAACTACTATTAGTCAATTGCAACAGGTGGCTCTAGTTGGAACAACTTACATCCTGCATCGATACCTATAACACCATTAATCATCAACATCTGACTGTTCCAGATCCTTGGGAAAGACTCGGGCCTCTGATATTATTGGAGAGTCAAATATCTGCTATGACTATGGCAATTTCTATGCTATCTCCATCCATCTCCTCCACATTTTAAGGACATTTACTGCAGGTGGAAACAATGATATTTTAAAGACTCTTGTTATATAACCCATAGGAGGCGGCAATTCATTTTATAGGTAGAAATGCATTTGTTTAAAAGTCATCAATTCATTCAATTAGGGGGAAATGATGCTTAATGATGTATTCGAAATATATAGATTAAAATTGTATTTTTTTAATCATCATGTATCTATTTTTCTGGCCTTATCCCTCCCTGTGACTCTGCCATGCTGCTTAGTGCCTAAAGGCATATACTTTAGCTTGGCTATCCTGGCTTTGGATTAGCATGTGGGTGTGGATGTTGAGTTTTGTGAGGAAAACTCCTCAAAAAGCATAGGCAGATCGACCAAATCTTCATTTTTGAATGAGGGCAGAAGGCTTCTCATGTCCTTTCCTGCTCTGTGGCAATTAGTAATTTAGAATAAATTATCTTGAATAAAATATTTGAATGAATAAACGAATACATCATTTCAGCTTTAGCCAAGAGTATAAATATAAATTAAAAGTATTGTATTAATAAAAAATAGTGGATATCTTAATAGCAATAAAATAAATTGCTATACCTAAGATTTTTTTAAAAAGCCTTTATTTAAAAATTCACACAATTAATTCAAATCAGTCCTGTAGAATGGTTGTAACTCAAATACAGAACTCTTTATGTACTTTTTAAAGTCAGCAGCTCAAATTTTGAAATTCAGAAACTGTGTTCATGTGACAATAATATGAGAGAAAATTCAGTTATCAGAGAAAGTCATGCCAGCCTGCTGCTTTTTCTGAGTAATGGTGTATTTTGCAGTGTTGTAATATTCCCTACGTAGTAATATATTGAATACTACTATAGCCAAAAGATTGATGATACGAATGCTCCCTCATTAATATTGAGGAAAATGCCTTTCCTCAACATACTGATCTTTAAAAATAAGCAAGATTGCTATTTTTTAAAATGGAAATGAGCCAATGGATGTGAACAGGTGCACGATTACAAAACATCATATTTAATGTTTGTGTCATCTTATTGAACTCATTTACATTTCACCAGCAATAATAATAGAATAATATTGACCTGCATTTTGATAAAGCGGTTGCAAGAATGATTTAACTAAGGTTCTAAGACAGGCATGTCCAATCAATGGCCTGTATTGTTAGTACTGGAAAGCTAATAATGAGGCCCCACAAGGTAATAAAAATATTTTAAAATAAAGGAAATTTGATGTCTATATACTTACCTATGTTATATATTTTATATGCATCCCAAAACAATTCCTCTACACTCAATGTGGCCCAGGTAAGCCAAAAGACCTGACACCCATGGTCTGAGGAGCTGAAAATACTAAATAAATGCTAGGTCTCATATTGCATATGAAAACATTCATTTTCTATAAATTTTTGATAAGATTTTTTCCCCAAATACTATATATCACATAGTATTTCAAAACAATTTATTTTCTTATATTGGCAATGTTCTTTTTGTTTGGTAAATAAGTTTGATATCAATAAGTAAGTTGGTTGAAACTTTTCAGTTGCTTGTGGTTAATGATATAAAGCACAGCAAGGGCCTTTTGTATCTCATTCTGACAGTTATTTGGGACCAAATACTATAAATGTAAATGTTTTTTGATTAATCATTATTATTGCACTAAATTTGATTATCCAGAATTTGATTATAACTCAGATGTTTGCATACTTAGCAAAAAAGTTTAGTATCCCCAAAATCTTATATTTTATTTTAGAGGCTATGTAGGGAATAAAGAATACATTCATACCAGATGTGGGTATGAAGAAATAGTCATATGATTTTCTGAAGAACATGTAGAATTAATAACTGACATATACTGCAATGTTGTAGTGCTATACTTTCTATTATAGAGTAATCTCAGAACTAGTCTTTGTTCCTATAAAGTCTCTCTCTCTCTCTCTCTGTATGTGTGTGTGTGTGAGAGAGAGAGATTGTTGTCTATTTATTCCCAGAATTATGCTTGTTTTTCATTCTTACACCCTTCCCCTTATTATCCAAATGTTTACTACTTTAAAAATAAACTACAACTCTTCATACATTATTTTATGATTAAATAGTTATACTAAGATGTGTGTTGACATGATTTTGTATTTACAAATGGGCCAATAGAACAAAGATCTATGATGACTGGATTGAAAATTCATTTGGTACACATCTGGAAGAGAAACAATCTATTTTGCACCTTCCAAGATAATGCTCAAATTGGAACATATTGGAATATGACATCTTTGATATCAGCTTTTTTTCAACTTTAGAAAACATCAAGCTAGTACAGAATCTGCATGCACTGTTATCCAGATCCGCATTTCCGAAGTATTTATACATATATAGAAGTTGAACAGAATGGATTGAGTGAACCTGATAAGCTGTTACATGGCTAGTACTGATTAATTGTGCAAAATTATTTCTACTAACAACAGGTACACAGAAATTTGATCTAATATTCATAAAATACTTGCAGCATATTTCTCATTGGATTAATAATAATCATTAAAATATATGTACTTCAGAACGTTATGAAGTTCCATTAAATAAAATCTTTCTAATTTTTCCCCATCATGGCTATGCTACAGTTGCCTTTTGAAAATAAAGACAAATCTAGTATTTTAATATATGCAAGAGATTGATTGATATTGGATAAAGTTATGTTGGTAAAACAGATTGGAATTTCTTCAGACATGTTCCATTCTATATCCATCCCAAATGAGATTTTAAAAAAGTCTTAATTAGATAAGGTATTCTGCTCTCAAAAGTGTTTCTTTGAACCAATGCTATAAAATAGAGCCTTTGTAACAAGAGAGTGATACATTGCAAAAAGTACACATAAAGGGTTATTTGTTAACTCAACAATTAAAGGATAAAATGAGATAGAAAAATTAACAGAGTGCTTTTTCCACTCCATGAAGTGTCAAAATAGATGTGTTGAACACAGTAGTCAACCACCATTTCCAAGTATTAACCATTTATAAATAAGTACATTTTAATACATACAGTTCATTGTACAGGTTACAATCTGTATACATTAGGGAGGGGCTGAGGATAATGCATTCTTTTTGAACTTTTTCCACGTCTATCTCACAGCTTACATGTACAGACAATAGAACTCTGCTCAAGCAAATACAGTGAAGGGAAAGAAACATATTTCTTTCCTTTATACAGGGGTGGCCAAAAGTCTCAACCGACTGCAGGGATTTGTGCAGCATCCCTACAATAAAAGATCACAACTGTGTGGTGATTCAATATATCAGTAAGAGAACAGAACATGCAATTGAATATTATACTGTACAGGGAAATTCTTTACATCAGATTGATAGAAAAAAGGAAAAGGAACTCAGTATCTTTCCAGCAAGTTGGCAAACCAGAAAGATTTAATACAAAGGAATGTGTGTTGCTGTACAGAGGCAGGCAAGGCAGGCAAAATGTCTCGCTTTTCATGGGAAAGAAATTGTTATGAGAAACATATTTAAAAGCAAAACATTCATTCCCTGAAAACATATCTTTTATATAAACATATTAATGCCTTGCACTCTGTAGAATGACAGAGTAACAGTAAATATGGTAGGTAATGATCTCAAGGTCTGGTAAATGTTCAGGTGGAACAAAGTTAAACTGCCTTGGTTCTCTCATAGTCTTTGTGATAGCAACAAGCAAAAAGCATCTAAGCATCTTCCCTTTTTATTTTTTACTTCCAAGTAAGACTTTCAAGCAAGCAGAAAAGTGTAGAAGCTCGTTCAATTCTATTAAGTCTCTTGAATATGTACTTGTTTGAAATGCAAAAGCAGTCCTCCCCCACCCTCTGTGTGTGTGTGTGTGTTTTTGTATGTATGTATGGATAGATAGGGAGGGAGGGAGGGAGGGAGAGAGAGAGAGAGAGAATGAATGAATACCAACATTGTTGTCTAGGACTGTTTCTGCATTTTAAACAAGTGCACATTCATATATTATAAGGTCCTAATTTGAAATAGCCATTAGATAATACTGTGTTGAGGTTCTATAAGTTAATTCAGTTACCACTACACAAAATACTCTGCTATGAAATTTCAGCCCTTAATATGATTTTTCTTGTTAGGGGAACAATAATAATCCAACAATGATATTCAAGTAATTAGGGAGGGGAGGCGCAGTTTAGCTATCTACCCCTTTGTGCTTGTGCCTTAGGTTTGTCCTTCCCTTTTCACAGCAACCATAAATTCAGTGAAGGCATCAACATGTAAAAAGAAGTATATTAGGTTTTGACCCCTCTAAGCCCTTTTAAAAAGCTGAACTCTAAATAGCTGAAGGTCCTGAAACTCCAGTGTTAAGTAATGCAAGATGGGGAGAGAGATGCAGCTTTCCATTCAAGAAATTACTATGGGCTACCTTAAGGAGAGAAGAAAAATTTATAGGCACAAAGTGTTTTTTTTAAATGTAAGGTGCAGAAAAGCTGGCACTTCGGTTTTTATTAGATGATCATGAACAGTAGAAACTTGTTAACTCCTGTCTAAGGCCAAGTGAACAGCTTGGAATTTCAAAATGGATGCATTTTGTTCCTTCTTTTAGCACATTTTGTAATAAAATTTGAAAGAATAAACATACTGCCTTCCCTCTTTGCCCTCCCCATGATAGTTTCTACTTCACTAAAACAGCAAAATAATTTATATTTCCAGATATTCGATATTTTTGAGAGCCTCAAAGAAACTTTTGATATAAGAATAAATAATTGAGCCATTTACCAAGCTAGCAACTCTCTCCCCTGGAGCCAAGCCAAACTTAACATGTATTAAGATTTCTACATTATTCTTAGGACCTGGTAGCAATCTTACTTGGACCCAGCTTACCTAATTGTTTCGAATTCTTAGAAGTCAGCATTACAGTACTAAGTCTCCATAGTCCTCTAGAAAGCAAATTCAGGGGCCAAACAAGACAAAATTAATGTGTGAATGCAATTAACATGCCCATTTTTTATATATGACTAAGCAGTAAGATGGACCAGTGAAGACAGAGAGAGGAAGTAGCTTCCTCTTTCTGCCAGTTAAGCTGTTTTACATTTAATAGGAAGCCTCTGTTGATGATTTTGGAGAGGTAATTTTTGTAATGATCTTAGGAAAGGGAGAAAGAATTCAATTTCGCTTAAGACTGCTTAGACTTCATATCTTTACTAGAATCAGCTGGTACATCTTTGACAGCCAGATGCACAATAAATTAGCATCTATATTTTTGTTCACGAAAATATCCAGTGAGCAAAAAAACTTTCTGCAAAGCCCGAGTAACACCATGTGGTGGATTTGGTAAAGCAAGCATACATTCACAGTAAAAGTCATATAGGACTTGAGGCTGTGATTTATTTGGTATGTTGATTTCATAGAAAATAGTTCTGAAACTCCAGCTTAGGCATGTGATGTGCACACATGTATAAATAAAAAATATTAGTACAACACTTTTGCATGTCTTTAAACAAACAAAAAGCAGCATGGCAGATCAATCTGTGATGTGGTATTAGCCACTCTCTCTTAACTATCCTGAGTTTTTAAAAAAATCCTTTGAAAGATGAATTAAAAGACAATTAAATATATTATTTTGTGCTGTGTTATATCTCAAGACAGTATATGATAAGCAATAAAGAACTAAGCTGAGAGCAAATCCAGAGGGAATTATTCTCTGGCAGATCTTCAGAGAAATTTGTCTTTTATTTCATGTGAGATGGTTATTTGGTAACTAAAAGCACAACAATTAAGCCTCAGATGCACCTAAAGAAAATTGCTGGAAGAACACAGCATATATTTCTCTTTGTACTAAAAATGATTTCAACTTTTGAGGCTTATATACAATGTCAGTACTTGTGCTGTATACCTTGAATCATTGCTTCTTTTTAAAAAATATATACTGAACGACAAGAGCTTTTTATAATGTGGGTATCATTTATGTTTAAATAACCATTACTGATCATAGAAACAAATGCAACTATAAAGTGCACCCAATTTACAGAGAACAGGTGGCAAATCCATCAGTGCAAGAATCCTGTGAAATCACAACACAGTACTGTTTAAGAGACAGAGAAAAATTTGCCCAACAGCAGTAATAGATATCTCATTTTGGATGAGTATGCCATTTCTTTTACTAACTGCTAAATGTAAACAATTATGGTACAGCGAACCCTGTGACAGTGAAAATGGAGCCAAATCCAAAGTTATGAGTTTTCATTCATGAATATTGAAATCTTGAAATTATCAAGTTAGTTATGATTCCACCTTCCATATGACAGAGATAGTTTATTAATTATTTTTAACTTTATTTACCAGGAAAGAGTGGATTGTATCTCAGTGCACTTATGCTGATCATGTGCACTGTGGTACAAGCAATTATATAAAGGCTCAAAATCAGAACATAACAATCTGACCCTCCTCTGCCTAGTGTGAGAAAATAGGTTCTAGCTTTTCCAAGATATAAGCCAGATAAGTGCAAAAGTGTTTTCAAAATAAATCACTGATAAACACAACTTTGTTGATGCAAATTCCAGTTTTAAAGAGTTTAAAATTGAAAATAACCATTTTTCATTAAGCAGGAGGAAAGTTTTACAAGGCCCAGAATCCAAACCATCTACGAGATAAAAGAAATATGTGAGAAAAACAGCAGTGGCTTTGTTCTGATCATTAAAAAAAAGCAAATATAGAGTTGTATCTTTATATTTTTTTATGAAACTTTTCCTTCACTTCTCTCACACTCCTGCATCATACATACACATTCACACTGAAAGAAAAGAGAGAACACTATTGTTGGTTTCACTCAGTTAAATAAAAACTAAAGAATGTCCCCAGCTCTTTGAAAAAAAGCATTAGCAAATATCTGAGATTCTTTGACACCAGCATGCCATAGCATGAATCAATCAAATTAGCAATTTTCTATTTAGCAAGCAAATTTTGTACTGTGACCAATTCAGGAGGGAAAAACGTGTGCAAAAAGTTAGAAAGAATCAAAATCAAAGTAAAAGTTCAGGTAATCCTAGATTTACGACCACAATTGATCCCAACATTTCCATTGCTAAGCAAGACAGTTATTAAGTGAGTTTTGCTCCATTTTACTATCTTTCTTGCCATGGTTATGAAGTAAAATCACTGCAGTTAGTTACACTAGTAACACAATTGTTAAGTAATCTTACTTCCTCAATGACTTAACTTGTCAAAAAGTTGTAAAAGGAGATCATATGATCCAAGAACACTTCAACCATCATATATACTTGCCAGTTGCCAAGTGTCAACTTTTGATCACATGATCATGGAGCTGCTGCAACAGTCATGTGAAAAAAAATCACATTTTCAGTGCCATTGTAACTTTGGTCACTAAATAAATGTAAGTCAAGGACTACCTGTAACTTTGGAGATGTTACATTTCACTCAGAGAAATATGCCAACTTATAATAAGGATACAAGAAATGACTAGAGAAAATAGTGATTAAAATTGTTACATTGATCTCTTTGCCTTTCTGAACTTTTTCAGGAGACAGAAAAAAACATATTTTATCATACACTTCAATTCATATGAAGGAACTCCTGAATACAGCATTTTAAAAAATAGTGTCATAAAGCACAGTGGAAGGTGTTCTGTATTTTAAAACCATTAGGATAGTTTGACAAAAATAATGAAGAAAAATTAAAGGGTCAGGATCCTAGCTATTCACTTCTAAGCAACAATGATATGAAGAAAAACATATTTTAAAGAAAATATGATTTTTAGAAGACCAATTTATCCTCTGAATGACCAAAATGCAGAATGTTTTCTTTTTTGGCCTGATTTATGTTTCTGCCCTAGAAATGAACCCTCCATACAATTGGTTTCTTGATTCACATATAAATTCATAAGAGTTTTCTAATTTTAGATACCCAGATAGTACTCCAATACCCCTAGGAAACATAAACAATGATCAGAGATGATGTGAAGTATAATCCAGTATCTGAAGACCCAATGTTTTAAAGCATTTGATTAATTCTTTTTTAAAATGAATTTTACTGATTATCAACATGTCTCCAATGTGATTTGTTCCAACAGGAAGATGTGCACTAGAAAATGGACTGGATATCTAAGATAGAGAATGAAATCAGCACTGACTGTTGGGCTGAAGTGGAGAGAACTTTAATTTCTCCCTAAATATTTGTTCAATGACTTGGAAAAAATAACAGTTTTAAAAGCTAGTACCAACAGAAGGGTAAAGGTAAGATGCTAAGAATAAATATGATTTTTTTTAAAAAGTGCAACCCTATCAGAAAGCAGACTGGGTTTTATGCATAGCTCTTTGTTAATACTAAAAACAAAGATCCCTCATTTTCAAAGATTAACAGCTCTTTGGACCTAATGAGCTAACACCAACTGAAAAGCGTAATTCCCCAACAAAAATAAAGGTCAGTACACAAAAAAATGGTCAGACTGTATTTAAATCAATTCAATTTTGAAATTAAAACTTTTCTTCAAAGAGCTGGTTACTTCCCTTGAGTGTGTACATAATTTGACTCAGCCCCCATACTGTACATTTAATTAACTAATTGGCAGCTGAAAATTGTATGGTGCTGGCTTTCTCTGAGGTCAGCTGTGTATAGAAGAGAATTTGGAGCATGTCTTGGACTGCCTCATTATCATACAGAAAACACAGGTTATCCCCTGGGTGGTAGTCTGCTAGTAAATACAAATCTTAGAAAGGAAGAAAAAACAGCAACATAAGATGTGAATTCAGCCAGGAAAAATGTGCTAAAAATTAAAAGGCTCTTACTCCAAGACACATCCATTTTAAACATTAGATTCCACAAATGGTCTCTTTGGTTTGATTGGGGATGTCTGCCCTTGCCTGGAGTCTCTGGAAAGTTGCCTATAGATGTTGTCCTGATATGCCTGTGCAACAGGCAGTGTCCTGGCCACCTTAACATCAGGATATGAAGAAGTTTGGCTAACTCTTTCTAGAAGCTCTCCTCTGGAGCCATTGGCCAAAATCCCGTGTGGACTGTAATAGTCATCCTCCAACAAGTGGCCATTCTGTGCATTGTTAGTTTTGTTATAAAAGGCAAGGCTGCTGACTGAAGAAGGTGGGCTGAATGTTTCTGGCTGAGGAAGATTTCCAGGAGATGTAGGGCTTATAACGGTATCCACTGAAGATACAGCCCAGGTTCTGCTTTGTTGGTGTAGGTGAGGATACTGCTGAGTCCGGGCTGTTTTATCTATGATTCCCATGAAAGGTGTGGTCCTGGAGCGAGCAGGTTCACTGGGGTAACCACCTTGGGTTGGAGATACTGGGGAAAGCTCATCACATGATCTGTCATATGCTGGTTTAAGCGGAATCTCCATCTGTTGAACAGAAGCAGAAGGTCGGAATGGGGGAGTCAAATTGGGAGTAGAGGAAATGCTACTGCTAGAAGGGGAAAATCTGAGACCAACACTTTGAGAATGAAGCAGAGGTCTTGGAGTTGGTGGATGAGGCTTTATTTCATTGGAATTTACTGTAATGGGCCTTCGTATCAAATGGGATATGTCAGGAGAACCAAGCTGACTAGAGGGTAGAGAGGAACGTTCCAAATCAAGCTTTGCATGACAGACTGGATAGTAGGAAGCTGACTGGCTCCGCCCAATCTGTGGAGTTTGACTATATCTCATCCCTCCACGATAAGCAGAGGAAGGTCTTTGTGGAAGATCCTCTTTAGTCAGCCCTCCATGCTGACAGATTGCCCCTGCACTTAGACTGGCTTGAACATGCTGCACAGGTCGCCCATCTCCTACTATTCCCCCAATAGAGGTCTGATACACCAACCGATTTTGGCCCCCAGCCATTTCTGCCAGTGAAGACTGAAATTTGTTGGCCACAGAATGGGATACTTGGCCATATGTTCCTGTTGGGATTACAGTACTACAATGCCCAGCTGAACTTGATTGGTTGCTTCTGACAATCTGTGCCTTGGCAGGTTGCAACCTAAGTCCTTGTTGTGGAACTGCAACAGGTAGTGGAAGCATCTGGAAAGATCTCTGTGTCATTTTAGAAAGTGGAGACTTGGGCCGACTAGGAAGTTGAGTGATGTTGGATTCTTGCTGGTATCGTACTGGTGAACTGGACTGAGCTCTGTAGACACTCACACTATCTGCAGGAGGACTGGCTCGATACTGAGGGCCTCTACGAAGGGGTGAAGGAGGGGGGCTTTGATAATCCTTTCCTTGGCTACCAATTGGTGGTGGACTAAAACGGTAAGAGGAGGGCTGGTGAGCAGGAGAGGTGTGTGGTGGACTAGGCCTATATTGAGAATTCTGGTGTGTTGGAGAAAGTGCTGGTGAGGTGGGTTGATATCCTTGCCTTGTTGGTGATCCTACAGAATTATTTGATCTGAAGTCAAAGACCTGATGTGAACCAAGTGGTGAATTGGAGATGTAGGCAGAGTCCCGATGGACAGGTGAAGATGGTGGACTTTGGATAATGGGCAATGTTGGGCTAGGTCGTGATTCTGTCTGCAAGCCAACAGAAATGTTTTCTACATCTTGCTCAAGATATTCTTCTTCCAAGATGTCTTGTACTGCATACAACTCTTCTTCCTGTGTTTCTGATTCAGATGCTGCAAGGGGTTGTTGTTGTAGTTGCACCTGGGTCTGTCTGCACTCTTCTTCTACCCGCAGAAGGAGCCGCTGGATTTCACGGTTGTTCGGACAAAGTTTGATGGCCTCATTCAAATCCTCCAGTGCTGCTGAAAACTGCCTGTTTTATCCAAAAAGTGACAAAATAAAAAGAAAACAAGAGAGTAAAATTTACTCTGGATAACAATGGCTTCAATATGAATTTGGTATGCATAAAATTGTAGCTAGCTTGAGGAGTAGGAGTTCCAAATCTTATGAACAAAATTATTCAGCTGTGTATTTCTTCCATTTATCCAGATGAAGAAACAGACAATATTTCCAAGATTGCACTCTTGGAGATGAGGGAACAAAGACAATATGTTGGGATATTTCAGATCTGTAGAGCTCTGTTTCTCCACTAGTTTAGGTCTGAGCATTTGCCAGTTTAAGGATCCAGACAAAAAGCACACTGACCTGCATTCAGCCAGTGGATTCTGTTCTGAATATTGCTGTCTTGGAAATGAAGAGAACAAGGATAGGAAAGTGTCTAACAAAAAATAATCCCTCACAAGCCTTTGCCTATCCTATGAGGAACAGAAGGGTGGGAAGTTTCAAGGGAGATGGGTTGTCATTTACAGGGACACTGGTAGATTTCGAACCAAATAGTAATCTAGTTGTATGTTTCTGATTGATAGATTTTATCTCTACACTTTTCATGCATTTTTCTTTCCTGTTCAGTTTTTAAAACACACAAATGTGTTTTAAAAACACAAAAACTATTGAACACCTAAAGTTTGACCTATACTGACTATAGATTCTGGGAGGCAAGACAAGAAGATTTTTTTTTTACTGAAGACCCCAAGAATCTGAATGAGGGGAAGCCCTAGCAATTAATTGTGTTAACTGTTTGAACATTATATTGCAACTCTGGAAAAATCAAATAAAACAGCATAAATGTGGAAAACTATAATGCTAATTTGCACTTTAACTCAATTAGTGGAGTTCTGACTGTGGAATGAAGTTTAATTACATCTAGGAGAGACCCAGAGAACAGTATATAGTAACCTAATGGGCAGTTATTGAGCAAAGGGACTCAACTGTGGGATTTTCAGCTCAATCTCACAGAAAGCACACTCTTGTTATCTTACTCTGATCAAATAGAAAGCAGTTTCTGAAAGATAAAGCTCTCCAGCAATTTCAGTATTCTGAAATGTGATCCCACCTTAAGCACATGAACTGGGCTGTACACACACACACACACACACACACACACACAGACACAAACCTACACCTATGCAAAGGTTTTAGGCAGTTGTGCAAAAATGCTGTAAATTAATACTTTCAGAAATAAAAGTGTTCATAGTTTATTTTTTATCAATTAACAAAATGGAAAGTAAAGGAACAGAAGAGAAATCCAAAGCAAATTAATATTTGGGGTGACTACCCTTTGCTTTCAAAACAGGACCAATTCTTACACTTGCACAAAGACAAGGATCTTGTACAACTAGAATCAGATGAATGATTAACCAATTATACCACGTTTTCCTGAAAATAAGACAGGGTCTTATTTTCTTTTGACCCCTGAAATAAGTACTTGGTATTATTTTTGAGGTGTAGGAGGCAGTGAGTGTGGTCATCTCATGGTTGCTGCTGTGTTGCAATATTTTTAGGGAGGACTTATTTCCAGGGGAGGGCTTATTTTAGCGCATGCACTCAAAAGTCCAATTTGGCTTATTATTGGAGGTCTTATTTTGGGGGAAACAGGATACCAAGCAGGTGCTAATGATCATTAATTTTATATGTAGGTTGAAACACAGTCATTAACTGAAACAGAAACAGCTGTGTAGGAGGCTTAAAACTGGGTGAGGAACAGACAAACTATGCTATTAAGGTGAGGTTGTGGAAGACAGTTTCATAGCTGAGCACAGGAACAAGACAAAAGGTAGTTATACTGCATCAGTAAGGCCTCTCCCAGGCAAAGATTTAGAAGCAGACTGAGGTTTCAAGATGTGCTGTTCAAACTCTTTTGAAGGAGCACAAAGAAATGGGCAATGTCGAGAACCACACATGCTGTGGTCAGCCAAGGAAACTTAATGCAGAGATGACAAACACATCATGCTCACTTCCCTTTGGCATCAGAAGATGTCCAGGAATGCCATCAACACAGAACTGGCAGAAACCAGACCCAAGTATATCCATCTATTTCTACATTTTGATGAATCAAAATGTGAAATATTTGGCTGTAGCAGGAGGCAGTTCAAAGGGCTGAAAAGCATACAATAATGAGTGTCTGCAGGCAACAGTGAAGCATGGTGGAGATTCCTTGCACGTTTGTGGCTGCATTTCTGAAAATGGAGTTCAAGATTTTGTCAGGACCAATGGTGTCCTCATTGCTGAGAAATACAGGCAGATACTTATCAATCATGCCATATATCAGGCATGATTGGCCCCAAATTTATTCTGCAGCAGGACAACAGCCCCAAACATATAGCCAATGCCATTCAAAACTAACTTCAGCATAAAGAACAAGGAGTCCTGAAAGTGATAGTTTGTCTCCTACAGAGCCCTGATCTCTACATTATTGAATTCGTTTGGGATTACATGAAGAGACAGAAGAATCTGAGGCAGTCTACATTCTCAGAAGATCTGTGGTTAGTTCTCCAAAAAGTTTGGAACAACCTTGAAGGAGTTCCTTCAAAAACTTTGTGCAAGTATACTTAAAAGAATTGGTGCTCTTTTGAAGGCAAAAGGTGGCCACTCCAAATGTTGATTTAATTTGGATTTTTCTTCTATTCATTTACTTTCTATTTTGTTAATTAATAAAAATAAATTATTAACATTTTTATTTCTGAAAGCATTTTACTTTACAGCACTTTTGCACAACTGCCTAAAACTTTTGCATAGTTCTTTGTGTGTAGATGCATGTGTATATTTTGATCCAACTGCTTTCAACCTTCTTACATAACAGGTAGCCTTATACTTAGAGCAAGTTATTGATTAATCTACAAAATAATCCTCCAAGCTGATGCATGTTATTATGGTGTGAATAAAGGCAATACTAGCAGAATATTCTATAAGGACGTTATGGCAAAACTTAAAAGAGCTACTATAGCTGAAACTATGGAAGGTGCTCAGCTTGATGACAGGCTATAACAGCATCTGAATCTGTTATTTTTGGATTATAATTATATTCTTCCTCAAATATATTCTTATTTGTTCCTTGTGTGGATCAGGACATTTTTAGGAGTGTATGACACCCAAACCTTCATTTCTCTCTGGCTCTCCTCTCACCTGCTGCTGCGTTTGGCCCTTGCTCTTGCATAGTAAGCTTCATAAGATTTCGGTTTCAGCTCCAGTGCTTTAGTAGCAAATTCCTCCGCCATTCCAAAATCCTGCCATTACAATAGGTGCGTAGATAAGTCAATGAAAAAACAGACAGAGAATTTGGGAAGAAAAGAAATAAAATAGATAGATTGTTGTAAGCGGACTGAGTACTTTCCAATATTAACAAAATATCAGACAGCTGGTATCGAGAGATCCAACTTTTTTTTAGATATTATCGGTTCCTAACCTAGGATTGTAAGTGTTAAATCTGTTCTTTGGGCATACATCCAGTCCATGTATCATCATTTATTCCGCCCTAGAAATAGTAAAATCTACTTCATTTTTTTATTTGCAACTTTCTTAGTGCTTCAATACTAATAACTTGAAATAATTTATGGCTTCATACTGACCATTGACATGAACAAGTTGTGGAACATACGTATATATAGTTTCCCCATATTCTTAGGATTGCCTCACTTGAACTGTCATGTGTTGAAGGAATTAGGTGACAGGAACATAGGGATATATTATATAATCTGGGCATTATCAATAATTCCTAATAATTATCTTTATGATTATGTGAAGGATCCTAACTAAATACAGAAGTGCACACATTAACAACTATCTAGGTTGTTCCATACTTGTGTGGCCAGTAGTATATAGAAGGGAAGACATGGCAAAATGAGCAGCATGGGCAAGCTTACATTGTATAAACCTATCATTCTTTAAAACTTTTAAGTGACATTTCTCAGAATTAAAATTCCAAGGCAGAAGTAGCTATACCTGATTTTACCTGAACTTTTTGTTGCACTATAGAGATAGAAGTAGGTATATCTGATTCTATTTGAAATAAGAGTTTCTCAACTAAGCTAGAGTTAATACCATAATTTTGATGAAATAGGTTTGTAATATTAAGTGCCTTGTTGGATGGGATCCCTGGCCCATGTAATCCAGGAGTCTGTTCTACAATAGCTAACCAAGTGTACAAGGCAGCAACTGTAAAATTCTTGTTATTTTTTAAGTTTGTTTAAAATCTAACCTCTTATTATATATCTCAATCACTGTCATTATTATATGATTTCTAACCTAAAAAGTTCTCCTTTTTCTCTCTCACAGCCATATTCCACTATATGCACACAAACACACATTTTATGTTGTTTTAAAGAATGGCTTTGAATAGCATAAAAGACTGTCATGTGTAAGGAGAGTGTAACCTATGCAACTTGAGAACTCACTGTTCTAAGAGAAAGCAAGAGCTTTAGAAGGAAAAGACAATATTTTATATCTACCAGCATCTTTCAATTTGCATACGCACAAATATTTTTTAGAAAATGAAAGGAAGCTATAGTCATAAACTGATGGATTTTTAATTGTTGGAAATAAATCCTAAACTATTGCTTGGCTGTTTCAGAATTAGAAAACGCCAGTGCTCTGTGAAGGACAACCAAGTTACAAAAAGGTGGAGGTTTTAAGGCCATTCTAGGAATATAGGTAAGAGTCTGGTTAGGAAGTGATTAGGAACAGGAAAGGAAGCTGGGAAAGGATCACATTCAGGAATAAGCTGTAAGAAGGAGGGCACTTACATTCATTTTCCTCCGACAGCGTGATAAGTTGAGAAGGAGTGACACCTTCAGTTCCCGGAAAGTTTTTAGATCTTCTCCAAACCCTTCTCGGGGAAACTTCTTCAAAGCATACTGATACCGTTGGGCAGCTTCTTTCACTTTCCCTTTCTAATAAAATGTCAAACAGTAAATGTACCATTCAGTTTTTTTATCTGACTGTTGTAAGAGTTATAGATCAAGAAACTGAATGTGCCTGTAAAAAGATTCTAGAAATAAACAAAGAATATCAGTTATTCTCCTTAAAGAATAACTTTAATCAATTTGGTGATCATTAATAGAAGCTCTATTCTTACAAACAATTCAGGTTCTTTTTCTGCATACCTTTATATTTCTTGCTTTATTGGAGAATCAGTTTGCTAAGAGATACTTTTTGTTGAATGATTAAACATATTAAGAAAGTATTATGTAAGGAAGTAAGGAAAATAAGTTAGAATAAGCAATAACTCCCAATAATTTTCATTATTTAGCACATTTCACTCTAACCAAAATCATGTGCCTAACAGAAATGTAAAATTGCCTAATAATCTCTTCTGGTCTATGGTTTAAGAAGCTGTGGATGTTCTCTTGTTATACAGTTTTCAATTATGAAATTGTTATTTGTTTTTCACAAAAAGTTGAACTCATTAATAGGCAAATGGATTAGCAGAGAGAAAAGGCAACAATTATTATTTCTGTGGAGAAAATGGAATATTGGACACTTACCATGAAGAATATTTTTTGTTTGACGTACTACATCTTCATACTGGACTATGATTTCCCTGCAGTTCAGAAATGGCAAGATTCCTTACCCAAGATCTTTATCGAATCATTCTCTTAATGAAACTTAATGAAAGTTCAATTCCAAAGCAAGATTTAAATAAAGGAAAGGAGGCCCAGTTGATATAATAAAAGAACTAGTGCAGTGATGACGAACCTTTTTTGCCTCAAGTGCAAAAAACACACACGCGCATTGTTGCAGGCACTCGCATACCCACCCCCCATAATTTAATGCCCCCCTACCCTTCTGTGGACTGTGAATTTTTGTGCAAGGCTTCCCTACCACTTCCTGCTCTGGCTGCTTCTCCTTGGCTAATACCCAGTGAGGGAAGAAGTTGCTCTGCCACAAACAGCAATTTGGGGGGGGGGGGGAGAAGGGGATACTCGAGCGTGCTCCTGCGTCAAAAAACCTTCCCTTATCATTCTCTTTTGTAAAGATTGGGCCCTTTTTACTCTGTTTGAGCCCGGTTGCTATATGACCCCCCCACCCCATCAAAGAGGATCCAAGGCACTGCAGTCAATAGAGAAATGCGGAAGGGGGCTGCTGGCACGAGGGAAAAACATGCAAACAGGCAATGAGAAAAAGTGGCTTCCTTCCCTCGGGCTGGCTGCTCTGTTCCCACCACCACCACCTCGCGCTACCAAAGAGGATCCTGCCTGGGTGCTGCAATCCATAGGGAAATAGGAAGACCTGCTGGCACGAGGAAAAGACAAGCAGCAAGGAAAGAAGAAAAGCAGTTTTTTTCCCTCATGGTGGCTGCTGTTGCCCATTTCTCCATTTCACTTTCACACCATGGAGTCTGCCCCGCCCTCCATTGCCCAGACCCTTGCTTCCGCCTAGCATTTCTTTGCCTACCTGATTTCCAGGTCCATTGTGTTTCTTGCCGTTGTGTGCAGGGAAACAATGTTTGTGGGACTAAAAAAAAACTTCAATCAATCAATTCCAACTTCGGGGGGGGGAGGGGCGAGAGACCTCATGAAGTTGGAATTGATTGATTGAAGTTTTTTTTTAGTCCCACAAACTTTGTTTCCCTGCCCAAAATGGCAAGAAATGATGGAAAAATGAGACAGAGGGGAAATCAGATAGGCAAAGAAATGCTTGGGGGAAGCGAGGGCCTGGGCAATGATGGGGGGGGGGAGCAGGCTCCATGGCGTGGCACTGAAATGGAGAAAAGGGCAACAGAGCAGCCACCATAAGGGGAAAAAGCCACTTTTTTTCTTTCCTTGCTGCTTGTCTTTCCCTTGTGCTGGCAGCTCCCTTCCACATTTCCCTTTGGATTGCAGCAACCAGGCAGGATCCTTTTTGATAGTACAGAGGAGGGGGAAACAGAGTAGCCAGCAGGAGGAAAGAAGCCACTTTTTCTCCTTGCCTGCACTTGTCTTTCCCTCGTGCCGGCAGCTTCCTCATTTCCGGTTTGTGCGTTGGACTCCTTTTTGCCCTTTTGAGTCTTCAGAGAAGCCTCCGGAGGGCGAAAAACAGACAACAATCAGCTGGCCAGCGCACACATGCGTGCTGGGGCTAACAGGGCAACGCCTCGCGTGCCGTCAGAAATGGCTCCGCGTGGCACCTGTGGCATAAGTTCCCCATCATGGGGTTAATGTATAACTACAGTTAGTTCTTGAGTTATAACTGTTAGTTTAGCAATCGCTCCAAGTTATGATGGTGCTGAAAAAAGTGACTTACGATTTGTCCTTGCACTTACGACCTCTGCAGCATTTTCATAATTATGAGATTGTGATTCAGCCAGCATGTAGTTACAACAATTAGAAGCACCCCAGGGGCACATGATTTGCAACCTTCCTAACCAATTTCTAGTGAGCAAACTCAATGGGGGAACCTGTATTTGCTTAATGCCCACATAATTAACAATGAACATTGAAAAAAAGGTCATAAAATCAGGTGTGATCATGTGATAATTTATTTAAGGACTGGATAATTTGGCAAGAGAAGTTCCAGTCCTAAGTCGAGAACTACCTGTGGTAGCGAAGCAAATCTCTTATTTGCATTACAATAGCTAACATGATTTACGGTAAGTACATTGGATTGGTTCTCATAAAAAAATGGAACATCAGCCATGCTAATGAGAAATATTGGGAGAGAAAGAGGGTAAACTGAAGTCCTCATGGGTTCTAGGAAAATTTCAATGAGGAATTATTTTTTAAAACATGAAAATGGTTAGGGAAATGCTACAGTACTGTAATGGTGAACCTATGGCATGTGTGCCACAGGTGCACACAAAGCCCTCTCAGTGGGCACGTGAAGTGTGTCCCCAGCTCAGCTCCACCATGCATGCCACTCGCTGGCCAGCTGATTTTTGGGTCTCTGCTGCATATGCAGGAGATGCACACGTGTGTGTGGGGGCAGAGGGGGGCAGGGGGGCAGAGCCCCCTTACCTCATTTTTTGATCCCAGGAGGCTTCAGGGAGGCCTGCTAGGCTCAAAATGGGGCAAGGGTCATGTGCGCATGCATAGGGGAGGCAGGCGGGATGCAGTGCATCACGCACACACGCGCATGCAAGGAGAAAAAGGTTATCTATCACTGCTACAGTAGAACTATGAAAAATATAGAAGGTAAATAAGTAGGTCACAAGGATTCAGGAGAAAACCATTAGTAATAAAAGCAGAGAATAAGATTTTCCTAAACTCTTTCCTGACGATTGATGGGAGGCAATTTAAATGCTTTATTTGAATGTTTTCTTTATAGCATTTAGAACAGGATTGCATCTTCTTAACTTTGTTTCTTAAAAGTTATCTTTTCTGGACTCCCTTCCAATTTTAAAAATTACAGAGGAAGAGCCCAAAAGAGCTTTTGTTTGTATGAGTTACATTTATCAATATTCACCATATTAAAAATTAAAATTGATGCATTCAAGAAAATATTTTATTCATTCATGTTAAAATAACATTAAATCCATTAGAAATTAACATAAATACAATATTTTTCATGAAAAACTATTTTTAACAAATGAAAAATAGTATGTCGTAATATATGAGAGTTGTAAACTTTCTGAGAGATTCTAATTTTCCCTGTACTCCTGTTTGTTTGTTTGTTTTTTGTTTGCTTTACTGAGGTTCAGCAGTGTATCATTTAATTGTTTTTGCAATCTCCTGAAGTGAATGATGTTACCCACAGCTCCCAAATGGCCAAATAAACTGTGGGTGAAACTCTTATACCTTAGGTCTGTGATGGTAAATCTGTGGCATGCGGAGCCATTTGTTAGGGCATGTGAGGCATTGCCTTGTCAGCTCCAGCATGCATGTGCGCGCTGGCCAGCTGACTTCAGCCTTCATTTTCAGCCATCCCTGAAGTCTCTGAAGGGTGAAAAACAACCCAACATGCAAACTGGAAGTTTGGGAACAGATTTCTGGTTTGCTCGTTGGGTTGTTTTTCTCCCTCCGGAGGCTTCAGGGAAGTCTCCTGAAGCCTCGGGGGAGGGGGGGCTTTTTCACCCTCCCCAGGCTCCTAGAAAGCCTCTGGAGTCTGGGGAGGGCGAAAAACGGGTCCATCGTGCACCGAGGGTGGGAGTCATATGCACATGCACAGGGGGATTGTGCACATGCAATTATGGGTGTAGGCATGCCCATGCACGACCCCCCTGCACTCCCCTTGCTTTTGGCACGCGATGGCAAAAAGGTTATCTATCACTGCCTTAGACGATTGCAAAAAACCTAAAACAGTATGCTACTAGACTTCTTTTTTCTCCAAAAAACATGGGGAAAAGCAGAAAGCTTATGGAGAAAAATAGTAATTAAAAAAGAATTTTCTCTTTAGTTTTGAACTTGCAATCTTCTATTTACAAGGCAAGTGTGTTAATCATTATTCTATTAGAGCATTCATAGTAAACACAGTTTTAAGAGGAATTAGAGATCCTGAAATAAAATATGATAATAGGTTTTATATTGCTTCAAAATGGCTGAATGATTTTAGAGGTCACTCACTGGCACTTATAGAGAAATGGCCTAAAAACAGAAATCATTATAGAATGATTCTAATTTTCACAACTTTATTACAATAGGACAACAAACAGCCTAAAGTCATTCACACCATCTCAATCTTACTCTTCTTAATGTAAAATGATGGTTTATATTCTTCTCCTAAGAGGTTTAAATATGATTAAAGATTTAACCTGCACTGGCAATAAAAGATTAGTGCTAATCAGATTTTCTTATAAATAGTGTTTATTAACTATCTTAAAATTACGATGGAAATCTGGTTTATTTAATTATAAGACTATTTACTAAATTACAGATTTAAACAACATAATAAAATAACTTATCAATACCATTTTTTAAAAGGAGCAATGAAAGCAAATTAATTAAGAATTCTATACTGAAAATATATTCAGTGTATTTTAGAAGCAAATGTATCCCATAATCTGGAAGCAACAATTGAAAAGTATTTCTCCCTTAATCCTCATCAGGAAGTATTTTGTCAAAAAGAGAAATCAGAAGATGGCACCAATAAAGTTTGCAGAAATGGAGCAACATTCTTAGGCAATTGGGAGGATGTAATTATTGAGACACTGCAGTCTAACAGGATTTAAAGGATAAAATCAGAAACTTCATCATAGAAACAAACTGGGAATGAGTCAGACTGAGATCAAATTCATACAATATGGTCTGTCTTGCAAGTGCAAATAAGATTCTCACAGTGACACTCCAGGCTAACTGATGTTTCTACAAGCAGGTCCACACAGTGTACCGTACAATAATGCAGCCTGAAAATTATAAAAGGATGAATGATTATAGCACTGATTTTTCCCCAGGAAAAGAATACAAGAAAATTTTAGTCAGAGTTTTTAAAATTATGATTATGGTTTGCAGAGAAGGAAAA
Organism: Thamnophis sirtalis; assembly: GCF_051295495.1. Lineage (NCBI taxonomy): Eukaryota > Metazoa > Chordata > Lepidosauria > Squamata > Natricidae > Thamnophis > Thamnophis sirtalis. The sequence continues at coordinate 87,323,744 of NW_028261384.1, read as the reverse complement.
TGAGAAATTAAAATTAGTAGAGAGAAATTCACAGTCTGATCATTATGATTTAATTATGGTTAGATATAAAGACTATTATGTCTATGCATAACTTCAACCTGAACTAGATACAACTTGGGTTGAATTTTTTTTTTCATAAATAAAATATATGCCAATCTTAACTTTCAAAATAAAGAAAACCACCTGAATTCCAGAGAGCTATTTCAGGTATTAGAGAATTCAAACACTCTCTTTTGCTCAGATTGGACAATTTTTCACAGAGTAACTATCATAGATACCATGAACAATTAAAAGACCCTTTGCATTTTATCAAATAATGTATTTTGTCCCAGTGATCACAGAAAATTGTATGGATCATCAAATCTGCAAATGTAGTATTTAACAGTGTTGGAAACATGCGGAAGAGGCCTTCATCCTGCAGAGAATAGATGATGGCTAAATTGTTTAATTATATAAATGCTTTAAATACATATGTACATACATAAACTTACATATATTGTTATAAATTTAGGCTATAAATGTATCTTTTTAGCTTTAAAATTAGAGAATTGTAGTTTATTTAACAATTCAAAATATTGCCAGAACTGCCTATGTTATGAATTAAACTTTCTGAAGATTTCTGTATATATTTTCACTGCTCTATAAACAAAGAAGGATAAATGTTTCTCTCTTTTTAACACAAAAGCTCAATTATTAAATATAAAACCACAGCTTCCATCTTACCTTGTAAAACATGTCTCCCTCCTCCATCAATTTGCTCAACAGGATGACCATGATGTCTGGTTTGGAAGTGGCCATTGCCCATGTTGCTGGACCTGTAGTGTACAGGATGCATGATGGGTAAAAAACTCATACAATGCAAAAGGTGGCAGTGGAGGAAAGCTAAAATGAGAAAACATCCTGGGCAGATAATTTCTGATGGAGAGAACAACTTGTTACAGTCAATTCAAGAAGCAACTTTGTCCCAGCAAAAAAGTTGGGTTTGTAAATATAAGTGAATAAAATATATACTTTACAATATTATAATTAAATTAATTTTAGAACAAGTCATAAATACTTGAGTCATTTTTGAAGAGAGAGTATTCACTTAGTGGCATTACCAAGAAAACATTATAGAAAAATGAGTAAGAACAAGTAATAATAAATATAATTAAAATTAATATCCATATCATTGTACATAAATTAACTGATGTGCAATGCAAAATCTGATACAGATATATGTGAAATTTTCTGTGTCAATATTTGTGTCACCATGTGAAAATCTTATAAAACTTCAGTGTTTCTGAAAAAAAATTGATTCAAACTAAATTCTTATCTGTAAAAGTGCATTCTCCTGATGCAGTTAAAAAATCCAGTTTTGCACTTCAAAAACAAAAACAACAAACAAACAAATAATTTTAGAATGAGTTTTTCCCTCAGTAAATTATCAGCTTCTGAAGTTTTTGTAATAGAAAAGCATTTCAGAAGACTCAATGAAAACAAATTTGCAGTGTTTTACATTTTTTGCAGCATTTTAAGTGAATTTAGTCTTGCATTCAAGTTATTCTCTGCAGCAGTAAGAAAAAATTATTTGAAGGTAAGAAAAATTAAAAGTGGAGAATGGAACATAGGCAGGCAAAACTGTAGAAGAGAAAAGGCAGAGCTGTTCGACCACCAAGTTTGATGATGACAGCAGTGAAATATACCTCTTGGACGACTTGGTAGTGTCTGACAGCCTTTGGGGGATGTGGTGGTGGTGGTGGGGAAGATAGGAGGAAAACACAAAGTTGTGGGAGAGGGAGAAAAAATGGATGAAGGTGAATTTTAAAAAAAGGAAAAAGCAGCAGTGAGAGGCAGGCAGCAAAGCAGCAGCAAATTTTGTGATGCAAGAATTAAGAGACAAAGGCATATGCAGATAATGCTCAAATCTAGAAATATCTACAGAGTAGGGTAGGCAGCATACCAGCATAACACAGCTGTTTTGATTTTCATTTTTAGACAATGACCTTTCTTTAGTTTGTAAGAGCTAAATAATGAATTCACTACTGCATTCATCACATATGGAAATGCTAAGCATCTGCATATTGAAACTGGCTATGTCTATATCACAGGAATATACTGTGTTTTCATATTCAAGAAAGGTATGAAAGATAGGTTATTCCCTTTGTCTCCTTCCTACCTATCTTGGCTCCTTTCTTCAAGAGAGTAACTACAACAGAAGTATTGCGGCAGCCCACTGCCCTGTCGAGGGGGCGCATCCCACTGTAATCCACATGCTCAATCATGGCACCATGATCCACCAGAAACTGAACCTATAAATAAACAAACAACTGCGTCAGCATCATCCAGAAACAATCAATGTTGTTATGTGATGAAGCTGAGATTTCAGATTCATAGAATGCTGGTTATGTTCTTTAAAGCCTTACATGATATAAGGCCAGATTTTGCTTATATGGTAGTTGTTTATTGGTAGTTGTTTATTGGTAGTTGTTTCTGCCCATCCTACCCGATCCATTAGGATGGATGTGATCCTGGTCTTATCAGTAAAACATTAATGCCTTGCAGAATCCAAAAAACATCCCTTCTTTGTAATGGTGCCTGCCTGGTGAAACACTTTCCCTAGATATTCAGGTGGCCCTGATCTTTTTGACTTTCTGGAAACTGAAAAACCTGGCTTTTCCCAGACAGACGGCTAGACTGTTAGTGGTGCATCACATAGAGGTCACTGTATGTATGGTTGAGGATAAACTGTGAGGTTCCTTGGCTTTTGTATTTGTTAGATTTCTTTGTATATATGTTGTTTTTATCATTTGTAAGCTATATTTGTAAATATAGGTTTAACTATATCACTAAGATTGATGTCTCTTTTGATATCAATTGGAGGAATATGACAAGCCAGACCAGTTTGTCAGACTGACCAACCTGTTGCACAAAAATCCCAAATGGTGCAGAAAGTTGGAGTTTACAACATACTTGAAGTATTGTAGGAGTCATCAAGGCTTATTGCTGACAACGTAACTTCATGCGGTTCCTGTTCTTTAGCCCTCCAATCCAATGTTGAAGTTAACATTTAAAGGGCATATAAACTGTTCAATACTGACCATTTATGTGGTGTGAGAAGACAGTTAGTAACCCAATTAACTCTACATATTAAATTAAATATGAAAAATTGACAAAGGTGTCATAGGTTTCAATTCCCCTTTACATTTTATAAGATGTAGCTGAAATATGGATTACATAGTCGATTTTTCCTGTGCTACGAACTATGGAATGAAGAGTGGGGCTAGTTTCAGTTTATTCTACTGCAAACTGAGATTATTTGAGGGAAAGTGGAGAGGTACCAATATTATGGCAGTGTCTGTATGTCACATGAATCAGTGCCTGTGATAAAGAAATGAAATGAATTATTATATTATAGAATAATAAACAAACAAAAAATAAAAATAATCATAACTTACCACCTCTGCATCTCCATAAAAAGCTGCTAAATCCAATGGAGTACGACCATTTTTGTCAGCATGATCTGTAGCAGCTCCACTCTCTACCAAAGTTCGCACTACTGAAAGATGGCCTTTTAGGCAAGCCCAGCTAAGAGCAGTTAATCCTTCTTTGTCCATTAAGGAAATTGAGGAGCCTGGAGGAAAAAAAGCAAAACTGCTTAAGTCCTTGCACAAGGTAAAATGATTTACACCTCATTCTTGTAGCAATCTTTCAAAAAGGTTTGGACTTATTTAAGAATGTATGTATCTCTTTTAAAAGAAATACTGCTTATATTAGCTTGATAGATACTGTAGAGAAAAAATGTTACCAAATAGCTTGCTGGAGTAGCTTGTAGAGTATTTTATGGTCAGAAAATGGCTTCGCAACTTTTTCACTATATGTTGGAACAAAATTCCTTAAGAATGAGACAAAGTTATCTGTTGATTAGTTCTCCTATCTAATCTTAAATTCTCCAGAAGCATCTCAGTTAAATCATTCTTTCATTAAAACAAAAAACAAAATGGCCTAGTGGGTAAAAGAGAAGAATAACAAAACATAGAACTAAGAGATAAAAAATGAGATCTAAAACGTATGGCCACACAAATTATAATTTCCTTCCCTCTGGGTAACAGTGTCAACTGGGCAACTCAGGAATAGGGAAGCCTTTAGAAGCCAAAGTTGCATAACACATTATGGTTCACTAGTCCTTCCCTGTATCCCAAATCTTGCCAGCTGTTCTTTCCAACATATATCATCTTGTTCCCCACAAGAAAAATGTTGATGTATGTATAATTGAGTATTTGCTTAGCCTACTTAGATTAATTGAGTAATTGCTTAGCCTACTTAGATTACCAGGGCAGAGGCAGAAATCTGAGATCCAGTTCATCTATTGACTTACTTGTTGCCCAAAAGAATCTCTGCCCAGGTTGCTTAATTGGTCACCCAGTGTGTGTTGAAAAGCTTCTCTTGCTGGCAATGATGACTTCAAGCTTCATGCTTTAGAGAGTTGGTTGGGAAAAGCTAAATATTTTATGGCCAACTGAATTATATTGGTTTGTTCCAGGAAACTCCAGGCAAGTTACAGTTAAATGATTATACCTAGACCCTATCAGTGCCTTGGAGTTAATGTATTATCATCTAGATATGGACAACATTATAACTAGCCCTGTGTCATGATTATATAATTTCCCAATCCTGGTAATAATAGTTTATTCAATTTATATGGCTACTTAATAGAAATAACTCAAGGCTGATAAGATTGACTGCTGTTCATGATCTTTGTGGGGTAAACTGACAGATTACAAAGGTTGATTTCAGGTGCCTTATGAATTCAGATCAAGTCTGGAAAATGCCTGGTGAGAATCTCAGTGATTTCACAGTATACATAACAACAGGAGGTTATGAGAAATTGTTTTTGAGTGCCTTCCCTCTGTATACCAATTTGAATGGCTGCCTTGCTTATTGTAGATTTTGGACAGATGAAACAAAACAACAACAACTGGAATGCTGGTTTGGAAATACGAGAAGTGAAAATGGGAAAAATTCAAATCTGAGCTTACATCATGGCAATAAAACAGATTTAGCACATTTATTGCATCAATGAAATGCATTCAATGGTCTTGTTTAAGCTAGAAAGCATCCTCTCTGAGCAGAGATCATGTGTAGTTTCTGTTGGAATAATTCTTTGCTGATAAAAATAAATCAAATTCACCAATCTTTTGACTCCATGTAATGGCTGGAACAGCATTGTGCTATATTACCTGGAATTCAGTTTTGCCTATGGAGTCCAAGGAAGCAGGGTTGTCTCTGGCATTCTTTGGTTACTTGTGGCTTATTATTGTGTACCTTCTATATCATGTGAACTGCCATATAGAACACGCCTCCCCTGAGATCTGGAAATCTGCTGGGGCTTCTGGAAGATTTTGAAGGCTTTTTTTCTCAAGGGATATGATGTCAGTATCATCTTGTATTTTTCTTTCGTTTTTATTCTGTTAGCAGTTCTGTGAGGTGCTTTTGCTATTTTTAAATTTGTTAATATCTTACAGCTATTTGATAGGGTGGCTTTTTTTTGGGGGGGGGGGAAAGCTGCCCACAGTTACCTGATTAAGATGGGCACCATGTAGATTAGAGAGAAACATAGATGGATAGAGAGATCTTTATCCCACAGAAGATTAATACAATAATGAAGAGTGTTTTTACATTCTTTCTTATAAAATCTAAGACTGGACAGTCACAGTGGCTCCCCTCTCTTAATACAAACTATTACTGATAATCTAATCTCCTCGATAACAAAATTCAGCAGAGGGTGAGCTATATTTGGAGTAGTATGTGATCACAAAAATAAAAATAACAGTAGTTTCTACATAGATGCAATGGGTAGATGGGTGGTTTGTGAAATACATAAGTATGTGTTGAAAATTAAAATAAATTGTTGAAAAGTTGTTTTTAAAAATATCCGAAATATTTCCAAAACATAAAACCATTGATTGAAAATAAGGCAGTTCCCAAATGCAATGAAAATGTTTTGACCTTGAAATAAACTCTTCTGGCCTCAGTCGATCATATCTCTATTCTTCTGCATATGAACGATATGGTACAGAATCAAAGAATGAACAAAATTATTTATAAAAATGGGAAGACCTGTATTCTGGAAGATTTGGTCTTAATCTTACAATTTTTCAACACTAACCTTGTCCCAATAAGAACTCCACAGTGCCCAAATGCCCCTCTGAAGCTGCCATCATTAGAGGAGTCCGACCTTGTTTATCTGCCATATTAACATCTGCACCATGAGTGAGCAAGAGATCCACAATCTGAAAACACATAAAGAATACACTGGGTACAAACTATCTACATAAATATTATGTTAGAAGTACCATGGATTTTTCTGCTAAAAATCACAATCTTTTGATGGCTGTTGGCTGTAATTAACTTTTTTCTGGAAGGGGTGGAGGAACCCACAGGGAGGGCAATGGTAACAAAAAAACCACAAACAAACTATGGGATATATCCCATCGCATTCTTGCATACCTTATGTGTCTGTGACTCAAAAATACATTAAATGCTTCTTAACTGAAACACAGAAAGACTAAACAATTCAAACTAAATTTCAAGATGCCAGTTACTAGGGGCCACCAGAATCTACAGCTAAGAGTCTGAGCTTCTCCCTAATTGTAGAAGGGTGTATTCTAAGTAGTTCAAGAATTTAGCAGAAGAGTCATTTTTTGTGGGGGCTCTTCCTAATGGATGAGCTCAGAGGTTTGTAAAATGTTTAAATGCTTTTGTAATTATTGTGGTTTATTGCTGATTAGCGATTCCTCTGATAGATCTTCACGTTTAATTTATGTATCTTTTCATTGGCTGAATTCTCTTACATCCCCTTCCCCAATTCTTCTTCACTGAAATTCCTTTGTTTAGATTTATGACTCTTTTACATTTCAGAAGATAGCTTATCATACTGATTAACTTTCTATGTTGACTTTGGCAGGTTTTTTCCTGCTTAACACCGTATCATCTTTGTTTTATTAATATTTAGAATTGCAACTTTTAATTACAAGGTCAATCACTAAAAGAACAGTTATTTTACCAATACAGTAAAGATTACTTTTTTTGTTTTTGATTCTCTTTCTATATAAAAAATTAAAGTGAAACTTACCTTGATTATAAATACAAACCTAATTGTTTTTAAATCATATGTATTCCTAATAATGTTATTAATTTTGATTTACTTGCCTCTGAATATTATTATTTTGTTTATTTATTTAAATATATTTTGCTTCAACCATGTACCCTACTTTCAAGTAGATAACTTTTTCTAATATTGTTTCTTCAACCACATGAGGAAACTTCAACATAGCAATAGCAATAGCAGTAGATTTATATACCGCTTCATAGGGCTTTCAGCCCTCTCTAAGCGGTTTACAGAGAGTCAGCATATTGCCCCCAACAATCTGGGTCCTCATTTTACCCACCTCGGAAGGATGGAAGGCTGAGTCAACCCTGAGCCGGTGAGATTTGAACCGCTGAACTGCTGATCTAGCAGTAGCCTGCAGTGCTGCATTTAACCACTGCGCCACCTTGGCTCTTATAAACATAAGGATTTATGAAAATATATTTACGCTTCTTGTTTCTTTCAGGTTTTCTTAGTATTTCATAAACTTATTGGTCTTGTTTTAACTTATCACAGAACTAATGTTTTTATTTCTAAAGTGAACTATTTAAAAAGAGTTAAGTTAACATAGTAAAGACTTAATAGTATCACTCTTTTTTGAGAAATTTTAAATGAATATTGTTTTAATGTATTTTTTCCGAATGTACATTTAAAATTTATTAATTTGGTAATATATTGTACATTTCTGGCCCTTACTATTTTGTATGCTTTGATTTAATATACATTTGTCAATTTGTTTTATTATTTTTTCAACTATAAAAGAGTTCCAACATAGAGGATATTTTGAATGCAATCAAATGTAATATTATCTGTGAATTAATTGTTTGATATTTGTTAAAAATAATATTGAGTTTGTTTATGGTTATTTTTCTTCTCATACAGTAGTAGTTGGGTATTATATATTTTGTTTTAAATATCACTGAATTTTATGTTGCTTTAATATTGCCTACTTTTAACCTTTTAATTTTTGTTTTAATTTAATATTTAGAAATTCTGGGCATAGAATAAAGTATTATTTTTCCAAAATGAGTAGGAATAAGGAAGAATCAAAGATGGAGGAAATACTGTTTGATTCCTCTGTACTTTTCTTTCATTGCAAATAATTTTTGCTTCTACAGCACAATTGTGTACTTTTTACATAAGAGAAATAGCGACCATCAATCAGTTACTATTAAATTCTGCAAGCACTCAGACTGCACATCAAATTAATACATGTGATTTACATTATCTGGAGCAGCGGTTCCCATCATTTGTGGTTTGGTTGCCTAGCTGGGGGAGAAAGAGAAATCGGGCCATGTGTCAGGCCGGTTTTCATGCACGCACAACTCAACTTGCACAGGTTGAGCTGCGTGCATGTACACACCGGCTCACTGCTTGCACAAGTTGAGTTGTGCGCAGCCCACCACTCGCATGGCCCGGTTGCGAATAGGCCACGGCTTGGTAGTAGACCACATCCCAGAGGTTGGGGACACCTGATCTAGAGGTCCTCCAGGATAAAATGTGCCAGAGTGGATGTGAGGGCTTTGACTGAATATATGAAATATCAAATCCAGATTCTGGTAAACACAGTGACTTCACCTTCCAAATATATCATATCTGTACTTACAGCCCATGAAAAGCAAAATGTAGGATTAAGAAAATTCTTTACTGAAAAAGCATCCCCAGAAGGTCCCAAATAAATGGTTTAATAAGAAAAAGAAAAAGCATCCCCAGAAGGTCCCAAATAAATGGTTTAATAAGAAAAAGAATAGATGTGTGTTTAGCACTGAACCATCCAAAAAATGATAATTACATTACCATACTTCATTTAGACAAGAATACAACAAAACTATCAGGTGTTAAGAAGTCTCACTGTTTGTCCTCTCTCTGGTAAACAAAGAATTAGCCTTTCTCTGGCACCCAGTCACAGGAACATTACAGGAATGTAGGTTCTCCTTGGACATTCCTATACCTGCCTATATGTGGAAGGAATATTACAGCCAATTATTCCCTGACCCAAATTGTACTGGATTAGAGGAAGCCCAAAATGATTTACCACTCCTGGAGAAGATCTTCTACTCACCTTTGTTGTTTAAATGTCACATTGATTGGTGGGATTTCTTACTTGTAGGTTTATTTACTCATATAAATAATTCCTGCCAAATTCCAGCTGGTTGGGAATTCTCTATTGTAGTCATCATTTATAAAAAGGGTGATAGGGTTGGTCCTTCAAATTATAGACCAATGAATCTAACTGATATCATAGCCAATATTTTTTATATAAGTTTGAGGCTGGTAATTGAAAAGAACTAGCTACTCAAAGAGCAAATTAGATTTGGGTCTGGTCACTCCATTATTGATAACAATTTCATTTTATGTCATCTAGTAGAAAAATATACAGGAAATGAACTATTTACTTTCACAGACTTCATCACAATATTTGATTTAATAAACAAGGACTTGCTTTGGAAAAAATGTATAGACCTAAACATAGACTCCAGCCTCCTCTCTTTAATCAAGGCTTTATACTGAAACTTATGCCTAATGCTATATACAGGATCAACAGTTTATCAATTTATTAATAGAAAGTTAGTTTATTTTTATAGTTTATTAACAGAAAATTTGTACCAATAAAGAACTCACATAAGGTTGTATACTTTTTGTTTAATCTTTATGTTAATATTTCAAAGTCCCTTCATTCAACCAATATGTATGTGCCTTAAGATATGTAAACATCCTGCTTTATGCAGATGATATGGTATTTATATCTTATATCCAGGTAGGGATGAGAATACAATAAGTGCAAAACTAACCAACCAGTTTTCTGGAAGAGGTGGACTAGGTGTAATTAGGGCCCAGGAAATGTATACAACAAGTCAAATTCTATTTATACTTAGGACTGGCTTTCACAGAAATAGGTTCCTAATTGCCTCATTTTAAGAAGAATTTATAAGGGCACAGTGTATGCCAATGCCACAAGATAATTCACCAACCCTAGTTATGTGGGTTCTCTACTTCCAATCATAAAAATATATAACACCAAAATAGTCCCAATGATTACATATAGTGCAGAATGTGAAGATATATAAATGCTGATTTATTGAAATAAACTAAATTGAACTGTTGTTCAATTGCTTAGTTGTATCCAACTTTTTTGATCCCATGGACCAGGAACTAGGATAACTTGGCATGGCCAGCTCAGTGCAGCCAGCTCACCACTGCCGAGTCACTTCTGCTAGCTGACTACTACCAAGTCACGGCAGGGCAACTCAACATGGTCAATCCACAACTCACCATGGGCAGCCAGAGTGAGAGCCAGGAGGTGAGCATAGAGCAATGATGATGGCCAGAGACTTCCCAGTGGAGGAAGAGCCAGGTGGATAGGCAGGCGAGCAGGTGGGTAGAATGCAGAGTGGCAGTGGATATGGTTGGGAGCTTCCCTCTTTTCACACATGCCACTGCTGCCAACCCAAACTCTGCATATCCAAAGTGGTTGATATTTCTCCTGGCAATCTTAATTCCTGCTTATGATTCATCCAATGTAATTGCTCGGACTGCGCAGACCCATAATTTTTTATACACCTGTAATTTTTATTAATAATTTTTATATACAAAAATTGTATACTTAAACGTGTGGGGAGAGTATGGTGTGACTGGGATTGATTGAATGTTCCCACTTTTATTGTAATATTGTTGTTCTATTTTAACTTGTATTGTGGGGATTGATTGGTTGTATGCATGGGTATGTTAGGTGGGCTGGGAGTTTAGCCAGATCCTCCTGCACTGAGTGCTTTGGCAGAAGTGCTAGGGGGACCGGGGCTCGGTCCCAGCCCTTTGATGTGTGTGTCGAAGGGCCTGCCGATGAATTTGGAGGCTTGGGGAGAGGGTGGTGGGACCACAGATGCGGGAGTGGGCCGGAACATTGGGGTCATAATGGGGAGGGGCAGATATGGCGGGAACTTCAGGGCTAGCCATTACCGGGGAAGGAGGGTTCCCTATATCAGAGGTATCCCTCCTTCCGGCCCTGTGAGTTCCACTCCAAGGCCAGATGGTGTGAGTAGTCAGGACCCTGGTCTCAGGTTGCTGATGCTAAATGCCAGGTCTGTGGTTCACAAGGCTCCCCTCATCCAGGACTTAATTATGGACGAGAGGGCAGACCTGGCATGTATTACTGAAACCTGGCTGGGCCCGGAGGGAGGCGTCCCCCTCACAGAGATGTGCCCAGAGGGTTTTCAGGTGCTTCATCAACCGTGACTCCAGTGAAGGGGCGGGGGAGTGGCCATTGTAATCCGACAGTCCTTAGCTCCTCGTAGGATCCCTGCTCCGGAGCTTGTCGGGTGTGAGTCCTTGCTGGTGAAGATGGACCTTGCGGGTCAAGTGGGCTTGTTGTTAACGTACCTGCCTCCCAACAGCGTGGCAACAGCCCTCCCCTTGCTCCTCGAGTCAATAGCCGAGCTGGTGGTTGAGTTCCCCAGACTTATGGTACTGGGGGACTTCAATTTGCCTTCGCTCGGCGAACGCTCTGATGGAGCACAGGAGTTCATGGCTTTCATGACAGCCATGGGCTTGACCCAAGTAATCCAGGGTCCGACTCACTCAGCGGGCCACACACTCAACCTCGTATTTCTCTCGGAGCAGTGGAGTTGTGATCTTGGTCTGAGGGGTAGTGAGATCTTGCCCCTGTCATGGTCGGACCACTTCCTATTGAGGCTTGACTTTCGGAGACCAATCCCCCACTCTAGGGAGGAGGAACCGATTAGGTGGTTCCACCCCAGGTGTCTTATGGATCCCCAGGGTTTCCAGACGGCGCTTGGCGTTATGCCTGATACTCTCGCCCGCAGTTCGGTGGAGACCTTAGTCACTACTTGGAACTCGGTAGCGTCTGAGGCTCTCCACCGAATTGTGCCTTTACGGCCGATCCGCGGCAGTGGATCCAGGAGGGCTCCTTGGTTTACCGAGGACCTCCGGGAGATGAAGCGCCAAAAGAGACGCCTAGAGCGCCACTGGAGGGCCAGTAAATCTGAGTCAGACCTAGCACTCTTAAAAGCCTGCATCGGAGCATATCTATCGGCATTACGGACAGCCAAGAACAACCACATTGCCACTCTGATTGCGTCCGCTGAGTCCCGCCCTGCCGCCTTGTTTAGGGTGACCCGCTCCTCTTAAACACGAGGGTTGCGTGGAACCCTTTACAAGGTAGAGCAGAGGAATATGTCCAGTTCCTCGCGGACAAAGTTGCTCGGCTTCGGATGGACCTGGACTCCAATTGCGCAGAGCCAGCCGAGGTACCGGGGGAAGGTCTTGAACGACATCTGTGGACTGATTTTCAACCTGTTGCTCCTGATGAAGTGGACAAGGCCATGGGAGCGGTGAGTGCCTCCACATGTGTACTGGACCCGTGCCCCTCCTGGCTGGTCGCGAACAGCAGGGAGGTGACGCGGGGCTGGATCCAGGCGATGGTGAATGCCTCTCTTCGGGAGGGTTTCTTTCCACCGGCATTGAAGGTAGCGGTGGTGAGACCCCTCCTGAAGAAGCCATCACTGGACCCAGCCAGTTTGAACAACTACCGTCCAGTCTCCAACCTCCCCTTCATTGGGAAGGTTGTTGAGAAAGTGGTGGCCTCGCAACTCCGGCGGTCCTTGGATGAAGCCGATTATCTAGACTCCTTTCAGTCTGGTTTCAGGCCTGGCTACAGCACGGAAATCGCTTTGGTCGCACTGACCGATGATCTCTGGAGGGCCAGGGATGGGGGTCATTCCTCCATCCTAGTGCTCCTTGACCTCTCAGCAGCCTTCAATACCATCGACCATGGTATCCTTCTGCGACAGTTGTGAGAGGTGGGGGTGGGAGGCACCGTTTTTTGGTGGTTCTCCTCCTACCTCTCGGACAGGTCGCAGTCGGTGTTAGTTGGGGAGGAGAGGTCGACCCCTAGGCCCCTGAAATACAGGGTTCCTCAGGGTTCGGTCTTGTCCCCCCTGCTATTTAATATCTACATGAAGCCACTGGGTGAGATCATTCGACGGCACGGGATAAAACACCATCAATATGCGGACGATACACAGTTGTATCTGTCCGCCCCGTGCCAACTCAGTGAAGCGGTTGACATGATGTGCCAGTGCCTGGAGGCTGTTAGGGTCTGGATGGGGGTTAACAAGCTTGTACTCAATCCAGACAAGACCGAGTGGCTGTTGTGTTTCCTCCCAAAAACTTGGTCAATATTCCATCACTCAGGCTGGGGGGTGAAAATCTACGCCCCTCAGACAGGGCTTGCAACTTGGGGGTCCTCCTGGATCCACAGTTGACTTTAGAACACCATTTGTCGGCTGTGACCAGGGGGGCATTTGCCCAGGTTCGCCTGGTGCACCAGTTGCGTCCCTACCTGGACCGGGAGGCACTCGCAACAGTCACTCATGCCCTCGTGACCTCAAGACTGGACTACTGCAATGCGCTCTACATGGGGCAGCCCTTGAAGAGTATTTGAAGACTTCAACTCGTCCAGAACGCAGCCACGCGAGTGATTGTGGGTGCACCTCGGTACACCCACGTTACACCTATCCTCGGCGAGCTGCACTGGTTACCGATCAGTCTCCGTATACGCTTCAAGGTGCTAGTCGTAACTTATAAAGCCCTTCATGGTATTGGATCTGGGTACTTGAGAGACCGCCTGCTGCCAATTACCTCCCACAGACCCATTAGATCTCACAGAGTTGGCCTCCTCCGGGTGCCATCTACCAGCCAATGCCACCTGGCTATTACCCGGGGGAGGGCCTTCTCTGTGGCAGCTCTGGCCCTCTGGAATGAACTCCCCGCAGGGATTCGGACCCTCACCTCTCTCCAGGCCTTCCGAAAAGCCGTCAAAACCTGGCTTTGCCGGCAGGCCTGGGGGTGATGAGTTCCCTCCCCTCTCGACATGTATGGCTGTGCGACTGTTGTCTACTTTTATTATTTGTATTTTGTCTTTTATGTTCCCCCTTTTTCCCCCTTTAATTGTTCGCCGCCCTGAGTCCTCCCGGAGAAGGGCGGCATACAAATAATACAATACAATACAATCCAGCCTAAAATTTCAAATGATGTTATTTGCATATTAGTTAAAGAAGCAGGCTTACAATATGCAGCCTTGTCATGCTCCTTTCCCTATTTTGAACTAATCAGTTGTTCCATGTCTGGTTCTAAATGTTACTTCTTGACTTGCATACAGATTTCTCAGAAGATAAGATAGTGTATTATTCTTATCCCTTTATGAACTTGAGACAGTTTGTTGTAATCTACACAATCAAAGGCTTTAGGGTAGGCAATGAGGCAGAAGTTTTTCTGTAACTCCTCTGCTATTTCCACAATCTAATTCTAGTTCCTCTGTCTCTTCAAAAAACAATTTATACTTCTGGTAGTTCTTGCTACACATATTGCTGAAGTCTACTTGTAGAATTTTGACCATGACCATGCTAGCATGTGAAATGAGCACAACTCTATAGAATTTGAATGTTCTTTGATAGTGCCCTTCTTTGGAACTGAAGCATAAACTGATCTTTTCCATTCCTGTGGCCAGTTTTCAAAATTTGCTGGTATATTGATTGCAACACTTTAATAGCATTATCTTTTAGGGTTTTAAATAGCTCATCTGGAATACTAGTTTTGTTCTTGGAAATGCTTCTCCCAAGGCCCACTTAATTTCACACTCCAGGATCTCTAGCTCAAAATCAGCAAACATACCCACCATTGTTATCAGGGACATTTAGATCTTCCTTGTATAGTTCTTCTGTGTATTCTTGCCACCACTTCTTAATTTCTTCCACTTCTGTTAGGTCTCTACCATTTTAATTCTTCATTGTACTCGACTTTGCAGGGAAGATTCCCTTAATATCTCCAATTTTCTTGAAAAGATCTCTGGTGTTTCCCATTCTATTATCTTCTTTATTTCTTTGCACTGTTCATTTAAGAATGCCTTCTTCTCTCTCCTTGCTATTCTCTGGAAATTGGCATTCGATTGGATATATCTTTCCCTTTCTCCTCTACTTGTAAGGCCTCATCAGACAGCCATTTTGCTTTCTTGCATTTCTTTTTCTTTGGGATAGTTTTAATTGCCTCTTGCACAATGTTGTGAATCTTTGTCCATGGTTCTTCGGGGACTGTACTACCAAATCTAATCCTTTAAATATATTCATCATCTCCACTGCATATTCATAAGGTATAAAATTTAGGTCATATGTGAATGGCTTATGGCTTTTCCTACTTTCTTCAACTTAATCCTGATTTTTTTTTAACTAAGAAGCTTATGATATGAGTCATAGTCATCCCCAGATCTTGTTTTTACAGATTGTGTACAGCTTCTTCATCTTTGCTGCAAAACACATAATGAATCTGAGTTTGGTATTGAGCATATGGTGATGTTTACATGTAGAGTCACCTCTTTGGTTGTACTCCAAGGCCAAATTTTCCTGTTATTCTGGTTTCTCTTAACTTCCTATTTTAATATTCCAATTCTATAAATATATTTTGATATTAGCTATAGAAGTGAAGTAGGTCTTCATAGAACCAAAGTTAACTTCAACTTCTTCGGAATCAGTGGTTGGGACATACATTTGGATTATTTGATGTTGGTTTGCCTTGGATTCTAATTAAGATCATTCTGTCATTTTTGAGATTGTATCCCCATATGCTTTCCTCACTGTTCTATTGACTATGAGGGCTACCCCATTTATTCTAAAGGGTTCTTGCCCACAACAGTAGATATAGTGAAATAGATACAGTCTACTTTTGAAATGTCTCTGGGGATGAACAAATCTATCCCAATTACAGTCCTAAGGGCAGAGTTGAGTATATTCAAAGCCATCTAGTAATAGTTTGCAGAGAACAAACTTGCATATTAATAGCAAGACTGCATTCTTTCTATCAAAGGCATTTTTGAAGAGAACAAAATATTTAGATAAAATTGTGGTTAATTGTAGCAGTGATAAATTATTATGAACATGCCCAATTGTCTTTTTTGTATTTATTTGTATATTTGTATTAGTTTTTCTATTTTGATAGTCAAATAACTAAATCACTAAAGATTCTATTCTACTATATTCTATTAAGAATTTCTTCCAGATGGGTTTCATACAATAGAAGATAACCTTTTAAATATAATTCAAAAAATGAAGATATGGAAATAAAATTCAATTTTTAAGGTGAATGTTAATGATACGTATGATAAATTATCATCTAAAGTAGAATAGAATAAAGAAATTAAGAATTCCAGATTGGACATTTGGAATTATCCTTAATTCTGATAATCAGAAATATTTCTGCCAATCCATCAATAGAGATACTGCAATGAACTTGACAAAGATCACTTGAAAAAGAAGAAACAGTGGAATTCTAGGTGCAGCAATCAGACAATCCCCCAAAGTACAAGGATTCAATTAGGAAACAAGAGGTGGATAACAATAATAAAAGAAGCTGAACTTGTAATAACAACAGAAATGGTGGACAAAAAGCATGAAAGGACAGCTTCAGGTGAAGATGAACTTCATGGTTTTGGGTTGAAAAGTCTGATTGATCTACACTTACTCATCACCAAACAATTTAGAATGAACAGAACAGAACAGAATAAAATTCTTTATTAGCCAAGTGTGATTGGACACACAAGGAATTTGTCTTTGGTGCATATGCTCTCAGTGTACATAAAAAGGGGAAAAACCCAATACATTCATCAAGAATTACTAAATTAATAATTATTAAATTAAGAGGTGAAACCAATTGAAGATTGGTTAACATCTGGTAAAACATACCTGATAATAAAAGATCCATCAAAAGAGGCAACACTAGGCAACTACAGGCCAATTACCTGCTTACCTACAACTTTCAGATTGCTAACTTATGTGGTAGCTGATGCAGTCCAACAGCATCTAGCTACTCAAGCAGAAAGGACACCACACAAACAAACAGCAGAGGAGCAAAAGATCAGCTCCTAATTGGCAAAATGATTTTGGAAAACTGAAAGAGAAGGAAGATCAACTTGAATATAGCATGGATTGATTATGTGAAGATATTTGATTCTCTTTCATGTGATTGGATCATCAAGTGCCTAGTAAATACAGACATCAGAAGCTTTGTGCAAAGATCAATGGCAAAATGAAAGACGAAGTTGTCTTTCATGGAAATGGTAATAGACTAGTAGAGGTTAATATCAAGGAGGATATCTCTCATAGAAATTCACCAGCACCATTATTATTTATTATTGCATTGATTCCTCTGTCAACAGTAGTGAATAAGTCAGACAAACATGAAAAACATTTGTCAGGCTCACTCCTTTACATAGACAATCTGAAGCTGTATAGAAAAATAGTATCTGAAATAGAATCACTGCTCAACATTGACAGCTCATCATGGTGGACTCTTTGGAGGACCCCGATGATAAGCAGCCAGAGCCAGTTCTAGAAGGGCCCACATGCAAAAGCAGCCAGCCCCAGTACAACCAGATGGACTGCCATCTGAGCAGGCAGAGAGATTGGATAGACCAGTAATTAGTAAATAGTTGTCATCATTCTGAAGATGAAGCCATAGAATTACCTAATACAAGAGTCAGCCAGCTGCAAAGTGCATACAATCGAATAGAGTAATATAATAACTGAGCTGGACAGAACCTTGGGGGTCTTCTGCCCAACCCCCTGATCAGGCAGGAAGCCCTATACCATTTCAGATGAAAGGACCCTGCAATACTGCTTGTACAGAATGAGCCCTGTCCTGCTGAATGTGCTACATTTGGGGTTACTTTTATTAAAATGGAGCAGCAAGTACAAGCTGAAGAAACAGTGCACCAACTAGTTAGCTGCTGCAAGAAGATTTTACAGCAATAGTAAAGTAAAAACAAAGTAGCAACAATGGTGCATTGTAATATCTGCAACAAATATAACTTGCCTGTAAATACTGGAGGGACCATAATAAATAAAATAATAGAAAACAAAGAAGCTACAGTGTTCTGGATTTTTAGCATTATAACAGACATTAAAAACTTTGTATAAAAAAAGGCTGCTGCAGTACCTGGAGACAGAAGAATAAAAGAAAAATACAAAGATCTGTAAATAGACGCAATCTCAAAATATCTGTAACACTACTTGATCCCCATTGGCACTGAAAAAAATCACCATCAGTTAATTGAAGAAGCATTTTTGATTGGAAAAGTTTACCTTTTATGACAAAACCTTTAACACTATCAGTTATATACAAATAAAAAAATTATCCTGGAAGCTAGAACAACAAATCCAAGATGAATAAGAAAAATGTATTATAAGACATTTTCAGACTGAATCTGGAAAAGTAACAATTGCCTCAAGTTATATTCTGAATACTATATAGCTCAAAATTCAATAATTGTCAAGGAACTTCCAGATCAAAGAGATAGAGATTTTATGAACTACTATAATTACATAAGGATATTACAATGTTATCAGGAACTAAATAACTTCTTTCAAATCAATTAAGTTCTGATGCTTCATTATGGTATGGGGTACTAGCCAGCTATTTTTGATAGATTTGTTTATCTCTCTGGCATCAGAAAGAAAATAACCACAGAAAAACAGGAGTATATATTACTGAATGATTTGAAGCAATTAGAGTGAACATATAACCCAATGCCTTTCCACATTATGGTCATATGAGGTCCTCTCTTAATGTGTGTGGTCCTGAGTTATGATAGCAACTGCGACTGCCAGGATTGCCTGAACACTACCTATAATGAACCAATAATAAACCAAGGATTATATGTTGAACTTTACAAGATTTAAGTGAGGTGGATTAGCATATTTGAATTCCAAACATGCTAGTTGCCTAACATGTGTTTCAGAACCAATTGTATAGAAGTTGGCTGCTTCTACAGAAGGGGCAAGACTTCCATGTGGTCTGAATCAACTGAAAGCTATTTGTGTAAACAGAAATAAACAATATGTAGAAGTTCATGAATGCCTATGAAAAATAAAAGAAAAGAGTGTCCAGATTTTCTCAGACCTCCCAAGTTGTTCTTAAATGTCTACTTCAATGAAGAGGCAAAAACTAAAAAAAATATTCAGTGGAAAGTTAATAATTCAATAGATTGTAAACTTGAATTATTAATAAGAGAATGATGAAATATTTCGAAAGTTTGTTTTAGAATAATCTAGTTTACATGGTTGATTTCAGTACCTTCAAATAAGTAGAAATGCACTAAAGCAATTATAGAAACAAGAGGGAATATTGAGAGACTTGACTTAATTCAAAAACCTCATAATATATCATTTTGAACATGAGTTAGCCTTGATTCACAAATTATTGGTGGTAAAACTCATAATTCAAACAAATAAAAGATTGCATGATTAAATGTGTGGAGAATTTGAATGTAGTAATAGAGATGCAATAATTGGATTTTTAATATAAGATTAAATTTATTATGAATAATAGAGACAAATGGGTACTTTTACCATTGAAACATCACTTCACTTTTACATACATTAATGTATGCAGAATTAGCTCTGTATAAGTTAGCTGTTTCATTAGTATTACATGTTTCTTATTGGAAAATTCTTTCTTTGAAAGAATAGTTTACTAAGTTGCAGGACTATGCTTTTACCTCCAAAATAACATTTTATCTTAAAAGTAAATCTATCATGGAATTTAATACAAAGTGGAAACCATTCCAGGACTACAGTTCAATATGTGGATTTGTATCATACCTTAACTTTTTCAATGTATAGTCTACATTTCAATTTAATGGGATATTTAAATCAGAAAAGATTTTCAGTCTCAGGCTATTATAGCTTACAGATTTATTGGGTGATTTATCTATGCGTAAAGCCTTAATTTCTTAAAGCATTATAATATATTCATGATTAATGATATACTAGAGGTATATACTACCAAAATGTTTTATATTTTATTTACTCACTTGTGCTTTTTAATTCACTTTATTTGAGGGTTTTTTTTTTGCTGTTTTGCTTATCTCTTTAAAATGTTTGTCACTAAAATGTTTAATATCCTTTTATTTTTTAAAAAGGAAGAGAAATATCCTTTTTTAAATAAATATGGCAATGTGGTAAACAAATAACAAATAAGAAGTCAGAACCCATTACCATCAAATGAATGAATGATTGAATAAATGAATGAATTTACCTATGTCCTTTAAAAATCCTATAGCAATAAATGCAATTTATCAAAAATGGCCTCAAGGTCTCTAGGATATTCCAACATGCCTAAAATGTCCTTATTTTTTTCCTTCCTTTTAATCATACATAATTCTTGGAGACTAACTGGACAAGTCCCTACAGTTTTCTCGTGTTACTCTTACTAACAAGAGACTCACATACTCTGGCTGATGAAAATAACAAATGTGGTCCCCAAAATATACAGAGTATACATATTATTACAGCTGTACAGCTGTATTACAATACAATAGGGAACAGCTTTTCCCTCCCTCTTATTCTGTTACCTGCCAATGGCCTTGCCTAACGGCACTGAATAAAGGAACAATCCCTCGTCGGTTGGGCTGGGCTACAGCTGCTCCTTGCTCTAGAAGCAGACGGCAAACATCCAACTTGCCTCTTCCTGCTGCAGCAGTTAGAGCTGAAGAGATAAAAGACTGATTAGAAAAAAATGATTACAGACTCTCAATCTACTTTAAGAAGAACAGAAATTGAAAAAAGAAGGAAAGAAAGGAAAATGGGAATGGATTCTGGATATAGTTTCCAAAACTTTTCGAAGACTAGCTTGTTAGAAGCAACTTCTGGAGAATGAGTTAATACTTCTTACTTTAATACATGTATTTAGTTTTCTCCCTTTGCAAGAATTTCCATTCCTTGGCACTGCTGATATTAAAGAGTTCTTCAGTTCTGCTACATGTAGAACTCTAGGTAATTTGCTAATTTGTATATGTACATAAAAATACTTCTAGATTGGAATTAGAGGTCATTTGTTGGAGCAAACAGAAAAAAGTTATTTTTCTATAGCCTTAAAAGCTAATAAGATTATGTTATTTTATCCATAAAAATAGTTTCAAAAGTAAGATTATGTTATTTTATCCATAAAAATAGTTTCAAAAGTAATTCTTTGTTTTTAAACATTCCCAAAACTTTTCTCCTATATATGTTAGAATACAATGTAGTTTCTAAGATATAAAATTATGAGATATAAAGGAACACTGCATGATAATTTTATCATCCCCTCAAAAATGAATCTATTTCTCGTAGTATTGACAATTCAATGCAGGATTATTGATGAACAATTTCAATAAAGTCAGATCTACCGCACTAAACAATTGATATGCACTTCAATTTCTTGTCTCAAAAAGGGGTATTTATTTACTTATGGTGATTTTATGTCACAGGGGAGCTTAAAAATGTTTTTTAAAAGAAGGACAAATTCAACTGATAGTGCTGAGGAGCTATTATAATTCCTGGATTTTCTTTCAAACTTAACTGCATGACAAGCTGCACTTGATAACTAAAATGTATTTCATTTTTAACATCTGAATCAAAATTCAAATAATAATTTACTTAAATACATATATCATTATAGGACACAAAATGTGTCAGGATTGAAATATGCTGACCACAAAATGTCCCAGTCCAAATTCACTGGGCATGTTTTAACATCAGAATAGTCTGTTCCTTTCTGATACGAAATACTTTGACTTCAGAACAATCTGCTATGACCTTGGAAAATTTTGTACATCTGTTTTCTATTGCACACAAACTGGGATCAAACCAAAGAACATATCTAGACATGAATCTAAATTCATAGAGCTGAAAAAAAAGTATAAAATGTGGAAGAATCCCATCCTTTTGTTCTCTTCAAAGTCAGAATACTGCTGCTTTAAAAAGCCAGAGTTTTGTATGTTTAATTTGGAAACTGTTTTTGATAATTTGTATTTTTGAAACTTGAAGAAATACATATATACTATATATGTACAGTAGTTATATATGCAGGATCTTAAATAATGCAAAATAAGACAATTTCTTTTATTTTACAGGTAGTTCTAAGAGAGTACAATAGGACATGTAATAGTTCTGCTATTAGGTGTCATCTCACCTAATGACTTACTGACTGCTTCACACCATCAAGATTCCAGTTCCAATTGTGGTTGTAAGTCAAGGACTACCTGTAAGCCTCCCTAGTTTTGGAGCATCAAGTAGCCAGTGTAAAGAAAATATTGGAACTTAAGCTGAAGAGACTAAAGAAACACCTGGAAAATTTAGCTGTTGGTAGTGCAACCATAGCTAGTAAGAATTTATAGCCAGTCATACAATCAACTAACCCAGTGGAGGGGAAAAATAAAGAAAGCTAGAGACAGAAGAGAGCCAAGAAAAGATGATGAGAGAAGCCTTGTTAACAATGAAAACAAATTTTCAATGTCCCTCTCCCTGGAATAGCTAAGTCTCCCCTCATCATAAATTCCCCTGTCCATATTATCATTACCCTTTCTTCCATCTCTAATACCCTCAGCTACTAGACACCCCACTCTCCTGATTATCCAATACTAGACACAAAACCCACCTCACAGTCAGATGGTTGTAATAAATCTTGCCAATCCTCATTTAATTTTCCCACATCTAAGCAGTAGAACAACTACTATGATATGTGGGGATTCTCAGTTTATGTAACAGTGATGGGTAGATTTTTACCTGGAATCTTGAACATTCCCAGGTTCAGAGTTATATAGATTTTAGGAAGTGCAGCATACTTCCTGAGGGTTAACATCAATTTTGCTAGTCTATTTGTATTAAATAGGGGCAATTCCTTTTTTTTTAGTAATAAGACTAATACTTCTGCAGCATTAAAGGCTGCAGTGCTAAGATGGCAGTAAAATTTTGATGTCTGTTGATGTGATAAGCTTATTCTTTGGAATAATTCTAGTTTGGAGGTAAAACTTTTTAAAATTCATAGTCCAACAGAGGTATAATATTTTCAATCAGCTTATGACAAATTTCTAGGTTATTGTAACAGAATTTGGACTGGTAAAAATTAAATATCAATATATCCAATTAAAACATCTTTTGATTTCATTATTAGCAAGCACCCTGAATCACTATCAGTATTAAAGTACATTTGGATAATTCCAAATCTACAATGGGTGTATAGAATTCAAAGAAATATTATTGTCTATGACAAGTTGAAATGAAGTTAGTTATTTAAAATATTTGGAAACAAAAAGATGATTATACTTATTTTAACAAACCTATTGTTAGGAGTATTAAATTGTCTTAAATGTGAGTTTAAGGTGAAATTGATTAAATAATTTTTTTAAAATCTATACAGAATGTTGAAAATGGATCAGCTCTCAAGAGCATTATTCTGAAAATATAAAATAAGAGACATAATGTGGGTTTATTCCATAATAATTTAATTTCCATGTTTTTCTTAATATGGTTTTGCAAAGAATAATATATAATAAAAGTGTAAATGTGATTTTGAATTGTATGCTAACATTTTGGAATGTATCAATATGAAAAATTATAGATTTAATTAGCATGGATTAAAATAATATATAAATTACTGGGCACTTTAATGCTGTATTTTAAGTGAGGTTTTTTTTTAAATTATCTGCAGGATAATTAAAAAGTGTGTCTGCAGGATTGAAAGCTTTTAATAAAAATGACAAAAACAGTGTTGCACTGTCGTGATGCAAGCCACCCCTTTTATACATATAAGCAATGAATAGTATTTTCATAATTTGCTTCTTTAGTATACACTGAATTATATAATCTATTGTGTTTTCTGCCCTTTTTCTCTTGTTTTCTTCTTTGGATTCTTTGGATTGTTTCCCCCCCCCTTTTTATATACTAAAGCAAAGAGAAAAAAAAGAAAAATGAAACTATGTTTAGCCAGTGGGTGCACATACCACAATATAATACTAAAACTATGGAAGAAATCCAGGACTGGAGTATTTCATGTTTTTTCAAGTTTTAAAAAATGCTTTATAAACTGATGTATATTTGTGCAGGACCATAGCATTAAAACAAACAAACACACATACAGACATACCCTATTATTCATATATTACAATCATGTAAGTATAAACTATGAACTAGGCTTAAAGTGGTTGATCAATTATCCCTACTTTCAATAGAAAATATGTGAAGAAACTAGAAATATCCTGCCTGCAAATCCCTAACCTCATTTTAAGTTAATGGTAAAATGAGAGGGGAAAGGCTCTGTCATTTAAAAGCACTCCCACTAATAAGAATTAATAATGCCAGATAGGAATGTAAATGAATCTATAATAACTGGGAAATACAATAAATCATTTAAGTGAAATGGGTGATATAGAAATATGATAAATGAATGAATAAATAAAATAATATATCCATAAAAGAGGTCTGGTGAAATACAATTTATTGAGATAGAAACAATGAAAGCTGCCATTTTCAATGTTCTGACAATTCCTTGTGGAAAGCTTTTTGCTGCCTGTCTGACTCCCTTTAGAATCCAGTCTCCTGTGGTTTGCTGCATGTTTGTGTTGTTGCTTTTTCTTTTGAGCTGAACTTTTTCTTCAGTCCTTAAGACAAACAAGCTGCAAAAAGCTTATCTTTGCTTGTTTCCTTCATTTCCTACAGTATTCTTCAGCCTGGCAGTCACTCAAGGTAAGTAACATACAAATATTGTCACCCTCTTTTCAGGTATGCAGTAAATTTAACAAACTAAGTTGTTAAAAGGGATTGAGATTGAAGGGCAGAGGCAGAGAGCTTAGTTTCAGCATCTAAAAAGGAGGACAGGGAAGAGCAATACGTTTGTGCTTCCAAGCTTTTTTTTGTTTTCTTTATTGAAGAAATGTTGCTTTCTGGGGAAGGAGGGGATTAAGCAAGGGAAAGTTCATCCTGAAGCTGCCACATTTAAATCCAGGTGGCTGACTTCTCCAAAGCCTAAGAAGAGCCAGGAGTAGTTTGCAATTTCCTGAGAGCAACCTCCAGTATGACTTCATTGGATGAGCATGGAAGCTTATTTGGAAGTCTCTCTGGTATCGGAATGCAAATCTGGGACCTAATCTAGTTGTGTTCTTTCCCCCACTCGACTATTTTTGGCTTTGCAAAACTTTTTGCTGCTTGTTTGCCTCCTTTATGGACCCTCTCAGGGTCTCCCCACCCATGAAATATCCCATGCTCACTAAACAGGCCTCACATTAGCTTAGTGGTGGAGCTAGATCAGAGAGAGTAAGTGATAGGTGTCACTACGCAAGGCTGTCTCACTTAATGGTTGTCACCATTTGCAACTATAATAGGCAGGCTCCCTTACATTTGTAGGTTGAGGATTATTTGTATATCTATGTGACTACACTGTGAGTTAGAATATTATACCAGAATAAGATTCATCTTTTTTATACAACTGAATGATTACAGAAAAAGACTAAAAATTAAAGTACATCTTCTTAAATCAACATATTTAAAAGTTTTTAGAAATATTACTGATTAGAAAATCAATCTAACAGAAAAATTAATATTTATTTAATAGATCTATCTATATCTGAATGAATCCTAAGGATACTAGTTTTCCAATGTATTGGATAATGTTTATGAAACTTGAACATATACTATTTAATTAATATCTTAGCTATCTAATTAACTGGCAAACAAATGAAAACCTGTATTTCCTAATTCATGTGGCACTCCCAAAATTAAGAAAATTAGGAAAGCAATTTTGGCACTGCAAAGACTTCCCACAGATCAAATCTTTGAATAAATCCACTATGTACCCAAGAGTTATGAACATTCTAGCTAAAAAAGTTACCTGTCTCTCCCCAAAGGCTGTCAAAACTGTTGATTTGTGCTCGCTCCACCTCCTCTTCATCTTTTTCTGGGAGATCAAGCAGGTAGGACACAATCTAAAAACCAAGAATCTTGTCAGTTCATGAAAGATGGTCGCGCGTGTGCACCCCCCGTCCAAAACAACACATAAATCAAATTACTTGGCACCATTAAAATAATTGTCTTTATGAGACAAATGCACTTTCTACACTCAGTGGAACAATGTAAAAACTAAAAGGTTAGCATAATACTTTCTTGATCTACTTTCTTGATCTACTGAAATGAAGTATGATATTTACTATTCTGGCTAACATTATGTTCAGTTTGGTTAATATGGTAACATACCTTTTCCTGGGAAGATATTGATGCAATTATCTATGTTTTAGTTAACAATGGGGGAATCTTACTTGAGGGTGAGTGGGTGTCCTAAAGCTATTTCTTGAGAGGCATACTGGATTGGACTCCAAAAAGGAAAATGAGGCCAAGGCAAAGAAGTGGATGGGCACCAAATCACAAATAAACATAATATTAAATTAAACTTTAAATCAGAAGTTCTCATTAGCAAATTAATCTCTTGTATCTTAGTCATGAGTGATCAATTCAAACTTCTGGTTAAAGACATGCAACATGCAAAGACATGCAATGGAAGTCTGACAGACTCCTTTCAAATTGAAAAAGGTACAAGACAGGGCTGTCCTCTGTCCCCATTATTGTTTATTATAACTTTGGAAATACTGTTGAATAAGATACGGGGCCTGGGCGGTCTAAAAGGGATCAAAATTAGACAGCAAGAATATAGAGTTCGTGCATTTGCGGATGATCTGGTTATAATATTGGAACAACTGCAGGAATCTAGTAGGGTATTATTGAATACGATCAATCAATATGGTCAAGTCTCGGGATTTAAAATAAATCTAGGAAAAACCAAAATAATAGCTATAAATATGACTATCAAACAGAAGGAAGAACTGGGGGCGACGCTAAGATGTGAGGTAGTTAAAAAAGTTAAATATCTTGGAGTTAATATCTCAATTTCAAATGGGAAATTATACAAGTATAATTATGAATCACTTTGGCATAGTACACAGTTGGAGTTGAAAAGGTGGGAAAAACTGCATTTGTCCTTGCTGGGTAGAATAGCGGCAGTAAAAATGAACATTTTACCAAAATTTTTATTTCTTTTTCAAATGTTACCAATACTTAAAAGAGATGCGAATCTTTTAGAATGGCAGAAGGGTATCAACAAATTTGTGTGGGCAGGAAAGAAGCCGAGGGTAAAGATGAAAATAATGCAAGATGCACGTGAAAGAGGAGGATTGAAATTACCTAACTTAAAATTATACTATGACGCAGTGGCATTATCTGCAATTAGTGATTGGATTCATCTAACTAATGACAGAATTTTGAATATCGAGGGATATGATTTGTTATATGG
Organism: Thamnophis sirtalis; assembly: GCF_051295495.1. Taxonomy (NCBI): domain Eukaryota; kingdom Metazoa; phylum Chordata; class Lepidosauria; order Squamata; family Natricidae; genus Thamnophis; species Thamnophis sirtalis. Next base: position 87,296,455 of record NW_028261384.1, on the reverse strand, counting down.
TTGGCATGCTTACCTGTTATTTAACAAAAAAACGGATAAGAAATTTAAAAATCACATCTTAAGAAATGCTTTATTGCGGGTTTGGAAAAAATATCAACATAAACTAAATGATAAAGTGCCCATGTGGGCAATTCCTAGACATGCAATTGAAAATATGAATGTAGAACAAAAACACGATAGAACCACTTATAGACAACTTCTTATCTCAGAAAGAGGGGTGATGGAACTAAAATCTTTAGAGGTACTTAAAGAAGAGAAGGTAGTTCAAACGTGGTTTCAGTATGGTCAACTACAAGCTAGGTGGAAAACAGATCAAAAAACTGGCTTTGTAAAAGTTGAGGATAATTTGTTTAAACAAATAAGAGATCAAAGCTCAATGCATATAAAGAGGATATATAATGTATTAGTACAGATGGATTCTGAAACGGAACTGATTAAGGATTGTATGATAAAATGGGCTCAGAATGTCGAGGAACCAATAATGCTTGATACATGGGAAAGAATCTGGGTAAGAAATGTGAAATTTACACAAGCACAAAACTTGAGAGAAAATTTTTATAAGATGTTTTATAGATGGCACCTAGATCCTAAAAAGCTTGCCTCTATGTATCCAAATGTTCAACCTAAATGTTGGAGATGTGGTTCTTGTGATGCTACATATTTTCATATATGGTGGACATGTCGTAATGTTAAGGCATTTTGGATAAAAATATGGTGGATCCTGCAAAACATCTTTAAAAGAAGGATAAAATTTACCCCCCAGCTGTTTTTACTGGGTATATGCATTGATTTTACAGTAGCAGAGACTAATTTGATCCTGTATTTAATAACGGCAGCAAGACTCTTGGTGGCGCAGTATTGGAAGAAGAAAGATTTACCCACAATTCAAGAATGGACTTTGAAAGTTATGAACTTAGCCGAAATGGCCAAAATCTCAGCATATCTCAAAGAACATTCAAACGAGAGATACAAAAGAGACTGGAAAAAGTGGATTGATTACATAAAAAGTAAATATGGGACTAAAAAACTCCAGATAGCTTATGCTTAGTATCAGTAATAATTTAAATTGTTTAAAATTTGGGTAACAGTAAGAAGCTGAGTTCAATGTAGAGATATTTCAGACTGTGATTGTTCAAAAATTATACCATGTATGGTCTTTGGGAAGTCGGGGGGAGGGAAGGGAGGTGGGGATTTAGGGGGAGGGGGGAGGGGGGAAATACAATATGTGTTAAATTCCATGATTGTATTTGTATACTGTGGCTTTTCAATGTTAGTGCGAAAATAGTACAAACCGAATATACTGGAAGGTAATAGATACCGAAGGAAAGAGTCGAGTGAAAGAAGAAGGAGGGTGGAGAGGGTGAGAGAGAGGAGGAGGAGAAGGGAGGGAGGGAATGGAGAGGGAGTGATAGGGTTAGAAAGAAGGGGAGGGGAAGTAGGCGTAGAGGGGTGTGTGAGAAGGAAGAATGAAAGTTGGAGGGGGTTGAAAGAGGGTGTATGGCAGGCCAAGGTGGTATACTGGGTTTGTATTGTAGAGGGCATTTTCTATATAAGTGAGGGCCGTGTTTATTATTCAATGTTATATGCCCTGATCAAGCACAGTGAATATGTGATTGTATAGAATGAAAACATAATAAAATATACATTGGAAAAGAAGATTAAAAAAAATAAAATAAAAAAAATAAAGACATGCAACTAGGATTTTTCCATCTATTGCAAAGATACAGAAGGAAAGGCTGACAGCCAGACAGTGAGCCTGACAAAATGAAGCTTCTCTAGACAAGGAAAAAGCTGTGAAATTGCTCACTTGAGATCTTTGTGAGGAAAGGAGGATCCAGAGGGTTCTTATAGGCAAATAAGAGTCCAAGGAGAAAACAACTTGCTCAATTAAAGCTTGTTTAAAAGACAAGGTTTGTCTAATCTATTTTCTAAAACACTTTTGGATGGAGAAAATTTAAAGTGTAGAGACTGAGAGCCCAAAGCCACCTGGGTGAATGTACCAGAGGTGGATTGCTCCCAATTCGGCCTGGATCAGGCGAACCGGTAGTGGTGGTGGCGGGAGGCTGCGCCCACCCGCCCAGGAGCATGCCCAAACCAATCGTAAAAAAATTGGCAAACCACCACTGGAAAGTTCCTTTTATCCTGGGAAAAATTAAAGAAAACTAAGGATATAAAGATTTTAAAAAGAACTAAAAGCAAAAGGCTTGCTGGGAGTTTGGAATGCAAAAGTTAAAAATGGACTAAAGGGACGGTTAATTTTGAAGTATTGCCTTATTTAAAGTATTTTAAATTAAATAAATAATATGCAACTCCATGGAAAAGGGAATTATTTAAAATTTCTAAGAAGAATGATATTTTAATCATTCTGCTAAATAAAGACTAAGTAGAAAAGGGAAACAGAAAGATCATGTAGTGTGTCAAAAAGAATTAAAGAGTGACAGAAGGGGGAAAAGGCTCTTTTTAATTTTTGTTTCTTTTTTCTGGATTACAAATTAGGGGGAAAATGCCTACTATTAGAAAAGCAGCAAAAGTTGAAGAAAGTATTAAAGGATCAGAAACTCAACAAACAGAAATAAGGGATTATGCCAGTCTTTATAAAGGAAGTTTGAAGAATTAGGGGGGAATGTACAGCATCAGTAATTGTATCTTGTCTGCATCAATTAAAAGAGATCTGGCTATTATCAGAGAATGGAGGAAAATGTACAAAAATGCAAGAAAACATGTATAAAAAACTTGAAGAATCTGTATTATAGATGAACTATGAGGTAAGTAAATTTGATGATTCTGAAGAATATATTTTTTTGAAAGTCACAGATCTTTTTCAAAAATAGACATGTTCTGGATTTCTAATAAATGTGCTATCTACTAATAAAGTGAAGATATTACCAAAATCTTTTAAAGATCAGTGACTTTAATATATAACAGCAAAGGCAGAATTTTCAGATAGGGGCTAAATGAAACTTTGTACAAAAAGAATCAATAATTGAGGTACTGTAGATAACTTGAAATGCTTTGAAATTAAATAAAGACATAGACATAAACATAGTTTGGATTGCAATTAAAGCATTTATGAAAGGATAACTTATACAGCAAAATGTTAAAATAATGGGAGATAAAAATGAAAATGGAAGAATTAAAGTGATCTCCAAAAAGGAAAAATGTCTCATATCAAATTAAAGTTTTACAATGCCAGGTTTGCATTGCATGGGTTTTTATCGTACAATAAAGTTAATGTAGATTTCAAAAATAATTATGTGAGAAATACCACATTAAGATTATGGAATAAATATAAACTCAGGTTGCATCCAGAGATACCTTTATGTTCTCAGCACTGAAAGCATTTTATAATAAACAGCAGGCAAAGAAAAATGGTCAAGATATTACAACTTATTAATAAAGGAAGAGAAAAGTTCAAGTTGAAATCAAGAGAACATTGCAGAGGGATTTCGTTTTCAATAGTTTTCATATGCATAATTAAGATAAAAAATTAATGAAGGCATATAGTTGTAGGGATTGAATAATACAAGATAGAACTTGAAAATTGACTTATGTACAAATAATGAACATCTGACTGCAAAAACGTATATATTTTTGTTGAAATTTGAAATTGAAGAGGAACAAGTGAAAGACTACATGATAAAATAGGCAAGAATTTTAGCTACAACGTACAAATAGATTAATGGGAAAGCATGTGCCTAAAGGAACTGAAATTAATGTTGTGTTAAAGGGGAACTTTTACAAAATGATATATTGTTGATATATGACACTAGAGAAATTATCTAATAGGCATAAAAGTACTTCTAATCAATGTTGAAATTGTAATAAACATGAAGGAACATTTTACCACACATGATAGATTTGTGAAAATAAAAAAAATGATAAAAAGAATTTTGAAGATTAATATTGAATTGAAACCAGAACTTTTTTATTGGTACACACACACACTACAGTAGGACGAAGCAGAAGGCACCAGCCTGAATATGGCGAGTGGGACTTCGTCAAAACATCGCCAAGATACTCTCAATCTTACACGGGAAAAGACCCGAATATGCCAAGACCTGCATACCTGTACCCGTGAAAATCTACAAAAACACACACACAAACACAGGGCTTTTATAGCCTTTTTTAATTGAAAATGGAAGAAAGTGAAATTGTGGTTTCTAGTTTTAATGATTGAAAAAAACAGACTGAATAAGAGTCTGAAGGAATTATTGTATAATTAAGGTGGAAAGTGGAATAATGAATTAATTTGTAACTTTTGTGAAGAGGACTGGAAATCATTTCTATTTCTTCCTCCCCTCTTTAATTTTATTCTTTTCTGCAATTTTCCCATCTCCTTTTCTTTCTTTTCTTTGCATATTTTTGTATTAATCTTTTATTTATATAAAACATTTATTAAAAATTGATTTTAAAAGAGAGAATGTGTCTGTCAATATTTAAAATACTGACTTTTAAAGCTCTATATATCATGGTTGCTCAACCTTTTGGCTCGCCTGTGCTGTACTGAGTGAAGATTAATTGACTTGAGCCACATGTAAAATATATAATACAGTTAATGTATATAAATAACAAAAGCCTTGTTTTTTATATTATTTTTTTTGTTATTTTGGGAGGCCATATGCCATTTGTCCAGGGCCACATGTGGCCATGCACTGTGTGTTGACATATATTCCTTATATAGTTCAGTACCAGGATCTTAAAATTTGATCATTTTGACCACAACACTTTTTTCTTGATGTCTCCTGTAGCAAAGTGGTCATTATCTAATTGCTAAACTTAAAGTTGATGTTAATTCACACAGACAGACTTCCAGGATGATCTATCTTCAGGTCTTCAAATGTTGCATCCACTGCCCTGTAATTGATTTTCCCATTTTTGCAGTGGTCACCCTTTTCTCTTTTTGTCTAAATGAACCTAGTCATTTGTGTCTTAAGTGAAAACTCTGGATTGATTTGTTATATGGTCAATTTGGGTTTTTTTCCTTGGCCATTCATAGTATTCTCGGAAGCCTTCACTAACTCCAAAATGCAAACCAACGCTAGTTCTCTCCTATTCTGCTTTTTCAAATCCAATGTTGGTTTTCAGAGTGTCACAACAAAACCTATTGCTTGCATGATTTTGATGTTTGTAAGCATAGACACAACATTGTATCTGAATATCATTTTAAGACCCTAACTAGTACACTATTAAGTGCTAGTCTTTGGTGTACTTCTTGATTGCTATTTCTTTTACTGTTGATAGACAATCCTAAAAGACAGGCAATGTCCACACTTCAATTATATTCATTGTCAATTTTAAAGTTGGTTGTGGGATCTGTTGTCATTAGTTTGTTCTTCTTTATATTTAATCTTATTCCCGTTTTTTTCCTTTTCTTAACTCTCATTACTAGAACTTTTTAACTAGTCAATCAATCACATTCAGAAAATGCCAATCTTCCTCTGTGACTAAAACATAAAAGCAGAATATAAAATTTAAAACAGAGGAAGATCAATTGCATTTTTATCATTTTTAAAGTAATGTTATCAACATAGTTTAAGTTATCAATGTTTCTTCATCCAGTTTTAAAACTATGCGCATCATATTTCAATCTACCTGAATAGTGGCAATTATTTAACTTCTTTCAAACTTCAATAAAGAGTTATTAACCAGGATCTTGAATAAATATATCTAATTTGAAGGCTACCTAGCCATTCAGCAAGACTATGTAACAGTTTACCTCAGTATATCCCATGCTAGCAGCAGCAATGAGTGCTTGTTGGATGGCCTGGCTTTTTTTGAACACTCCTTGTAGCTGTCCAGCCATTGTCCAGTCACACTGAATCAAAAATTTGACAACCTCCAGGTGGCCTCTAAGAGCTGCATGTACCAATGCACATTGACCATTCTTGTCCAAGTGATCCACCTTGGCAACAAAAGGAAAACCACAATTAAAATTAAAATGTTTCAGTAACTATCATTACAATGCAATATTCCTATATAAATATTTCTACTATGTTTCTCTGGCCAAATATATGCAGAATTAGGCAGAATAAAATGAGGTGTCCTTAGAAAACAGTTGTTCTATAATATAAGTAGTCCTTGACCTATAGTCATTTATTTAGCAAATGTTCAAAGTTACAATGCCAAATGATGGCTATGCCCTGTCGTTGGAAGTTTGGCGTCCCAACATCACTATGGACATATGGTTGTGATCTGTGTGTTTATCAACAGGTTTGCACTTATATCTGCACTTCACCCTCACTCCCATCCTGTCCCCAACTTGCGCTAAACTCTTGCACCCTTCTTGATTCCCTATTCATCCCCACACTTTTGCACACTTTTCTTGACTCACCTCTTATGCAGCTCCTTGTGCATCCTCCCTTTCCCTCTTCCTCTCCCCATCTACCATCACTCTTATCATCACCAGCAGCTACTTATCTGTTTCGCAGTGTAGGACTTACAGCTTGTTGCTGGCTTTCCCATGAACTTTGGTTGTTGGAAACTGGCAGAAAGTTGCCTTGTCAAACAACTGTGGGATTTGGTTAATGACAACAATTGAAACTGCAAGGGATTGCCATCGCTAAGTAGGTGGTGATATTTTACAACCGCATCATTTATCGATGGGAATCCCAGTCCCAACTGATATTGTAAGTTGACTGACAGTAAAATTATTTACAAGCCACCCTAATAATTCTATGGATTTTAGCTAGTGATGAAAATGAAATCCAAACTCTAACATTTTCCTTTTGTTTCTTATGTTTAGTGTTAGGTAGCAGTTGCCTTCTGAAATATTGACAATTCTAGCTCCCAGTGCATCCACTTCACCATCTTCTTCTTCACATTCTCCATTCCCATCCTCTCTGTTTGATTGGAAGAATCAGGAAATACCCCTTAGATGGGTGGCATTTCCCCTCTCATTCTCTGTCTCCCATCACAGAAAGTTCTTCTTTCTAATAGAACAAGTTGCAAAAATGGATAGTGTTCTTCCTTCCACTAATTCATTTTCATCACTGCTAAGACCCTGCTTCAACCAGAGCCAGTTAAGATACCTATTACTTCAGATCTTCCTTTCCAGCAATAAAGTCTTCTCTAGTCTGCAAATCTGAGAAGTAATTGGCGAGTCACTATGCTACTCTTTCCTGCTCACCCATGTTCAGTCTCTCCTGCTTCATCAAAGTCCCCCTACTTCAGTAATAGCTGGGATCACAAATAGTTATGGCTTCTGTGTAAGCATAGGGAGCAGGGTATATGCATAGCAATCATGGCCACCCAAGTATACACCGACTGTCCTTTCCAATAAATCAATGTTCAAATTGCCTCTCCTGAGTCAAGACTCTAAAATACACTCCTCCCCATTTATTAAGATTGGAAGAGGCAGTAGAGCTGATGTGTGCATGATAATGGGTATATCTGAATCATTATCGAATGATTACAAATTGAGTATTGTTAGCGTGTAAGAAAACTGCAAGTAAAGGCCATTTCACTGTGTCACTATGAAAAATTAACCAATAAGCATAGCCCAGCTTCTTGATAATTCTTAGAGGGTAGATGGTTGATATAAAACCCCAATCTATTATTTTATTACATTGGTGGAGGGAGCCCATCCTGATGTTGACAGTTATGAAAGTATTGATAGGAATATTTAGTTCAGTATATTGTAATTTTTGAAGGAGTGACCTGCCTAAAACTCCTGAAGGAAGCTTCTGGTATATTCAAAAGCAGAAGATACTCAGAAACACACACACCCGCTGATGGTAACTATAAGTGAATTCAAAGATGGCAGCTGATGGGAGACCTGAATAAAAAGTACATTCTCTCATATATTGAATGAGGGAAACAAATAAATAAATTGTTCTAATGTAGAATTTACTCTTTTATTCTTCTGAATTAATTATGAAGGATTTACCAAGAACAGATTGAATACAACATCCCAGCTGTTGAAATAAGTTCCACTAAATATGTGCCATGATTATGGTCCCATCAAAAATCAAGTGGTTTAGCTCTAAAATTTGATCAGTTATAAAGTCAATTAAAAATGTATCCCAAGGTCGAAACAGGTTGCCATAATCTAATTATTTAAAAAAATCTCCTTTTTGTTGCACTTCTGGGCTGGATTGACTGGAGTTGGATTTTGCATTGAAGTTGGCGCTGTTTTTGGCATCCCCCCCCCCCCACAATGAAAACCCAGTCCCAATCTGGCCCACAAACAGTTTTTAAATATGCTGTAGTTTTAGGGCTCCTCTTTTCATAGGAAAAGCCTACCCAAGCCTGACCCAGCAGCCTGGCTAGGCATGCCTCATTAGCAGTGGGAACAACAAGCCAGTAAAGGTCCAGGGCGACAGAGGCTTTCCAAATGGTAAAGGTCACTGACTGTGATTGAGCTGGAGTGACTGCAACTTTCCAGAGCATGGCAAGCAGCCCAAGAACCATGCAATCAGGGGTTGTTTGCTGCCTTGCAAGGCAGGGTGTTAGATGACGAAAAGGACAGAAATGTGGAGTAAGTAGGTGAGGTGAGAAGAGTTGGACACAATCCCTTACTTCAGGGCTAGGAGGGATCAAGCCCAGAATGGCTTAGTTTGGAATTGGTACATTTAAGGACCTGTGATTCTTGGTCAATGGCAGCAACTGGGACTGCTGAGACTATTGTTGCTAAGTGATGTGGTCATTTGAATATACAAATCATGCTTTGTATCAGAAATTCTGACCCCAAATATGGTTGTAAATTGAGGACTCTCTATTTGACATGTTCTGATGCACTAATCAGTACATCTTTACATGTTTTATATTATATTTCAGAGGCATGTCATAATTGAATTGCACACCCTTTAATTTTGGTGGTGAAACAATCACTGCTCCCACACTGGCCAATCTTGATTTTGCTGTCACCTGCCTGGTATTTTGGCTTGCTGATATGAAAGTCCTCAGTCTCATGGAAGTTTGTATTTTCTTTACTTGAAAGGTAGTAAATTTAGTTTGGATTTGTCGTATTTGTCTTGCAATGATGCAGGTACCTACTACAAATATACCTTCTGCTATCTCTTCTGCTATGTAGTCTGCAGTAGTGACATGTTTTGTTGAACCTGCTGGGCTAAATTATTCAAGTTCTGGATTAACTGGTTGAATTGAGTAGCTGTTTTACATATATGTTGAAACAATGTCTTAACTGGGCAGTAGTTATTGTTCTGAATCCCAAATGTGTATGTGGCAGTATTCCTCTCACTGATGCAGAAGTGTAGAAAGGGAAATCAAGCTATTTATCAGACTCAAACTCAATAAAAGCAATCTAGGCACTTGGTGTAATATGATTAATTAAATTTTTTGATTTGTCAAACACCTGAAGACACTTGAATGCCCTCTGCCAAAATGAGGGTGCAGTCTTTCCTTATACCAGAGTTTAACCCTGGCACTCCTTTTTTCTATTTTTTCCTCTTCTTTGCTTGAATTTCTCATGCATAATGTGAGGTACTAGTACATTGTTGACATATTCTACATTCCTATCCTGGGAAATACTAGTTTCCAATGTACTGTGTTTTTTACATATGCAATTCACCAGAGTATTGTACAGATTGCATTTCAGCTTTTTCAAAGAGCTGGAAAAGTTTATAATACCACTTCATACAAATAATGCTGAGATCTTCTCATCCATTCAATCAGCCACGTGCTCTATAACAGCATGTCACATCCTGCTACTCATCCTGAACTGAAATAAATATTTTTCTTATGATTGCAAGATTATCAAATATACCCACAAAAATACAGCAGTTTTAAATGATTGTTAATAGATATATCATGTATGCCCATGCCTGCTCCATAGCACCTTTTCAGATTCAACTATGAAATGCACATCCCTAATATCTAAATATTTTATTCTTCCACTAGTTATTTAATCAGAAAAATATAGTCACTTATCTGCTTCAAATAAATTAAAGAGCAATTCTACCATATCACACCCCAACCCCACTTTAATGTTCTAGATAGCTATGCCAACTTAACAGTCACCCATTCCAACTCCTTCATCACCTTGGCTCTCTTCTTGCATAAAAGTGCCACAATGCTTAAATATCCAGCAGCAGCAGCATAACCAAGAGATGTTAAGCCACTTTCAGAAGAAGAATCAACGTTTGCTCCAAACTCCAACAACAAGGCCACCATCTCAGAGTAACCAAGGTGAGACTGGACACACAAAATTGGGGCATTGTTTAGCACTTCAGTCCTGTAATTGATATTGGCACCTCCCAAGATCAGCAGACGACTGACCTATGCAAAAAGAAACAGAGTAGTAATATATTAGAGCAATATTCTCCAGATTTCTAATACCTGAGAAAATTTGATTTTCTGAATTGAAAATTCAATGTTTTTGGTACCAACTCTCCCCAGAGTTGATGTTCAATTGGATAACAATTCTTTGGAAAACTAGAATGAGAAGAATAGAGATGAATATAATGAATGATTACTCACTATTATAGCTACAATGCTTTGAATAATTATCTATACATTTAATTTAATTCATTTGATTTAGGTGCCATCCAACTCCAAAGGGCACTGGGGCCTCACAATACAACAAAAGAAAAAATACAATATAATACATAGTGTATCTGGACATAAGTAAACTCAGAAGGGGCTTTAAACATCTTAGCCCAAGACTCCAGATTGTAGCCTGAGCTGTGCCTAATCACATGTTATACATGGAGAATGGGAGTCTAACGAAAAATTCTGTGGACTGTAGAAAGTCCTGAATAGGTTCTACCTAAGTCTGATCAATTTTAGCCTAAGATTATATTCTTCTCATCTTATGTGGAAAATTTACAAAAAGCCAAATAAAAGTTCAAAAAATATTCTCTCATTCTTTCTGCTCCTAGTTTAAGCTTTGCATAGGAAATTAATTAGGAAAAGTGAAACAATAACATGCACCAGTTACAGCTGCTCCAGAATGCAATTGTGCATAATCTCCATTGGTTGCCAATCTGCTTCCAGCCTAAAAGTTTAATAAAATTAATATATGACTAAATGATTCCCATTAGATTGATTTAGTCAGATTTTAGATAGAATTCTGTGCAGGTGTATAACTCATATGATGTGTATGAACTTAATAAATTTCAAGAACTGCTAGATCTTTATAAAGAAAGAGATAGAAAATGTTTTTAAAATATTACTGCTGGCAAAGAAAGAAAGGGACAAATAGTATTCTAGCCTTCTTGAATATATACATTCATGGGTTATCCTTCCCACTAAAATATCTTAGCCACAGATTTATTTTAAAAAAACCAAAACAATAATAGAAGGGGTGCAAGTGTAAAATTGATTATGTATGATAGGTACACATTGGGATAAAGAGTAAAAATTTAAAGAATCTGTGAAGATTTTTTAGAATTTTCATATATTATTTCTTAAAAATCCACACAAAAAGTTACAGAATGGACTTGGTTGAGAACAACTTTAGGATCAGGATGGAGAGAATATACCGACTTGTCCATTCTTGTTTGTTTTGCTTATTATTTGCATGCCTTCTAAAATTCTTGATGAATTGTAAAGAAATATTATTTTTTATCTCCTAACATTCTGAACTCCATTTGCTGTTAGAAAGGCAAGATATAAAATTAATACATGAATTAATAAAATTTTCTATTGCTGCAATATGCTCTACAAAGCTGTCCTTGAAACCACTTGGTAGCTTCAACTAGGTCAGAGTATAGTGGCATGGGCAGTGACAGATACACCTCAGTGTGTTCACATGACAGTCTTGCTTTGCAAATTGCATCAGTAGCCAGTTTGCTGCTGGGGGCAATCCAAGGTGCTGTTATGATGTATAAAGCCCTACATAACGTCTAATTACTTGAGGGACTATTTATATCCTGTAGAGTCTGCCCAGCTAGTTCAAAGCAACAGGGTTTGGCATGCTCTTGGTTCCCGCAATCAAACAATGTCACCTACTGAGACCCAGAAAGCATGACTTCTCTGTTACAGCATCTGCCTTCTAGAATGAAAATCACTCTGAAATTCAGGTAGGACAGTGTTCTGAAGTGTCTGCTTTTCCTCCCAGACCCTGAGCAAGGTGAGCTGCAGCCTCTTGCTGGGTGTGTAATATATACTTCTGTATTGATAGCTTGATTTGTCATTTCATTAAATGCTTTCTACATAGATTATATACTTTGTGATTTGTTGCTATACTATTAGCTGCCTAGAGTTTGTCTGGAGTTGTCTAAACCAAATGAATGAATGAACAGATAAAATACAACAACTTACATTAACTATATCAAACAAAGATATATTAAAACACTTGACAAAATGTCCTGAGAAGAAAGGAAACTGGATCTGATAATTTGGAGAAATACCTTCAAATATATGGAAATCATAATTTATCATACTGATAGATCTTGATAGAAATAAAGGGAAGAAAAAAATGGAAAAATAGTCCATTGGAATATGAAAATAAATCTTGCTAAATTTCTGTTACAAGTAATCCTTCACTTTGTAAAGTCTCTGAACAATTTGCTTAGCAACTATTCAAAGTTATGATGGTGCTGAAAAATGTTTAATCCTTATACTTATGACTGAGCCTCAAACTTACAACTGGAACTCCATGGAACCATGATCAAAATCTGAGTGCTTGGCAATCAGCATGCATTTATGTTGATTGTGGTGTCCCAGGGTCAGGTAACTGCCAGCTGACTTCAACAAAAAAAGTCAATGGGGAAGCTGAAGTTGCTTAATGACCATGTGATTCATTTAATAACTATAGCAAAAAAAGATCATAAAATCAGGCACAAACTCATTTAACAGTCACCCATCTTAGCAATGGAAGTTCTGACCCCAATTGTAGTTGTAAGTTGAGGACTACCTGTTTCTGAAACAAAAGTGAACCAGGTTGCCTGAAACAGGCCAAACAAGGATATTCTCTATTTTGCTCTGATGTAATGTCAAAAACCTATGCACAACTAAATGGAGATTTGTTTTCTGGATCAAGGCAAAACCAGAAGTGTTACCATCTGGCAGATGGTACAGGATAATAAAAACAAGGACAAATAGGCTGAAAAACAACTTCTATCCCAAGGCAGTAACTATATTGAATTCTACTTTATAGTGCAATGTTAATGAAATATCGAGTTTTCAATTCAGTTGTATAGAATATGCAGGATGTGTGTCTGTGTTTTATTTTTATAATTATAACGTACGCTGAAGATGGCATTTAATTTTGTTGTACAAGGTGCAATGACAATAATGTAAACTAAACTAAGTGGGAAGGATTGTTGTTTCCAATAGGAACATCTATCAAAACATTGGATTTGCTTAATGAAATGAGTAGAATAGATAACTTGTTCCACTCTGGAATGAGCAGAAGATATAGAGGACAATATGTTCCACAAAAGGACCCTACACTTAAAACGTTGTCTACCTAGCATGGTCTTGGTTTTAAAAAATAAATTATTGGTTTTTTTTCTAAGAGAGAGCATCTCTTGGCATTAATAGAGTTTTCATATCAAACCCAAGTTTATATTTAAACTCAAAGCTGCTGTTTTGACAAAATCACAAGAGGATTTGGTCTCTACCATCTGGAACTTAAAAGGCAATCTCCATTTCTAGTACCTTTATATTGGGTGTGTACAAATTGCGTAGAGAAGCTAGTGCCATGGAAAGACCTTCTGAGCTATAAGAAATCCAAAGCCCTTGAAGAATTGAGGAAGAAACACCAACTTTTTTACTAAGCCCCTGAAAAAGATAAACAGTATATAAACTCAAAACATTTATTTTCATTTGTAATTAAACCTCATGAACAATTTAATCTCATATCTACTAGCAGTAATTTAAAGTTAAAACTAAATAATTTCTTTAAGACATTGCAAAAATACTGTAATAGATGGAATATTTTAAATGCTATGCTCAAAGAAAAAAAAAGCCAGAGTACTAATGATCATTTCTATTGTCACTTAGTAATTTTTCTTATACCTCTCTAATCCTGAATCAGATATGAAAATAATCAGACTGGTGTGACTGTTTAGCATTAGATCATCTGTCACTGAAATTAGGATTCCTATAGACACATTTTTATGTCAGTTTTAATGCTTCCATTTTTTAAAGATCTTGGGCTTTACTAAAAGCCTATAAAATTATTTCTGATCTACAAATTATATTTCAACCATGGAAAAATACTTTAATGAGGATTTATCAATTATAACACATTTTTAGAAGAGGATCTCCAATTCCCAAGTCAAAAACAGATTATTTTCAAGACTCTTATGAATCTTGCTCACCAGATTCACAAGAGAGAGGTAAGATAAAAATAATCATTCATACTGTCCTTTAGTATATTTATCTACTGTTCCATTTTCTACATTTTGGATGAGAAAGATTTAATAATGAATGAAATTGTGTCAATCAAAGATTTAGAATTATTTTTTGCTGTGTCTGATAACAACAGAAAAAACATGCAGGAACATTGTTAACTTTCCTCTTTTCTTGTTAGATGGTTTTGGTAGTGAGCTAATCTGAGAATGGAAACTTGATCTTCCTTGTTAACTGACTAAACTACAATATACAACTCAGAAGGTAAACATTATTTATGCTTTATTATAACAGCAATACACACCAATACACAGATTCCAACAAAAATATGTTACCATTTTTTTCTGCTTACCTTAAAGATGTGTGCTTTGAGAATATGATGGCCCAATTCAATCGTCTGCTGCCTGTTGAGTTTTCCCTCTTGACGGGAAAACCAAAAGGCAAGTAAAGTATGACCACTCCTAGAGAGAGGGGGGGAGGGAGGGAGGGAGGAGGCAGAGAGGGAAGAGAGGGGAGAAGGAGAGAGAACAAACATAATGGGAAAAGGAACCCAAAGGTATAACTTCAACACATGTAATTAAATTTAACAGCAAGATCCTAGAAAAGTATTGATCTCATTTATACAATTTATTTATATGAGAAAGTTTTGCTATATACCATATTTTTAGGAGTATAAGACACACCCAAGTTTTGAAGAAGCAAATTTTTAAAAAAGTAGCTAGGTAGATAAGAGAGGGAGAGAAATACAGTAGGTAGGTAGGGAGAGAGTATATGTAAGTAGGTAGGTAGAGGGCTAGAGAGAGAGAAATAGAAATAGAAATATAGTAGATAGGTAGGGAGAGAGAGTAGGTAGGTACATAGATATGGGGGAGAAATACAGTAGATAAGTAGAGAGGGAGAAAGAGAGAGTAGGTAGGCAGGTAGATGTTTCCAGGTGTATTTATCCACGGGCTGGAGAAGGAAATCGTTGACAATTTGCAGCACCTAAGACTTTGTTTTTGCTGGCACAGCACTTGATCAATCTAATGCTCATCAATCGGTTAAAGAGCTTTCCAAAAGGGAGAAAAAAAGTTTTTGCAGGTTCTGCAAACCTCCCAAAAATGGCCTATTTTTTGCAAAAACAGGCCCATTTTTTTTTTAAAAAAAAGGCATGAATAGCCTTGGGGGATTTGCAGAGTGCTCCTGAGGAGACCAAAAATGAGCAAAAAATGGCCCATTTTTCACAAAAACAGGAGCATTTTTGTCAAAAAAAAAATTGCAGGCATAGCCTTATGGAGGCTTATAGAGTGTTGCTGGGGGAGCAAAAAACAGCTCGTTTTTTGCTCATTTCTGCCCTCCCCAGCCCCCAGGAGCTCTCTAAAAGCTTCCTAGAGGCTCTGGTGAAGGGAATGGGGCTTCGGGAGCCAAGAAATGTTGTATTCGGTGTATAAGACGCACCCAGATTTTCAACCTCTTTTTTGAGGGAAAAAGGTGTGTCTTATACTCCGAAAAATACGGTAAATTGAATTTCATTTAACTGAAATCAAATGCTATTCAACTTTTAATTTCATGAAAATTATCTCGTGTTAGACTGAATAAAATTACTGACATGTAAGTAGAGTTACATTTATAACATGAAAAATACATTTATCAAGTATGAGTTTTCAAATGTGATTTTCTTCTTGTAGAGCAGAATAATAATTTGTGTATATATACTTAATACTTAAATCCTATCAAAAGATTAATGAAGATTTTAGACCTTGCTACTAATGAATAGATTTTCACTTCTTTTGATTGATTATACTTCAGTGGTATTTCTCTCTCTGTATGTCTGTGCCTTCAAGTCAGCTGCTGACAAGTGCCTGAATAAGCCCTTGCAAGTTTTCTTCACAGCATTTTTGCAAATAGTTTGCTACTGCTTTCTTTCTAGGACTGAGAATGACTTGCCAGCTGGCAACATGCCTGAAGCAGGTCTAGAACTCACAGTCTCCTACTTAATAGCTGATTCCTTAACTACTACACCAAACGTATTCTCTTTTTCTCAGACATAAATTGAAAAAATGATAAGAATGGAGCAGGTAGCTTCTATGAAACAAATTGCTTTCACTCTCATGAGTATTTCATAAACCCCATAATACAATTTAAACCACTGGAATATTGATGTATATATGTGTTTCTATACTGATATCATATTAATATCACCATCCATCTCACAAAAACATTACTCTGGGCATAATATTAAAATAAACTTTCTTTTATAAGAATGACTAGAAAAATGCCAAAATATGATGTTATGGTTCAATTCATTTTTAGATAATGAATGATACTTTATTGGCTGATTGAAGATATATGTTTTTCATATTGTTAAGGTAAACTTTAATGGCCCCACAAAAGATAATCTGGAAGCAATTTATAAATAATTTCCAAAATTATTTACTATTTTTTGAATAATGAATTCTTGATGGAGATATAAATGTTGTTATGAACTTTCAATTGGATAGTTACCCTCCTCCAAAATGTATTAATAATCAAATTTGAATAATAATGCAAAATTATCTGCAATAATTTAAATTGAAAGATAATTGAGGGTACATCATGCTTTAAAAAGCTACGATAGTTTTGTATCCTAGGCTCCAGGAACTATTTTTTAGATTGGATCCTTATAAAAATGTCTTGTTTGTTTGTTCTGATACACAAATGAATCCTTGTTAATTTCATATAATGTTTTGGTTACATTAACAGTTCATCTGAAAGAATCTGAGTTAACTAGTGATATTTTTAAAATCACTTAAAATCTTTCTAATGATAATTTTTCTGGAAATAGACTTCCAGGGATGATTTATGGCAATCTAATTGTGTTTGAGGTGAGGAACCAGTGTCATAACTGGAGTATGGCTAGTGACTAGTGGTAGATGCCTGAAATCTTCCTCCAAATGAAGGCAAAAGTTGAAATAGACTCATTTAATCTCCAGACAGCCACACCTCATGAGTAAACTGCAAAAGCAGAGTTAGTGTATAAATTAAGAAAAAAGAATAAAAAGAAGATAATTTTGAAACTTGAAGCAGGCGTTCTGTATTAGCAGACAATGGAGTTATACAAACAGTAAAATTCTAACTTGTACATGACATGCACCTGAAAATGATAGATGATTATTTTAAATTTAAACATTTAAAAAAATTACCAAGGTCTACAGAGAAGCAAACACAGATGTGAAGTCTCTTAAACATAAAAAAGATTCAATCAGGAAAAATATCTGGATCAGATGAATTACCAGGTTCTTATTACACATACTTAAATAGACTTTTAGAATCTCTCCAAAATAAAATGAATTGTGTCTTACAGGGAGGTAACATGCAAGAGTATAGGTATCAAGTTTACATATATTAATGCAGGTTTACATTGAACCACAGATCAATATCATTACTGATCAATGATTATAATTATTTACAATAATTTTAACAGATAGATTGAAAATAATTTTACAAGAGCTTATTTATGAATTTTTACATTAAAGGGAATTAAGAGACCATGTCAGAATTATATATGACACAGAATATTTGGAACAGGTTAACAAAAAACAGGAAGCATTAATTTTTTTTAGATGCAAAGTCTTTGGCAATTTAAATTGACCTTAAATTGTCATTTTTGTTTAAAATTTTAGACGATATAAATTTTGGAGAGAATTTTATAAAATGGGTGAAACTGATGCATACACAGGGATAATAAATTATAGATAATGAAAATTTAACAAAACTTTGTGAGATACAAACAGGAACAAGACAAGGCTACCCATTATCTCGCACCCCTGCTCCCACTGTTTATTTTGTTTCTTGAAGTTTTGAATAGCAATATAAGGCAAGATGAGAGGATAATGATTGGAAAAAAGGATTAGACAAGTTCAAAGATTTGCAGACAATTTGGTATTGGAATATCCTTTAAACAGAATTGAAATATTAATGAGAAAATTAAAAGAATTTGGTGCACTAGCTGGTTTTAAGATAAATAAACAGACAAAAATATTAACAAAAATATAAAGACACAAGATCAAATAGAATTGATGAACAAAATGGGTTTCATGATTGAGAAAAAGGTAAATTTATTGGGTGTTAATTTGACAAATATGAACTTATGTAGTTTCAAACAAATAACTATGTTAAGACATAAAAAGAAATTAAAAGAGATATGTCAAGATGGGGAAAAATTACAATGATCATTGATGGAAAGAATTTCTGTGATTAAAATTTTATTTTTTGTTTCAGACAATACCGGTTTTGACAATTGAGATAAACAATGGAAGAAAGATATATCTAAATTTAGGTGCCTAGTAAAACAAAAAAACAGTGTTCCAAAGTGCTAGAGGAAGAAGCAGCTTAGGCCTACCTGATTTAAAATTGTACTTTGCAGATTGTTGTTTAATTTAGTTGAAAGAATGGTGGGACTGAGAAATTTTGGGTGGCATGGCTATTTGTGGTATTACAAAATCAAGCTTAGCATAATTTCAAAAATCAAGTTGTTAGATACGCCATCTAAATGTGGGACAGATATAAATTTAAGTTGTTTCCAAAAGTACCTTCATGGCGGTCACCATAAGAAGCATTTTATAGAAGAGAAATGATAACTAAGCAAAATTGCTGATTTATTAGAATTTTTCCAAAGAAACATTAACACGAAATCAAGAGGATTTGCTATCAGAAGAATTCATATGTCAATAATTTTCCTATGTACAATTATTAGAAAAATTTAACATGAGATGGAAGGATTTTTGGTTTTGAATATGGTAAGACAGAATTTGAAACAGAATTATTTATATAATTCTAAAAAGTATAAATTCCTCCTACAAATTGAAATAGAACATGAACAATTGAAATAATGTATGGTGAACTGGGTTAAAAACCTGGAGTATAATATACACTACAAATGGAATAATGGAACAATATGTGAATTGAAATTCACATTGTGTTTTAATTCTAAAGATAATTTTTTTATAAAATAGTTTATCATTGGTATTTCTCACTGGAAAAATACCCAAAATATTGAAAGGTACCTTTAAGATGCAAGGAACTAAAATCACACAAATAGCTGAATAGAATGGTATGTTTACTGCTTTTTGTCTAAAGCACTTACAGTCTAATACAATATTAATGCACTCATTAGAGAAACTACTATATAAGCACTGCAAGATTAGGGTTTCTGCTTTCTGCTGCTGGCTCCTCCTCAGTGATTCCAATTTTTTTTTTGGGGGGGGGGGCAAATTTTTATCTTACAAATTCTAAATGAAAAATTAGATAAACAGTTTGATGAATTAGCAAGAGTTTTAAATCTGTCTAAAGAAGATACCCAGATTCAGGCAACAGCAATTCAATCGGCCATGCAACTGGGAGGCTCATTAGAAAAGGCTGAAGGCGGCATTAACTCAGCTACAACAGATGATAGGATGGATGAGTGATGATCTAAACCTTCTTAAGGATGATGATGGAATTTGTGGAATAGATTTATGACATGCAACCAGAAGACAACAGTTAAAGAGATATTGTGTTCCAATTTATAGGAAAATTTACTAAACAACAAGTGCTGTGGAGATATTCTCTATGGGGACCTATGATTTGGGGGAGTGACATGCACTTGTTTGGAAAGATCGCAGTTATAATTTTAAGGAAAAGTACAGACGATAAACTGGAAGGAATTACTTTATATTAAAAATCAATTGATGCTATTCTATCCTCGAGAGATCAGAAACCATGGTTATAGTGGATTCATGGGAGATTAGAAGCTGTTAGTGGACTTTTTGTTAGTTAAATTCAATAACTTATTTTTAAGAGACGGCTTTGAAGCTTAGCTTTGTTGTTGGGATTACCTGTTTTTCTTTTTCTTTTACAATAGATTTGTCAAATTGCTTGATTAATTTTCATCTGTGATATTTTTTAGTGTTACATTATTGATTTAACAAAAATATATGTAGAATCTTATAAATTGTAGATTCATTTTGCAAAGGGAGGAATTATTATTGTTGAGATTTATTTATTGTTATTCAACAATGGGGGACTGTGTGTGTGTGTGTGTGTGTGTGTGTGTGTGTGTGTCTCAACTTTACCATGAAATTCTTGGTTGCCTATCTTGCCATAGAAGTTTCCATGTGGGGACTATCAATCTGAATAATAGCTATTTGGAATTAAGATAGATGATAGATAGATAGATAGATAGATAGATAGATAGATAGATGGATGGATGGATGGATGGATGGATGGATGGATGGATGGATGGATGGATGGATGGATGGATGGATAGAAAGAAAGATAGAAAGATAGATAGATTCCAAATAGCTATTATTCAGTTTGATAGTCCCACATGGAAATTTCTATGGCAAGCTAGGCGACCAAGAATTTCATGGTAAAGTTGAGACTACCTATTGATGAGGGGTTTTCCTTACCAGATTGTTAACACTGTCATTATCATCTCTATTTAAGGTAACAGAATTCATAATTAATTAATTTGTTGGCTATTACTATTTTTGTAAATTATTTTTTTCTGTATTTCTTTTGTAAAATAGCATTTAAAAATGCTTTATATCATCTTTAAATTTTATTGAGGAGATCCACATATAAACAAGCTAATGTAGTTTGGCTTTGATACCTTTCCCAAAAGCTCAAAGAAAACCCCTTTGAAATCTCAGAAGTAAGAGATGTCACCACAGCATATTATTCAACTCTTCTTTTTCCAATAGACCTATGCTTTGTAAAGGAATGAAGTTTGTCTTTCAGAATTATTTTACACTGAGGAAATCTTGCCATTTTGGCCCAAAGCCGTCCAATAAGACTCAAAACTGTTTGGAATCTAATACTGTGTCATGATATATCAAAATCAGGGAGAGAAATATCCTTTACAAAGATTATTTTATTTGACACATTTATAGGAAATATTAGCTTTCACAGAGTGTATTTTTATAAATTGCAACTCAAAACTGCATTCATTTTTTTAAAGTGCTTTCTTTCATTACAGAATTGGGTTAATTACTTACCTAGGATCACAAAGAAACTTGATCTTTTCTCCTTCATCTCTCCAAATCAACCATTCTCGAAATGAAGGATGTACAAACATTCGGGTCATATCTCTGCGTCTGATAAGAAACATAGAAAGATTTTCCATTCTTTGCTGAAAGTCCTCCCATTCTAAAGTACCTTCAATACTTCCAGCATTGATAGCCTGAAAAATATGCTCATCTGTCAAAGGATGTAGAGATGCCACTGCCACATTTAAAAGAGGCATTACCCGGTCAAAGGAAGACTGTGTTGGGAACTTCATATTGCACTGCAGTAGATATACTTCTGAAAGGGAGACAGGCACTACCTTATAACTGGAACTTTTTAACACCAAATAGCCCTTCTCAATTAGATCAAATGTGAGCTTAAGGTATAGGTATGATCCTTGACTCAGGGTTTTGAGATGAGAACTGAGTTTGCCAAAGGTTGTATTGTCCATTTTGCCATTAAGAGAGATGTTATTTTGTATTTCCGAGCTGCTCTGTATTCGGTGTAGTATATAAGCTTGGAGATCTTGATCTATAGCTTCATTTTCTTCCAGTCTATCCAGGAATATCCTATGGAAGGGCAATAACTTTATTATTTCCTAAAGGAGAGAGTGAGAAAAAAAATAACAAAGAACTTGAAGAAAGCTTACATAAAATATCTGATTGTATAAATACTAGCAATCTTTTACCTCCCAAGTAGCATCCCAAACCATATATACTGGATTTCTTATGCTTGGACCAAATCACTATTTTTTTTGTTTAATCTATTATTAGGCTGTTGCATTGAAAATAGTACAGAGTTCCTTCTACTGTCTTACAAACTAAGATATAAAACAGAACAAGGCATAAGAGGGAACAGGAAAAAGTACAATTTTTATTCATATTAAATGCGCAAGGATATGAGAAAATAACATTTTAAAAATTCTAAAATCCAATTGAAAGAATAAGGTGAGGACAATGGGTACATTTCCTACATGTTCATATTTTCTACTAGCTCTGTATTTATCTCTTGACTGCACAGCTATTTGAAAAAAAACATTTGTGAATAGAGCAAGCATCCAACAAATAAATATAATTGTATTTTTCATGATACTTGGAAATGAATGAGAAGACTAATGTCCAAAAGGGATCTTGTCTTTTTTTAACAAACCTGAATATGTTTACACTGCATCAAATGGTTTTTCTGAGAAACAGAATAATTTCAAGAGCAGTTTATAATGAAACACAGGAAGATCGGAAATCCAGCTATATGGATCAGTAGAATTTTATAGATTGCAGAAAAATTGAATTATAATAGTTATTTATCATGGGAAGGTCACATTTTAGCTTTGGATCTCATATGAATCTAAAAATGATCACATTACATTTACATTTGATTTCAAACAATGATAGCAGATGTCTATCTTCTTGTTTTTTCTAAGAGATCATCAAATTACACATAGTATCTCTTTTATCAGGATCATAATGTTATTTTTATATTTCACATACCTCCTGACCAAAGCACATACTTACTATGGAAATAGGCATAAATCCCCCCTTCCACAAATAGATGCTCATCACATTAATGATCATATATAGCATAGCTTATATCTACCTGTAGACTTGTTCTAACTGTTACAATTAGCTTCAGCCAGGATGGAAATTTTCCAATGGTTTTGCTGAGAAATGATACAATTGTATCCCCATAATCTGGTTTGTGAAATTCAGCTTCATTTAAGCCATCAATCAATATGATGAAGTCTTCATTTGGGATCTTCCGTTCTAGAGTTTGTGAGAGAGACATAGAAAAATATATGCAAAATTATATTAGATATGTTTTAAGCAATTATGTGGCCATTTATAGTTATGGAATTAATTTCCTACCTTTATGAAGGCTTTCCAAGGGTTCTAGGACTCCCCTCCGGAAAGATGCAAGAGGATCTTGAACACAGGATCGCAAACTAAGCATGCTTTGTAGATGTGGTTCACGCAACAGTTGCTCTCTGTATGCAACAAACTGGGGTGAACGGCAGAGCAAGGCTGCTACATTGTGTACGAATTCAGGCACCAGACAGGTGTAGGCATTATCAGCTTGACAATAGTGATATGCAACAACCTATAAAAAGGGAAGCAAACATTAGTTTCTTAGTACATACATATTAAATAAAAAATATTTTGTTTCATTCAATCAATTAAGAAGAGAGAAGTCTGCCAAATATCTGGAACTTAAGGGGATCTAAAAAGAAATATTAAAGACTAGTGATTCTTATACACTCTAGATTGTGCCTCTAGTTTTTGGTTCTGTTTTCCATTCAGCTGTACTCTTTTTTATATATACCGTATCTCTTAATTTTTTTTATAACCAAATCAGATTTGCTGTGGAGTCAAGTTAAATAAAGAAATATAAAAATAAATAAAACGTACAACTCTCAAAACATCAATGGACTTAGCCTATTCATTGGAAATAGTACTTGGTAAATAGTATAATAAACAGCAACATTTTGTTTTAGATTTCTAAAACTAAATGAATAAAATATGTAAATATTTCAGGAGACACTAAGCTATTTGGAGGCCATTGTCACCTTTGTCCCTAAATAATAGATAAACATTGGAGTCCTTCAAAAGGCTGTCACCAAATTTTAATATACAAGAGAAAAAATAGAAAGGATTCTTTTAAAAACTAAATTTAACTATTTATCTTATTCTGTTTTTACTGCATTGAAATATTAATCACTTTATTTTATTTTTAAAACAACCTATAAATTATGATTTACTGCAGCTGCATAAATTTAATATATTTCCCTTCCACAAATTAATCTTTTTGTCATCTAATGTAGAAAAAGCTTGGTACTAGAGAACACATTTATGACAGGTTATCACAGAGGGCTGTTAATAATCCACAATCTCTTTCCCTACAATCCATACTGTTGCAACCACCAATTGACATGGTGGGGGTGAGTGTACATTTGTAAGAAATCACCACTATATTTCATTCAGGGACTAATTTTCTTCTCATACCTTATTCCAAAGAAAGAAAGCAGGTGATCTGTGGATTTTTTCCACTCCCATTTATTTCTCTTGCTTTTTTCTAATGTCAGAACTAAAAGGTATATTAGGCAATTTTCCAAACAAAATGAAAGTAGCAATATAATAAGTTACAGGTAACTATCATGTTTATTTATATTTCATATTTCTTAACCACCCATCTCCATCAGAGAGGAGCTCAGGGCAGTGAGAGGGGGGCTCTGGGTGGTGTACATATATATTACAGTTAGCAACCAGATTATCATTAAAAGGTCAAATAAATAGGATATTGGGTCTCTGTCAGCAGCAAGGAAACTGCATAAACATACAAAATTTACAAAAACAGCTCAGAATAATCACTGATATAATGTTCCTAATAAAGAATTCTAATTGCATTTTGTTTTGCATTGTTCTCAAATGACTAATTCATTATTCCATGATTGAGATGGCTAGTTCTCACCTGGCAAAAGCCAGCCAGGATTCCTTCCTCCCAGGATTGAAGAAGAAAAGGCAAAAAGGGTGTTGGTCTTACCTGACACACTCCTTCTTGATGTGTAATCCAAAGCATGGGTATTGACTTCACCTTCTTCCTTTTAGAGACTGAATCCAATAACTTTTTCTACCATGCACCTCCTGGCTAACTCCCAGTGATGAAGATGTAACAGATGACTTGACGTACTCCTTGTCCCCCCCCCTCCTGGACTCAGGACCAGACTGTCATCAGGGTGGGATTGGATTATCACGTCAACACATCGAGAAGGAACATGTCATGTAATATCAACGCCCTTGCTTCATTGTGCTAACGTGAGAATCCAAAGTATGGGATATACCAAAGCTGGCTTGTCCTAAGGGTGGGCCGTATTCTGGTCCTGAGTTCCAGATTTACATGCACTTTCTGGACAACCCTCTCAATGGTTCAAAGGTTTCAAGGAGATTACTTGCAGGACTTTGGGTAAGTCCCAGGTGGGATACCTGTGCACCCCAGAGGCTTTAAATTGATTGCTCCCTTAATAAATCTGTGCACCATAGGATGGTGCATGAGGGAATCTGGATCCCCGCATGATAACACCGATGCCAGCGCTGCGACCTGTCTGCGAATGGTGTTTGGGGACAGTCCTTTGTCTAGCCCATGTTGAAGAAATTCCAGGAACTGGGCCATCGTAACTGAGATGGGGTCTACTCCACCCTTGGAGCACCAACCAAGAAAGGTTCTCCAGATAAAGTTGTAGATCTTGTTAGTTGAAGGTCTTCTGGAGGTCTGGATTATTCTAATAACCCTGCTGGACAACTTGTCCTGTGTCGGGGCTCTCCACTCAAATGGCAGACAGTCAGCTGTAACCATTGTGGCTCTGGGTGCACTAGAGCCCCCTGACTGAAGGATATCTTTTCCTGTGGGATCCTCCAAGGTCTGGCTATCAATAGGCTGACCAGGTCTGAGAACCACAGTCTCCTGGACCAGTGGAGAGCTAGTAGCAATACTTCTGCTTTCTCCTCCAGCACCTTCCTGATTACCCTTGGGATCAAAGGAAGCAGGGGAATGTGGAGTGCATTGGCCTGCTCCACCCTTGTTGTTACAAACCTGTGGTAAAATCTCAGCAGCTAACTTTTTAATGGTATGGCAAAGAAGTCTAGAGACCTGAACCGATCTGTCATTTCCTTGAACAGTCTTGGATGCAGGCGCCACTTCATGTGATCGACTGTGGTCCTGCTGAGCCAGTCTGCCTGGAAGTACATTGTTCCTGAGATGTGTTGCGCTTTGATAAAGATACAGTGTCTCTCTTCCCAGACCCCCAACTGCTCTGTCTCTCGCATGAGCATTCTGGAATGCGTTCCCCCTTGATGTCTCATGGCCGGGCAAACTGCCCTGAGTTCCAGACAGTTGATGCTGTTTGTTAGGTCCTCCTGGAACCACTGCCCCTGTGCCATCTGCGCCTGACAATAGGTGCCCCAGCCGAAGAGGCTGGTGTCTGTTGTGATGATTAGGCGGATGGCCTCCTTGAAGGTGCAACCCCTGCCTATGGCTTGGGACATCCACCAATGAAAGGACTGAAGCACTTTGTGTGGAATTGTCACTTGTTGTATGAATTGCTTTCTCCTGACCTCTGGTAAGGCAATAGAAACCACTGAAGGGCCTTTGTATGTAGGCATGCCCAGGGCACTGTCTTGAGGTACAATACCATCTTGCCTAGAAGTTTGGATAGACTGGCTAGAGGGACCTCCCGGTCCACCAGAATCTGGTCTACTAATGTATTTATGCTGTCCTGCAGTTCCTGAGGCAGGAAGACCTGGCATAATGAGGACTCTACAATTGCCCCCAGGTGAGGCAGATGGGAAGTAGGATTCAGATGGCTCTTTCTGTAATTGACAGAAAAACTGTGGTCTTGAAGAATCCTGATTGTGACCAGTAGATCCTCCATCGCTCGATTGTAGGAGGAGGAGTGGACCAGGATGTCGTCTAAATAGCACTGGATTCAGATTGATAGTGCCCTGATGTAGGCTGAGATGACTTTGATGAACACCCTGGGTGCTGAAGACAGACTGAATGGTAAGGCTCTGCTGCCCTGTGTAGTAGAACCTGAGGAACTGTTGGTATTATGATAGGATAGGCTTATGGAGATATGCCTCCATCAGGTCTATAGATGTTAAGAAGTCACCGTCGCAAATGCTCTCCAAGATGGACTGGAGGGATTGCATTTTGAACCTCTTGTAAATGAGGTATCTGTTTAATCTCTTCAGATCTAGAATCGCTCTCCACCCCCCACTCCCCGAGGCCTTGGGAACTAGAAACATTATGGAGTAGAACCACTGCCCTGTTGTTCTGCCGAGACTGGCTGGATAGCCTGAGTGCACAACAGGTGTTGGATTGCGGCCTCTATGAGGCTCCTCTTTGTGTTGTCTCCTGGTATGGGATGATGTATGAAGAAACGGGTGTGAAAAGAAATTCAAGTCTGAGGGCTAGTCTCACTGTGGTCAGAACCCAGGAGTCGACGTGGTTGCCTCCCATTGGTTCGCGAATAGTGCACTAGGAGGGTCCGACCTGGGGTCACTTGCTGGAAGGGATGGCCCCCAGAGCCATGAAATGATTTCTTGGCTTGGAACTGCTGTTTGGGCCTATCTCGGAATCTGGCGTTATGTGTCTGTTGATCAGCTCCCTGTAGGAATCTTCTTTCAAAAAAACTTGGACCAGCTTCTGCTGGCCGAATGAAGGAACTATGTTCATAAGGCGAGGCCCTCTGGTCCGCTTGTCTGTGCAAGGATGGCAGGATTTTCCTCCTGTCCTTGGTTTCCACCAAGATTGGTTCCATGGCCTCTTCAAATAGTTTGCCACCCGTGAAGGGTGCAAAGGCTAGTCTCCATTTGGATTTGGCATCCGCCTGCCAGTTGCAAAGCCACAGCATGCATCGAGCTGTCACCGCTGATGCTATAGCCCTGTAAGCGAATTTGGTTGTATCCAAGTTGGCATCTGCTTAGAATTCCATCACCGCTATGAGTTTAGTAACATCTTGCTGGAGGCGTTGGTAGTCGGGAGAAATTCTGCTTTGCATCTGACGCAGCCAGCTAAAGAGGCCATATTGAAGAGTGAGGCTGTTGCCTGATGATCCCTGCGAAGGGCTAACTCTGTCCTTCTATCCTCTGATTTCAGAGAGTCTGGTGTGTCTTGGGCCACGAGGTTAGCCATAGTTAGGGCTTCTACTGGCCTGTCTATTGTTGGTACTTGTAGTTCCTCTGCGAAGTCTGAGGCTATGTTATAGAATCTCCTGTCGTTCCCATTTGGATATGTTCCCAGTTGGGCCCATTGTTTTTGGACCACATCATGAAACAATTGTGGCGAGGGAACCTCCTCCTTCTGCCCCACTGGTTGTGTAAACAGGAGGGCATTTGGATTTGGTAGGCCCAGGGGTGCCTTTGAGGTACTAGGTTCATTCCCCATGTTAACTGTGGCCTTAACCTTGAACAAGAGAGGTCTGAACAAGGGAGGTATAAACAGGCTTGTGAAAGCCTGGAGCTCAGGAACTGACCCCTCGTAATCTGAGAGACTCCACTCTCTCTGATCCTCCTCTCCTAAAATCCAATCCTTGCTTTGTAGAGATGGAGTGGGGGAGGTTGGCTCCCAGACATTTCTCAAGTCCTCCTGACCCTGGGGTGCCGGGTGTTGGCTATATTCCAGGGCTGAGTCTGATGTCATACCACCCTTCTGATTCCCGTTGAAGAGATGTGACCAGTCCCTGTGTTAGGGATATCAAAAGGCTCATTTGTTCAGAAATTCTTGAGTTTAGGCTCTCCCCTGGGCGGATACCCACCGCTGTTGTGGTGAAAGCGGCCTCAGGGCCCATATGCATCTACCTTAGGTCAGGCTCCTATCCATTCTCTACTGACAGGCTATTTGGTGGGAGGATAGCTCTATGGTGACCAATTTGGGAGGCTTCAATGACTTTCATCCCTGGCTATCTCTGAGTGCCCTAAGAGATGATTGCCCTAGAGAACTCTGTTAATACTCTTCGCTCAGCCTGTTTTTTTGCCTTTGAAATCTCCTTTTCCAAGGCTCTGTCCTTCCTCAGGGCATCCCTTTCCTGAGCTTTAGAAATCTTCCTTTTTGCAGCTAAATTTCCACTGTTCACCTTTGCAGCTGCAGAGCTTCTTTGTTCTATCTGGGGATGTGCTAAAAACCCGCTTTTTTCCCCAGTCATGTAAGCCATCTGGTGGTTGTCTGGTGCAGCCATACTCTCCATCCTTTGATGTGCTGGGAATTTTCTCGACCGCTGCTGTGGAAGCAACAGGCTGTCTGCTGAGGAAAGTGCGCCAAATATTGGTTCTTCTATGAAGAAGCTGGAAATGGCAGCTGGGCTGAGAGATTCCAATCTCCAGCCCCTTAGATTTTGTGCAGCTGCTGGCCAATCTGGCTAGCCAGCACTTTCTTTTCAGTGGCTGTGCCTCGAAAATTGCTTCTTTTCTTGTTGCAGCACCAATCATACCTGCTAACTAGCTGGAACGGCTGCCAGTTAGATTACGTAGCCAGCTGTTAGACTAGGTAGGTAGCTGTTTCCTCCTTCTGAAGATTCCTCCTGACGGAGCTTGCTTCAAAACCCCCCCTCTCTCTCTTTAAATCCCCTCCGGCGTCGATCAGATGGTTTTTTAGCTTTCCGCCTTGGGATTTCTTCCATTGGGCTGTTCCCGATCTTCAGCTGTCTGTCCTGCACTTCCTAGCACTCTGCAGCTAACTTTCTCACAAGTAATAGACCTTACTTTTCAGTCAAGTGCTCCAGAAGCAATGCTTCTGAAGTCCCAGCCTTCCATTCCCCTCCACTGCTCTTAAATCATTAGGCACTCTGATAATGGGAAGGCTGAAATAGGCTGCTTACTAAATGCTGATAATCTCTCTGACCTGAGAATCCAAAGTAAACACAAAACTTCGTTCTGACTAGCTTAATTACACACTCCTCTCTCGGATATAAGACTGAATCAAACTAGGAGTTAGCTAGGAGAGGCGTAATAGAAAGTTAGTGGATTCAATCTCTAAAAGGAAAAAGGAGGAGAATACCTATACTTTGGATTCTAACGTCAGCATATTGGAGAATAGAGCTATCTCCCTTCCTTATTAAAAGTTCATAGGGAAACCTTTCTGCTTCTGATTGGCTGCTTGGAAATTATTTTTTTTCTGGCTTTGCTGGACTCTCCCATCATCTAGATCCATTTATAAGTGGTTAATTGCAATCAAAGACAAAGAGAGACCTAGCTGGCTCACAAATTTCAGAAAAAAATAGAAAGAGATAGAACTTTTTGGGCTTCTTGCACCCAATTCAGTACTGCAGGGTCTGGATAAAGCAGTTTCTTTTTGAATCGAAAGTACGAAAATGTGTGAAAGTACTAAAGTATGGCTACACACACACACACCCCCCCCAATATATGCCTTTAGATGGGGGGAATTTGTGTGTATATATGCGAGTATATGTGCATTTGTGTGAGGAATCTAACAGAAGGAAAGTTTATAAATACAAAGAAATTGTGCATTTGTGCCTGTGTGTGAAGAGATTGTTGCCAATAGCTATGTGTGTATATATTAAAATATATGCGGAGACCAGCAACTGATGTTACGGTGAAACGATGGTCATTCTTGGGGCTCCAAGACTGCTACCGAAATTCCAGCCGCAGAACAGTCCAACTGGACCTAAACCATCCGGAAGAGATAGTGATAGGAAGGGGCATGTCCTGCCGATTCCAGAGAAACCCGCAAAGTCTCTGGTGATCCATGGATAGCCCTCTTGCCAGCAGCTAGGAAGCAGCCATTAAGCCTGGCGAAACTGCTGACAGCTTCGGAAGTGAAAATGCAGGAGAGAGCATGTCGTTCATGGTGAGATTTTTAACATTTTTTCTGATTTATGAGAACATCCTAAATGAAGAGAACTAATCTAAAATAAAGATTGATGAGAGAGAGTAAGTGGTGAATATAAGGCTACAGTCAAAGTGAAAGTTTTTCTTCTTCTTTTTATTGTCAGAAGCCTGACTGGATTTTCTATTTAGCGTAGTGTTAAATGGAGCGGGCTTTTTTCTTTTCCACTTTTCTGCCTTTTACTTTTTGGACTGTTTGATAACTAAATTCTACTGTTCCATTGTTTAAGAGTCTTTTTTTATATATACAGCGGTTTAAAGTTCATTGTACTATTTTCCTTTTTCTCATTTGGCTTTTTATTTTTTTATTTTTTATTTTCTCTTAATAAGGCAGAGAACGCAGTACAGAGAGAGAAAGTCTTGATAAGTAACACTGCCACCTAGAGGCTTTGAAACTTTGTTTCTATTTTTTGTTTGAATTAATGTTTGGAAAAGGTTGCTCTCCAAGGTTACTGGCTCAGCCAGGACTGACAGGAGAAGAGTTATTTACACAGGTGTTCACTCTGAAATTTTCAGTCCTTGAAATTCTGCCTGGAAAGAATAGATAACAACTGTAAGAGTAAGCCTGGAGTAATCTTGAAAGGCTTTCATGTTAAAAAGTTTTGAATTTATTTTTCTTTTGTTTAGAGAGCTTTAACTTTACAAGAAGTTTGGAAACTATTTCTTTTTCTTTCTTTCTTTTTGCTGGTGGCAGTGTTTACTTCTTTTTGCTGTGAAGTTGGGTCTGGTATCTGGTTGTTTTCAATTTTTGGTTTTTTTCAATTGGGTTATGGCATAGAAAAGATTGAAGATTTTTATTCTCTTTTATGGGTTTTTCTTTTTCTTTTTCCTTTTCACATTTTTGATAGTAAATTTACTTACTATCTCCATTTTGCTTTCTTGTTTTACTCTTGGCTTTTTTCCCCACAGAAGCTTCTTTCCCTTTTTCCTTGGCCTTTTTATTTTCTTTTTCTTTTATCTTTTTACTTTTTTTTACCTTGGACCACCCCATGGTAATTTTGGATTATAATTGACTTTTTTCCTTCCTTTTTTCTTTTTTTTAACCTTTGATCACCTTATGGTCACTCTGGATTACAACTGACTTTTACACCAAGTGGATTATAATATAGAAAAATTTGAAGATGAGTATAAGAATAATAACCACCAGTTCTGCAACAACAACATCCTCCTCCTCACCAGCAGGAGGACAAAGATCAATACAGACAATGTTGCAACAGGAAAAAGAAAAGGGAGAGAAGGCAGTTACCTTAGAGATGATTAAGCAAGGAATTCAGAATTTGCAAGTAAAAACAGTTACGGTCGAAAAGAGAACAGAAAACATGGGAAAAAAATTGAGATAATAGAACAACCAACAGGAAACATTGAACAACGAACGGAGAACATGGAACAAAAAGCAGTTAAAACTGATGAAAAAATTGATAGTATTCAACAAATGGTGATGAAATATGAAGATAGACTACAAAAAATTGAAGTAAAAGGTGACCAAAGAGAGAAGAAAATTGGGGAGATTGACAAAAGACTGAGTGTGATCTAAAAAGATAATATTGGAATACTGAATTGGGAGATGGAAAGGTCAGAATTTTTTTTTAAGATTCCAAAACATAGAAAAAGAAAAAGGTGAAAACCAGGTCTGCAAAAAAAATTTTTTTGAGAACTGTTTTGATTGTTCCACGTAATCTTTATGTTTTTTGGTGCGCTGAATCCAAAAATGACCTCCATTTTGTCATAGGACATCACATTTCCTGACAATTTAGGTAACTGTTAAATAAGGCAATACCTCAAAATAAATGGAAATAGACTTATAAAATTAAAGTTTTATTACAATATTTTCATGAAAATCCTTTTTTGAACTGAAATGAACTCACCTACACACACTAAACTCGATTCTTCTTCCTTGTGAGGCTCCTCTTGGTGCATTTACGCTTGTGAGTAGTATCTGGAATGTCTCTCTGAAGCATCCAACAGTAGTCTGCCATCATTGTAGTGCTCCATTTTCCCTGGTATCTCCTTTCCATCTCTTTAATGTCTTGGTGGAATCGTTCACCTTGTTCCTCACTCACAGCTCTCAAATTTTCAGGAAAGTAGTCAAGGTGGGACTGGAGGAAATGCACTTTCAAACTCATCAGGCAACCTAAAGCTTGAAATGCTTTCAGCATTCTTCCGACAATCTTTTTGTAGTGAGGATCTTTGTTATTGCCTAAAAATTTCTGTACGACTTCTTTAAATGCAATCCACCCTTCTTTTTGAGGATCCGTCATGGTATTGACAAACTCTTGATCAACTATAAGCCTTCTAATGTCTGGTCCAACGAACACACCTTCCTTCAATTTTGCCTCTGACAGACATGGAAACTTGGTGACCAAGTATTTGAAGCATTCTCCATCTCTTGGAAGTGATTTTATAAATTGTTTCATCAATCCCAATTTTATGTGGAGAAGTGGTAGAAGAACTTTATGGGAAGGTACCAAAGTTTCTCAGAGGACATTTTTTTCACCGACTGTTAGCACCCTCAGCTGCCAACTCTTCTTGGCCAGTGATTTTGTCGATCTCAACTGTCCCATAGACACAGAAAACAAGGGTATTTGGTATACCCAGCTTGTTGCCCGAGCAGCATGCACAAGACCTTCAAGTTCCCACACATTTGCCAACCATGGTCTTCATATTTAAGTTTACAAAGAACCAATTCCAAGTTCTCGTAGGTTGAAGGTTTCCTTCAATGACCTATAGGTATGGAAGTATAAAAACCGTTGTGGAGTAAAACTGTTTTGAGACTTCTTTTTGAAGAATCTGTACAAAGAGGCCATTGCTCTGAATCATATTGGATTTTAAATTGACCCATCAGACCTTCGACATCGATGCAATAAAACAACTTGTCTTCCTGGGCGAAGTAAGGAACAAACTCCTTTTCATGATGTCTGAACCATGAAGATGACATTCCTGCTTTTCAGCCTTGATCCGAGTAACTCAGCGGAATCTTTGGAAAGATTCAAGTCTCTTACTAAATCATTCATTTCCTCCTGAGAAAACAATTTTGGTCTTGTATCTTCTTCAAAGTCAGAACTTGATTCATCATCTGGTTCAGGTATGACTTCACCTTTATCAGAGCTAGGTATCTCTTGCAGAGTAGCAAGGGGCTTGGGTTCTGGTATATCTGTGCCATGGAGAATGGAACGAATTGCTGAGTGAAGATTGGGGTATGAAATGGAATGCTTCCATTTGGAATTAAACCCTTTCATATCGCATGAACAAAAGTAACAGTCATCACTATGGTTCTTTTGCTCTCGCCATACCATAGGAATCCCACAACAGAAAGATTTTTTCTTACTCTTGAACCAGTTTCAGAGGTCCTCAACACATCATTTTCACACTTTATGAGGCACCCAAACTTTATCTTGATCTCCAATTTTTAATCCAAAGTATGCAAAGTATACTTTTTTCACAAAGTCTGTAATATTCTGCTGTTGCTTCAACACTGTATATTCACCACAGATGAAACAGAAACTGTTTGGCAAATTAATACACTTTCACGGAGCCATAACATAATGGTTGAAGAATGATGAGCTAACATGAATTGCAATGAAAAAGTGTGAACAGCCTAGAATCAAAAACCTGATGATGATTTGTGCACAAGTGTGGCATGCAGGAGAGAGCAGCTCTGTGTCTGTACATGAGACGTCACAGTGCTGGCCATGCCCCCTGCACTGACAGGAGATGCTGCTATCTGCCCTGTGTCTCCCTCCCACTGGATTCTTCAGGAAAGATTAACCCCTTCAACCATTAGAAGCACAGACTTAAAACTTGCTTAGCTTATGTATATATTGCTGACCATCAGATTTACAGTACTATATTTTTTTTACATAACTTGGACAAACACTTTAAGTTTTTTTGGCATTTTATATATTAAATGCACTTATGTGAATTAATTAATAGTAATTTGGACTTTAAATTTGGTTAAAAACCCATAATATAAAAAAATACCAAAAATTAAAAAAAAATGATAAAGGTGAAGACAATTTTGCATGTTTTGCAATTTTGCAAATCATGACGTCTAGGAGTTTTTTCAATATTTTATTTATTTTCAGTGCACCAAAATACATGGAAGTTAGATGAAAATAATCAAACAGCTTTTTAGTCACAGACCTGTGTAATGATAGAAATCTTGACAAATGTCCTCGAGTTAACCCAAGAGAAGATGGCCAATGCTATAGATGAAGCATTTCGAGCTTATACAAGATATGAAACAAGTACTTGGGCATACCACAACCCAATGATAATTAAATGGAAAGGACAAAGAAAATGATCTAGGTGGACATTAAACAACACTATATTAAAAAAGAAAGACTTTGTACAGAAAATGGAAAAGGAATTGGCCAAGGTGGCGCAGTGATTAAATGCAGCACTGCAGGCTACTGCTAGATCAGCAGTTCAGCGGTTCAAATCTCACCGGCTCAGGGTTGACTCAGCCTTCCATCCTTCCGAGGTGGGTAAAATGAGGACCCAGATTGTTGGGGGCAATATGCTGACTCTCTGTAAACCGCTTAGAGAGGCCTGAAAGGCCTATGAAGCGGTATATAAGTCTACTGCTATTGCTATTATTGCTATTTTTATTTAAAGAAAATAGAAAAAAGGAGACATCAATGCAGAACCTCTGGGACACAATGAAGGCCTATACCAGAGGTCTGATAATTGACTATACAAGGAAGAGAAATATAAAGAAAAGATAAAACACTTAAAGGAATTGACAATGAATATAAGAGTCTTGAAAAAGAACTACAGAATTCCCCACAAAAGAAGGGCATTAAAGTAAGAATGGATACGATCAAACACAAAATTGGGTTAATGGAAAAAGAGGAATTAGCCCAAAAAATTAGGGGCGCTAAACAGAATTACTTTGAAAATGCTAATAAGCCAGTCAGATGGTTGGCATACAAACTGAGAAAAGAGAGAGACTCAAAGAAGATATTGCAGTTAATGGATGATCAGGGCAAACCTGTTATGAGAATGAAGAGAAGAAAAAAATTATACAAGATTACTACTGTAAACTATATGATCATGAGAATACAGAAGAGGCAGGAGTGAAACGATACTTACAGGAAGCCAACTTACCCCAGATACCCAAAGAAACTGTAACAATGCTAGAAGGCAAAATAACTATGATGGAGCTAACCGAAGCACTTAAAAAACAAAAGAATGGGAAGACCCTGGGCCCGGATGGGCTACCAGTGGAATTTTATAAGACCCTGCAGGAATCGTCGTCTCTCCCATTATTAGAAGTTATGAATGAGGTGTTGTCAGAGAGGAGAATACCCAAAACATGGTCAGAAGCATATATTACACTTTTACTAAAGGAGGAGGCCAATTTACTACAAATTAAGAATTACAGACCAATTTCCCTGTTAAATTCAGATTGTAAATTGTTTGCTTCAATATTGGCAGAACAACTTAAAAAATACTTAAGTAGTTTCTTTCACTCTGATCGAAATGGGTTTCTGCCAAAGAGACAAATTAAAGATAAAGATTAAAGAGGCACATCCTGAAAAACAATTGGCATTGATGTTTTTAGATGCTCAGAAGGCATTTGACAATGTGAATTGGCGTTTTATGCTGTTACAACTGGAACAGATGGGCTTTGGTCAGAAATTTACTCAAGCCATACAAACTATATATTATAAACAAACAGCTAAGATAATGATAAATGGAGATTTGACAGAGTCTATTGAAATAAAGAAAGGGACGAGACAAGGCTGCCCATTATCACCATTACTTTTTGTCTAAATGTTAAAAGTTTTAAATAGAAATGTCAGAGAAGGAAAAGAAATAAAAGGAATGAAAATCAAAAAGGAAGAATATAAGCTATAAGCATCCGCAGATTACTTGGTCTTCATACTAGAGGATCCATTAGAAACAGCACCTAAATTGAGAGAAAAAAATAGAAGAATATGGAAAAGTAGCAGGATTAAAAATAAATAAAGACAAAATGAAGATCTTGACAAAGAATATATCAACAAGACAAAAAGAAGAGTTGGCGGAAACCTTGGAGATGCAAGTTACAAACAAGGATAAATATTTGGGGATATATTTAACAGCAAGATGCAGTGCTCTAAAAGACAACAACGACTATCAACAAACAATAGATCGCGATGGACCTGAAGAAATGGGAAAATCTACAACTTTCAATGATTTTGATTACAATTAAAATGAACATTCTACCTAGAATTTTATATCTGTTCCAGACAATTCCAATTAGACTAGGGAAGGAATATTTTTATGACTTAAATAAAATAGTTTTGAAGTACATATGGGGGGGGGGGGAGAAAGAATAAAACTAAAATTGTTACAAGATACAAGAACAAGAGGAGGATTGGGCCTGTCCAATTGGGAACTATATCACCAGGCAGCAAGTTTGATGTGGATTAAAGAATGGATAACTCTAAGGAATACCAGATTATTGACCCTTGAAGAACATGATCTATTGTTGGGATGGCATGCCTTTTTATGGTACAAGGGAATTAAAATACAGGGGTATTTTAGAAGACATTACCTATGGGAGGCTTTGCTACTAAATTGGGAGAAGATTAAAATACAGTATTATTTAAAAATTCCAGTCTGGCTATCAACTATTGAAGCCTTTTCATACACAATAATATATAAAAAGGAACAAACAGTTAGATATGGTGAAATATTGAATGCAGAGGGTGAACTTAAATCTATGCAAGAATTGGAAAAGGAAGGTATAAAGATGAACTGGCTTTCATATGTGCAAATACAATCTAGATATGACAAGGACCGTAAAGAGGAAGGTTTTTATGATAAAATGACTTGAGTTAGATAAAATTTTGGTGGGTACTAATGAAAAAATAATTAAAAACCTTTATGGACACTTACTAGAGTGTTAAAAGAAGAACAAGTTAAAAATAAGTTAAAAGAAGAACAAGTTAAAGGAACTATGATAGGTTGGGGGGAAATTTTGGGCATGGGATTGAATTAGAGAAGTGGCAGAAATTGTGGTCCCAAAATTACAAAATGACAATGTCAACAGCACAGAAAGAAAATTTTTATAAGATGTTTTACAGGTGGCATCTACCCCCGACAAGAATAGCAAGAATGTTCAAGAATAAATCAGAAAAGTGTTGGAAATGTCATCAGACATTGGGTTCATATTACCATATGTGGTGGACTTGCGCAGAAGCTAAAAGATATTGGACTACGATCCACATGTGGTTGGAGAAAACGACACAAAAATGTATAGACTTTAAACCAGAGACTTTTTTATTGGGAATTATACCAGAAATATATAACAGAGACTTGAAATATTTGATTGTAAATGTTTTAACAGCAGCTAGAATTGTATTTGCAAAAAATTGGAAAAATGAGAAAATATCAACGCAGGAGGAAACTATTTAAAAAATTATGGAATGTGCGGAAATGATTTCTCTCTTGAAATTAGAGAACAAGAAGATAAACAAATTTTACAAGGTTTGGGATTTGTTTTATCAATGGTTAGATAAAAATCATGGTAATGGAAAAAGTGGGAGAACTTTTTATATTTTAAGAATAATAGAATGATATATGCAATACTATAAGGGTTTAGCACTGTTAAACAGATTAGAACGATGTAATGGAATGATGTAATGATTTCAACATATATAATATTTTGTTTAAAACGTAGGAACAATAATTGGAGTTGAACTATTGCTGCAAAATGATATTGTATGTATGGATTCAATATTTAAAATATCTTGTTTAAGGAATAATAATTACAGATGAAAAATTGACATATAACAATAATGTACTTATGTTTATCTAATGAACAATTTGTGATTCGATATATAATTGTAAGTGGTGACCATGGAAAGGACGCACAAAATCTTGCAACCAAATGACACGCTATATGAAATGGAAGAAGGTTGTATGTGTTTTATGTTTTTGTTTGTTTAAAAATAAAAAATAATTTATATATATATATATATATATATATTAATTCTTGTGTAATTGCTTAAAGTATATTAGCAACTTCCCTTGCCACATTCCCTCTGCCATGAAGGCAGACTCAGATTTTGGTTCTTAAATGAAAAGAAAAACATTTAATGGAATAACCATTTTATACCTGAGCAGCAAGTCTTCGCATAGCTTCTTCTTGACGTCTGCGCATTTCTGGTGTTCCGGGACAACTGCCACTGGTAATGGAGGGGTGAGCAGAGGGTTGCTGAGTAAGGGAAAGTTCTCGATTTGCATCAACATCTGTAATGTAGATGAATAGAAACAAATTAGAGTTTATCAGGTCTCTTAAGGATACAGAGTTGAATGGCAATGCTTGTGATTAAATTAAGTGAAGGATGATAGAGCAGAAAATCCTAAACTGTATTCATACATAGATAGAAATATGAGTTAGCATAAGAAATCATGTGAGTTTTTAAGAAGAAATTGGACAGCCATTTGTTTGGAATGCTACAGCAGTGTTTTTCAACCACTGTGCCGCGGCACACTAGTGTGCCGCGGCACAGTGTGAGGTGTGCCGTGGGAAAAACACTCGCCCCCCCTCCCCCAAAAAATCATTTTTAAAATGCGCTTTCTGAACTCGGCCTCTGTTGTCTTGGGAGCCTTCGGGGCGAATTCGCTTAATCTCCCACCGCCGTCGTCCCTTTCACCCGAACCAGAGCTAGGGCAAGCCCCGTGGCCGTTGCACACGTGCGCGATCCTATTTTCTCCAGGGGACGACGAGCCCGAGGAAGAGGGAGCCACGCAAGGGTGGGGCTTGTCATTGCAGGCTCTGGGCTGACCCTGCCTGAGAGCAGCTGCAGCTGCAAGCCAAGAGAAATTGAGAGAGAGGGAATGTGCATGTTGCGCTCTCCAGAAGGGCTAGGGACTGACAGCCGCGGCGAAAGCAGCCCCCGCCGGCCGGCCCTCGCTTTTGTCTGCTGGGTAGTGAAGGCGGCGGCGGCGGAGGAGGAAGCAGCCCGGCGTTGCTGCTCGCCTTTCCCGCTCTGTGCGTGGGAGAATGTGTGTGTGTGTGTGTGAGAGAGAGAGAGAGAGAGGTAATTCATAAAATCCCTTCCCCCTCCAGCCATTCTTCCCCTTTCCTACAACTGACATTGGTTTTTTTAAAAAAAAAATTGTGGCGGAGGCTATTGCAAGTAGATTCGGTGTGTGTGTGTCAGGGTGGAAGGAAAATTGAAGTAAGATTATAAGCACAGTTGTAGTTTTAGTAGTTTTATTTAGAGGCAAATAAATGTGGCTTGCCTCGTCTTTTGGGGCGGGAGGAGGGCTCTGCCATAATTCCACATTAGCCAACAGTTTTTCCATGCTAGAGCTAGAAGTGTTGTGTAAGCCCAATCTATATGAGAACCAATAGAAATTAGTGGATGAATTCAATAAACCATGGTTAACCATGTATAAATGTCTTGTGGAAACATTCCCATGTTGTCCTATTGCAAGTAGATTTGGTGTGTGTGTGTCAGGGTGGAAGGAAAATTGTAGTAAGATTATAAGCACAGTTGTAGTTTTAGTAGTTTTATTTAGAGGCAATTTCACTTAATAACCAAGTTGCCAGTTCCAATTGTGGTTGCTAAATTTTTTAAACATTTTCTAATGGTGGTGTGCCTCGTGATTTTTTTCATGAAAAAAGTGTGCCTTTGCACAAAAAAGGTTGAAAAACACTGTGCTACAGGGTCCCCTACCTCTGCTTGAGCAGTGAGTTTGACCAGAATACCAAGGCTCCTTCAAACTCTATTACTTTTATTATTATGAATTGTGAAGAATTTGCTCTGGATTCTTCTTCTATAACTCATATTTAAAAAGATTAGTCTTTGAAAGGTCACATAGCATTTAATTACTCTGAATGATTTTTTAAAAAATACTACCATGTTTCTGCAAAAATAAGGCAGGGTCTTATTTTCTTTTGACCCCCAAAATATGACTTTGACCTTATTATTGGGGGGGGGTCTTATTATTTTGGTGGTGCAGGAGGCGGCAAGCATGGGACTGATGTCCCGTCACCTCCCCTCCCTGTTCTTCATGCCAGTCGAGCGGCTGACTGGTGCTGCCCTCACGTGTCCCGCCCAGACTCGTGGAGCAGGACTCTGCAAGGCTTGTTATGCCATTGCACACACAAACAGCAGCACCGCCGTGAGCTTCATCATATCGGCACAGCTGGCATTCTGCTGTTCGCAGCTGCACTGATATGTCGATCCTGCCATTTGTGCGGGCAAAGATACAAGCCTTGCAGAGTCCTCCTCCACGAGGCAGCGGTGCGACGAATCTCACAGAGACTCATTTCTGGCAGGTGGGGTGGGGAAGAAGCGAGGCACACATCCTACCTGAGACTTGCAGCTCCATCACATTCCTCACCATTTTGTCCAGGGAAACCTGGTCAAAAAATCTCATGAGTTCAATCAAACTTCTTGAATTTGAAAGGTTTTTTTTTACAAGATGCTTCCCTGGACAAAATGGCGAGGAACGCGATGGAGCTGCAAGTCCCAGGTAGGACATGTGTCTCGCAGCCCAACACTTCCCACCCTGCCCCAATGGCAGCAAAATCCTGGCTGCTTCCCTTCCCCGCCATCTTTTTATTGAGAGGAGTAGCAGGTGGAGGAGAAATGAGATGCATGGAGTGAGATGTGGGTGCTCTTGCCGTCTCTTCTCCCACCCTCGCCAGGCATGGGAGGCTTCATCTGCAGCTTCTAAGCACTGGCCAGAAGCTGCTGGAAGTGGAGAAGAGGCCAGTCAGGCCAGTGGCCTGCTGC
Source organism: Thamnophis sirtalis (assembly GCF_051295495.1). NCBI lineage: Eukaryota > Metazoa > Chordata > Lepidosauria > Squamata > Natricidae > Thamnophis > Thamnophis sirtalis. The sequence goes on along the minus strand of NW_028261384.1, from coordinate 87,255,060 downwards.
CAAGTCTTCCAGCAGATGAGGCAGAGACACAGCGAAGGACGAAATGCTCACTCCTGGGGATGAATCAGATGCTTCACTGGAGAAACTGCCCCACCCGACTAAATCTCTCGCTCCCCAGATTGTCGCCTTACGAAGAAAGCCAGCCTGATGCAAATGCTGCCTACAGCCACCTTTTCATCCTGGTGAAACTTCTCTTTGAAAGGATGATCTGGGAGGGGGGGTTGGGAGAGATTTTCTGCACATTGGCAGCGGCATCTCCTCACAGGGCTTCTCCCGATGTCCCAGCTGCGAAGCAACATCCTGTAAAGGAAGGCATGGAAATCCATACATCTGGGATGTCGGAAGAAGCCCTGTGAGGAGACGCCGCTGCCTATGTGCAGGAAATCTCTCCCCTGCAGATAGTCTTGTGGGCCAGCCAAAGAGGAAGCATCTTCAATTTCGCTCTGTTTGTCTGTGTCTGTGCAGGTGGCAGTGTCGGCAGCGTTTCCTCTCAGAGTTCCTTCTCTCTGGTCTGATTCTCAAATGTTTTCAAGCAAAACATTGCCAAGGGAAGTATCTTTTCCCCCTCCCACACCAAACTTTGCATGTAATCATGACATTTCACAAAGTTCCTTAATCTGCAGCTGCTGGTTCCCTCGCTGTTTTTTTATACACATACTGACATACCTACCATACCTTGAGATGCCATTTCCTCCTCCCAAAATTCCATTTCCAAGAAAAGAAGAGCACTGGGGTGGCACTGGACTTTCCCCCGCCATGGCTCCTCTCAGCCTCAACTTTGCTCCTGAAACCCTGTAGGACACTTCTCTGTTTGAGCTCTGCCAGGGTTCTGGGAGAGACCCTTGGAGAGGCAAGGGGGGGGGGGGAGCTGAGGGCAAGAGGATAGCAATAGCAGTAGACTTATATACCGCTTCATAGGGCTTTCAGCCCTCTCTAAGCGGTTTACAGAGAGTCAGCATATTGCCCCCAACAATCTGGGTCCTCATTTTACCCACCTCGGAAGGATGGAAGGCTGAGTCAACCCTGAGCCGGTGAGATTTGAACCGCTGAACTGCTGATCTAGCAGTAGCCTGCAGTGCTGCATTTAACCACTGCGCCACCTCAGCTCGGGGAGGAGGAGAGGAGAGACGAAATTGATCACTTGATCCCTTTTGCCTTCTTTCCCAAAAGTGCTCCTTGAGTGCAGCCATTTCTGCAGCAGGAGACTCACACTGAACTACTGAAGGGTACTGTAGCAGCAGCTATCCATAATTTTTTTACCCTTATTTTGTCCCTACCCATGTGGCTCACTGGGCCATGTGGGTTGGGATGAAATAATGGTAAAGATTTGTGAATAGCTGCTGCTACAGTACTCTTTGGAATGCCAGTGCGAGGCACCTGGGTTGCATCACTTGGTCCCCTGCTGCTTTTGTGGCCGCAATTGATGGCAAAAGCAGCCATGCTTGCTGGAGGCTGCGACCTGAGCCGCACCCGCAAATCAGCTGTTTTGTGAATGGCAGCTGGAGCGGCTCAGCTGATCCGATTAAGGGGCCAAGAAGCCCTGAGGTGACCAGGGAAGGGAAGGGCTTCCTCCTGTGCTGGCTACACTACCCCCTCACTAGGGCCTATTTTCAGGGAGGGATATATTTACACCTACCCCAAAAATCAGGCCTGGCCTTATTTTCGGAACATGTAGTATTTTTGAGGAAACACAGTATTTTGTAAACTTTTATCTTAGACAGCAAAAGAAAAAACAAATTATATTAATAGATTTTTTTTTAAATGTATTTCAAAATAAAAGTCTATTTAAAGTAATACAGAGAAAGAACAAATTCTCCTGATACAAGCCAAAAGCAAGAAGCAAATGTATAAACATAGAAGGGAAATAATGCAAATCAAAATACTGTTACATAAAATCAGGACAGATTACAATGCTGACACAGCCTACTATAAATGAAATAATACTTCCCCCTAAAGCCTTATTATTTGAATGATAATGTTGTCCATAATTTTCTATAAATGTTACCAAACCATTTTATGAAACTGTAGATTAAACAAACCAAAGGCATTCATCCACACACACACACCCCACACACACTCATCCCAGCATGACCAGGACATAATCCAACCTTCTAATGTGATCAATGCCCATCCCATGGCACATTACTGTTTACTCCAACCATTCCATCAATCTCTGATACCCTCCAGCCTGTTCTCTGGACTCAGAAATGCCCAGCCCAGTCTCAAAACCTTATCTCAAACACTTGCCCACCATACCTATTCTCCAATACTTGTCTCATGGGCCTGACAATGCAACAAATGCAACCATAGTAGTTAATGAAGTGGCCAGAGTAGCTTGTAGCACAGTCCCAAAACAGCTGAAAAGCTGTTTTGGGACCCAAATCCAATCTAATCCAGATTTGACTAAAGATATTAAAATTAAAAATTAATCAAGCCATATCACCAAGGTCATGTAGCATTAACCTCCACTATCTTACCAACATACATTCTTGGATATTTCATATAACTTAAGAAGTCTCCTAAGGCAGGATTCCCAAACCCTGGGCAGCAGCCCATTACCCGGGCTGTGACCAGTTTGGAAGTGAGCCATGCGAGTATCGGGTCAGCACGCATGCACAGCTCTACTCGCACACATGCAGGCCAACACATGCACATGCATTCATAGCCCACTACCTATACAGGTCAGTTCTCCTCCCACTGGGCTACCAAGCACAGGCTGGGGATTGCCGTCCCGAGGCTGGGGATTGCTGTCCTAAGGCTTGAACTTTTTACAGAGTATTCCTTTGAAAAAGAGATTTCGAAAAGGACAATTCTGTATTTAGGGGTAGCTACTATGATTTTCTTGCATTTATCCTCACTGTGTAAGCTTGGCACTTAATTGTTTCAATTAAATTAATTTACCACCATGCACAACCATAAATGAACTATTGCATACACTTATTTCAACTCGCACTGCAATAAAACTAACGTTGAAATATTTACTAAAAATATGAATATGAAGTTCATATAATAAGCAATTTTTATATAGGAACGTAATGGTTCACTTACGTTTTGGGGATGCATGGGGACTGTCTGAAGCAATCTGCCTCATCCGTGTGCCATGACAGCTCAGTGCAACCAGCCTAGAGATGATTGCTGTCTTGCCAAAGCCAATGTTTCCAACTATCACCACACCTCTGTTCACACTGGCATCAGTACTCTGTAAATGTACATCGATCTCCTGGAACACCCAATCCCGGCCAACAAACACGGACTCTGTGGTGATGCTAGGTACCTCAAAAAGCAGGGGTTTCAAAGAGATGTCAGGAGGTCTGTAAGGTGCAAAACGAACTGCAAAGGAATAAAGAAGACACTCAGTTAGGAAAGTATAATACTTCTTGTCTCAAAAGGAAATTGGACTGTTTTCTTTTTTCTTTCTTCTTCTTCAAGGAAAAAAACGCAGTCCAGTTGCCTTTTGAAAAAGCACTTTTGAGACAACTATGATCTGACAATCTCCAAAGACATATAAACTTTTTCTTCTAGACATGAATATAGTTCTCAAAAACATATTCCTAGAGAAAACCTATGTGATCCCTGAGAACTGATACAGACTCGATGGCTTACAATCTATCAGTTCTATTACTATCAATTGTTTTAATTAACTGTGATTATGCCATTCTATTTAGAGGTAAAAAAAAGAAAGTGAAAGAAGGCTAAAAATAATATATTTTGAAAATATTGCTTTAGTCCTTTAAGTTTCTTATTTAATCTTTTTCCAATTAGAGGTTAAAGGTAGGAATGTGGAAATTCCCCTAATATAATTTTGTAAATTCAATATATAGATTGTAGTGTTTTATAATGTAGAAATACTTCAATATTAAAAATTAACACATGAATAAATTTGTTCTTGCTGCAGCTTTCCCTTTATATTAGGGTTTAATATGCAATAATTCTTATAAGAGTTTCAATACATTGAATCATTCAATGCATTTCTTAAAAACAGCAGGAATTAATTTTGGGCATAACCCCAATCTTTTTTAATTAATGGAAAATGTAAGACATGCTCCTTTTTTGCATTAGAGAAGTGAATTTATTCATTTTATTATTTTATAATTCACAATATTATATACAAATAATGTTCGAAATAACACTAGCTTGTAACTTGACTCATGTCTATAATGAAAGCTCGGAAGAATATTGTTTTACCCCCGCAGACTCACCATTACTAATTGAAAAGACTGGTACTGGGTATGTCCATTTTAATGAAAAGAAGGACTAGAAGTGATATGAAAGCAGTGTTCCAATATCTCAGGGGTTGCCACAAGGAAGAGGGATTCAAGCTATTCTCCAAAGCACCAGAGGGCAGGACAAGAAGCAATGGAGGGAAACTAATCAAGGAGAGAAGCAACCTAGAACTAAGGAGAAATTTCCTGACAGTTAGAACAATTAATCAATGGAACAACTTGCCTCCAGAAGTTGTGAATGCTCCAACACTGAAAGTTTTTAAGAAGAGATTAACCATTTAATATTTGTCTGAAATAGTATAGGGTTTCATGCCTGACAAGAAGGTTGGACTAAAAGGCTCCAAGATTCCTTCCAATTGTTCTGTTCTGTTCTATTCTCTATTCTCTGTTATTACAGATCAAATCCAACAAGAAGAGGATATCTGGAAAGAACAACGTTCAGTATCCCTCTTGTCTGCTTCAGAAAGAACAAAGTCCTCTAACTAAAGAAGTAAAAGAACAGAAACAAGGAATAATTGGGTATAGAACAGCATAAAAACATCAGAATAACACTGCCTGCATTGAAGCTTGTTTAAAAAGAAACAGCTACCATAAGCATTAAAAGATGTAAATACTGCAATATCAAATATAAGCATCAACTCATTGCAAAAAAGAAAACCAATTATTGTACAGCACACTGCAGTTATAAATGAATAACTGGGATGCAAAAATCAACAAAGAAAGGGAGAGGGAGCCAAACAGTGCGTCAACAAAATGAAAAATTAGACTGGAAAATAAGACCAGCAAATTGAGATCAGATGCAAACAAGCTAGAACATATGAAAGATAAGAAGCTGAAGAACAAAACCAAAGAATATCTAATCAAGAAATACTATTTAGAAACAAGGAAGATTAAGCAAGTTCTGTAAATAATAAAGCAGCAAATAACAGTTGTAGTTAAGAGAATCAGCAGATACAAAGCTCAAATTGCAAATTATAGGCCGAAACTTCAATTTCAATCCAATCAGAAATGTTTCTACCAATCCATCAATGGAGAAACTGCAGTGAATTAGTCATTACCGGACAAGGAAGAAACAGTGCGATTCTGAGCGCATATATGGGATAACCCAAAATAATACAACAAGGACGCAGAATAAAAGTTAAAGGAGGTGGATAAGAATAAAAAAGAAATGAAAGAACTAGTAATAATGGCAGAAATGATAGAGAAAAGAGCAAGGAAGATGAACAATTGGTTAGCATCAGGTGAAGATGAATTGCATGTTTTTTGTTTGAAACATCTAACTTGTCTATACTCTTGTTACTAAGAAGTTTTACAACATATTATAAGGAGGTGAAATTGAAGAGTGGCCAACATCTGGCAGAACCTACCTGATAATGAAAGATCAGCAAAAGGGGCAGTACCAGGCAACTACAGGCCAATTACCTGCTTACAAACAACTTTAAAATTGTTAACTGATGTGGTAGCTGATGCATCTAGTTCAGGGGTGTCAAACTCGCATCGTCACGGTGTCATCACGTAACGTATTGTGACTTTCCCCCCCTTCGCTAAACTAGGTGTGGTCAGCATGTGATGCATCCAGTCCATAGGCAGCGAGTTTGATACACCTGATCTAGTTGAAAACAATCTCTTTCCACCTGGGCAGAAAGGAAACTTCCCCAATAGCAGAGGAACAAAAGATCAACTCCCAATTGACAAGATGATTTTGGAAAACTGTGAGAGAAGGAAGACCAGCTTAAATGTAGCATGAATTAACTATAAGATAGTATTTGATATTCTGCACATGGCTGGATAGTCAAGTGCCTAGAAACAACAGGAATTAGTAGAAACATCAGAGGTTTTGTACAAAGATTGACAACACAATGGAAGACACAGTTGTAAGTCAATGATGAGAGACTGGGAGAGGTTAATATCAAGACAGGAATATTTTCAGAAGATTCACTATCGTCACTACTGTTTGTCATTGCACTGATTCCTCTGTCCATAATACTGAATAACTCAGACCAAGAGTGTCAAATATCAAAAACACTTGCCAGATTATCCTACCTCATTTACATGGACGATCTGAAGCTGTTTGGAAAAAACCACTTGAAACAGAATCACTGCTCAACACTATTCATATATATATTGAGTTTGGCATGAATAAACGTGCCACATTCATCATCAAACAT